>NC_048266.2:7997173-8340507 GCF_005286985.2 Setaria viridis
AACTTCATCCCCTACAAGTACCTCTGTACCCGCAGGGTTTAGTTCAGCAGCGGGAGGCTCGCGATCATCTCCAACATTAATGTCCTCCCCAGCAGCTAGAACTTCAGTTGGAACAGTATCGGCTGTCGTCTTCGTTGTCTCAACTACATCATCGGCCGCTTGCAGGAAAAAGAAGCCATGATCAATAGTTGTGGCATTACTATACAGGCTTAATCGTACCCGCACCTCAGGGTCTTGCCCTTCCTCGAAGGTTATTACCGGCGGAGGAGCATCCTTGACGATGCGAAGACTACGCGAAACACGCCTTTTGACAACCGCCGTTCGTATCCTCCTCGGCAGCGGGGCTAAACTGGCATCAAGCTCATCTTCAGCAGGACACTTCGACGCGCCAGAGGATGCTCCGGCCTGCTCAAAGGTTCGATGCTGCACAACAAAATCCTTAGCAGCATCAGTGTCAGAGTAACCCATTCCAAAAGTACGCCGTGCGTTTTTGCTATCATCAGCACCGGGGGGAGGAAGGGGTGAAAAGAACACGAGTACGTCTTCCTGCATAAAGGGAAATAAGTCGGCAAAGAAGCTCAACAATGAATAGGTACTCGGGGGCTTCGACCATGAGTACTTACTTCTCTTGGCAGGTCAGAAGCATTGAAGGGTCCGACTACCTTGGGGATGTCCTCAACATTCTTGAACATACGCCCCAATCTCTCCATCACTTCATCAGTGGAGATCTCTTCAGGCGACATCCTGGATAGGTCATTAAGACCCGAGTACTCGTAACCCCACGTGTGGCGAAGTTGCAGGGGCTGTACTCTCCTATTCAGGAAATTGAAGGCCATCCCAATGCCTGTTAGTCCCTTCGTCTTCAGATCGACGATCTTGGCCAGAAGCTTGGGTACTTGAATACTTTCGCCGATCGTCAGCTCGTCGATCCACCTACTGTTCCACACCGGGCAGTGGCCAGTGACCTTAGGCAACATTGGCGCATGGTCTTCAACATAAAACCACTTTGCTTTCCACCTTGGGTGCGATTCGATGGTCTTGTAATCCAGGTAGAGACTACTGCTTTTCTCCCAAATTTGGATCCCTGCGCCACCGACTACCTCGGTGTGCTCCTTACTGGGCTGCGGCTTCACGCGAAGTATTTTGCGAAACAAATTGAAGTGGGGCTGAATCCCCAGAAAAGCTTCGCACAGATGTACAAATATGGCAATATGGAGGATGCTATTGGGGTTGAGATGAACCAATTGCAGATAGTAGTATTCCAAGAGACCCCGGAAGAAATCAGAAGTGGGCACAACAAAACCCCGCTCAACAAAAAGCCCGAAGGTTACCGTCTCATCTGGGTGTGTCTCCAATGGCCACGGATTCCCATGGGCACACCTCCAACTACAATGGCCTTGTCCTTCAGCAGCTTCGCCATCAGAGCTCTTGGATCTCCTCCTCCTTCACGCTCGACTTCTTCCAGGCCATGGCCTGGTTCGGCAACGCAGTCTGGTTGTTTTTCCGTACTTCGGCGGCGGCAGTTGGGGTTCCTTCCCCTTCCTGGATCCCTTCTTGGAACCCTCAGGACTCTTAGAACCAGCAACTTTCTTCCCCATCCTGATGCTCGCACGTCTCTTCACCCAATATATGCCCGGAGGCTCGGCAGGGTGGGGGTAGGGGGCGATGCTGGCGATCTGAGACTAGATTGCAGCGACGCTCGAGGGTAGGGTTTTTTCACAAGGGCAGATAGCAGATAGCAAATGACAGTAAACAGGAGGGGTAACTTCTCTCATCCCTTTATAACAGTGACAGAGTTAACGGAGGTAATGGTCCGATGTTTCCGCACTTGGCCAAAAATTTTGCACTTGTCCGGCGGTTACCAGATTTATTTCAAGAGATAGAATTGACTGTTGGCAAACGGTCATGATGATTAGTGGTTGACCCTTATACCTCCTGGAGCTAGTCGTGTAACGGCTCGGGGGCTGCATACACCATGCCCATTGGTTAAAAAATTCTTTTTCTTCAAGATCAAGATGAAGACAATACAGATGTAGATTGATCCTCAGCCTGATTCTTCGATTCAACCTAAGGCTCGGGGGCTACTCCATATAGAGTGCGATTTTCATTGCACTTCCATATAAAGATTCAAGGACAGATGTTCAAGGGCAACGTCAGATGAGGCTTGAGCACATTCCAGCCGCATGACAGTACTCGAGTTACTTGAAGACTCAACCCTGACAAAGTACTCAAAGAGCACCATAAACTAATCGAGCGAAGTCTGTAAAGGTACTCGAGACTGCTTCATTTGACTCAAATGTACTCGGGGGCTTGTCATACATATATCTATGGGGCCCATCCGAAGGTTTGGACAGATCCGCATATGGGGTTGTACACTAAGATGTACTGGACATGAAGACTACGGTGCAGGATGGCGTAGCCTTTATGGAGTACAAGGAACGAGTCGAGGGTAAGGAAACTACTCGTAGCAATTGGAGTAGAACTCTCTAGTCGAATCCAACTAGTACTCTTCTAAAACAACCGACTTGTAATCCTACTCCCTCAGTTTATAAGGGTGGGCAGGGACCCCCTCCAGACATGTTCAATCCAATACAAGCAAATAACACACAGGACGTAGGTTATTACGCGATCTAGTGGACGAACCTATCTAAATTGCGTGCCTACGTACACCATTGAGTTTCTGATTTCGGCGACACCCACCAACCAAAACTCTACCTCGGGTACTCCCTTGGTAGATTGCCGGGTTTAAATACCGACACCATCTCACAAAGTTGTGACACAGATAACAAATTGTAGTCCAAAAATTCAACCAAATAAATATTGGAAATTGAATGATCGGTTGAGATGGCAACATTACCTAGACCAATAACGGTTCCTTCACTATTATCACCAAATACTACCTTCTATTTTGGATTTTTCTTCATTTCACATAAGGATAAACATCTTTTTCTCGCCGGTCATATGATTTGTACATCCACTATCAATCACCCATTTCGTTCCACCAGCGGAGTAAGGCTACAAAACAAATTAGGCTTGTATTTTAGGTACCCAAAGAAACTTGGGTCCTAGAGCGTTAGTCACAAGGATCTTGGGCACCCACACACTTCTAAGAGTTCTTGGTGCGGTTACCCACATACTTAGCGATCACTTTACCCTTGTGATCCCAAGTCAACACATAATCGGCATAGAAACCATTTTGTGAAGCATATGGCTTGGGCTTCTTGGCTTGTCTTTCTTGAGATTTGTAGAACCTGATAGGCTTGTTGTATTCAAGTTGCTTATCATCAACTCTTACACCTAGTGGCTTCATACCATGTACCACGTTCTTTGACCCCGTGCCCGTGGTGTGGTTGTTCTTCACGAAAGGAATATGATCAAGTGAGCCTTGCTCATACTTACCTAGTCTCTTTCCATCCTTAAAGCCAAACTTCTTCATGTAGCTTGACCCAAAGCCTTTTGTGTGATTCTCAAACTCACCCCTTTTGGAAGTATTATTTTCTTCATTAAGAAGTGAGTTTGATAACCTAGCAATTCTTTCTTCATAGCATTCATTTTGGCAATGTTAGTGGCACAATCATTTACATCAACTTTATAACATCTTGCACAACCATTGTTTCTAGAGGTACTAGAAGGTATGGATGCATTGTTTAAGTTAGATGATGTACTCTTCTTAAGAGTGTTGAGTTGGGCTTCAAGTGCCATGTAATTGGCTTCCAAACTTGTGAGGTTCTCTTGAAGCACAACCTTTTCATTCTTAAGACTAGCACTAGTGTCCTTTAGCTAAGGATAGTTCCTTAGTTAATTCTTCCACTTTATCTTCTCTTTAGCAAGAGATTTCTCAAGGCTAAGAGTTGTGTCATTTTTAGTCTTAAGCAAGTCCTCTTGCATCTTGAAACCCTTCTTTTCATTTTTAAGGGAATTCTCAACAGCAATGGTTTTCTCTCGCTCAAATCTAAATAACTCTTCTTGCACCTTAAGAGTCTCATCCCTATCCTCTATTTTCATCATTAGTTTCATTATTATTTTAGAAGCACGTTTGCGTAAACCTTTTAGCCCCTTTTCATCATCACTATTATCATCATCATCAACAGAAGGTGTTTTGGGATCTACCTTAGGTTCTCTAGCCATGAAGCAAGTATGAGTGAAGTCATCTTCATCACGGTGAGATCTTCAAACAAAGATGACTTGGAGGTTGGCACTCCAATAGCTATTGTTGTCAAACCCACTTCTTCATTGGAGTTCGAGCTTTCTTCATTTGAATCTCATTCTTGACCCAAGTGAGATTCACCAACATTCTTCTTGTACTTGCTCTTGTCAAACTTGGATGAGTTATTTTTCTTCATCTTGACTTCCGGGCAATTTGCAATGAAATGACCCTCCTTGCCGCATCCAAAGCATGGCCTCTTTGACTTCCTCTTGGTTTTGTTCTTATCTTTGTTCTTGTCAAAGAACCCACCCCTTTTCATCACCTTATTTATTCTTCTCATGAACAAGGCTATCTCTTCCTCATCCATACTCTCACTATCACTATCATCACTATCCTCCTTGATAGTTGCCTTGGATGATGTGCTTGCTCCCTTCTCTTTGTTCTTGTTGCTTGCCTTGAGAGCTACCCCATTGTTCTTTTCTAATTGCTCATGAATCTTGAACATTTCTTGGGATAGCTTGGATTCCTTTACAGTGATAAGATGTTCTTCAATTCTTCCAATCATATCCTCCAGAGTGAACTTCTTGAACCCTCTCTTCTCCCTAATCAAGATAGAGAGTTGAACATCTCTAGACATGTAGAACGAGAGAATCTTGTCAACTACCTCTCTTGTTCCCCACTTATCACTTCCAAGAGATTTTATCTTGTTGATGATCTTATTCAATCTATTGTACATCTCTTGTGATGTCTCATTTTCCCTAATGATGAAGCGGTTGAGTTCACTTTCCAATGCTCTTATCCTTCCTTCTCTAAACCTTCTTGTTCCTTGATGGTTGATGAAGAGAGTGTCCCATACTTCCTTGGTGGATTGCAACCCATCAATCTTATCAAATTCTTCGGCACACAATGAGTTCTTGATAAGATGCAAAGCTTGATAGTTGCATTGAATATCAAATCCTTGGTCTTGTGTAAGAGTAGCATCTCCACGTGGAAAGGTTATACCTACTTCAACAACATCTCAAAGTGCGGGGTTGACCGCTATTAAATAGTCCCTCATCGAGTTTTTCAACTTGGAATAGCTTACCCCATCAAAATGAGGAGGCTTTCCCAAGTTGATAGACCCGGATGAGGTGTTAAGATTTAAGGGACCATAATTGAAAGGGATTTGGTGAAACTCCTTCGTGGACCACAACGTCCGGAGCGAGTTGATCTTGCATCATCATAGTCGGAGTCGTCGTTGGAGGAATCTTCAATTTCTTGATGCCCCCTTGCACTTGTGCTTACTCCACCGGCATCTTCTCCTTGAGCACTTGTTTGTGCTCCTTGTGGTAGTACGGGTTGTTGAGTGATATTTGGATCGGTGACATCATCTCCGGGAGGCACCTCTTGACCACTCGGCGTCAACATCTTGATACTCCAAGCGGTTAAGCTTTAAGCCGGATACCAAAGCTTTGATACTAATTGAAAGAATCTAGGATGTCGACTAGAGGGGGGTGAATAGTCGAACCTGAAAATTTTTCACAACTTCGAACAAGTTTATTAGCAACATCCGAAGTTTCCGAGGATTGTTCCGGAAATTTTACAACTTACGGAATTTCGGAGAAATCTACGGATTTTCCGAAGAAATACTACTTTGAACTACGACCTTATGCAAGCCTTGCTCAAATGTAAATCATTGAATATAGGTTAAGCAACAGGATATTATAGGCCTTTGGCGCAAGATAGAACAACTGAAAACTTTCTAGAAAAGTGGATCGAGTACAAACCCAAGAAATATGTTTTATGCTTGAATATGAACAAAATTAAGAACAACGAGCACAAGAGACATAAGGATTTGTTTACCGAAGTTTAGCTTCACACCTTGAAGTCTACGTCTCTGTTGAGGACCCATGAAAGGTGGGCTTTTCACACCTAAGTTACTTTCCTCACTCTAGCGACCACAAAGATCAAACTAGAGTCACTTACTCAATCGTCGGGGTAATACAAACTTCCCGTAGGTAGCCACAACCTTAGATGCTCCACGGGCAACGCCTAGCCAGCTAGGAGCTTGAAGCTCCAAGAGTAACAAACGCGAAATCACCGGCTTGACGAAGAACAAGGTACTCAAGAGATGGAAAATCAGCTCACTAGCCGTCTCTCTTGCCCTTCCCTTGAATCCCTCCTTAGATCCCCACCAAATCTCACCAAGAATGCCAAAGGGGAGTAAAGGGGGACTAATGCTTTTCTGCAGCTTAGCACGAAGTTAGGTCAAGAGAGTGACTGTGGGAGGGGGTGAGGGAGTATAAAGGTATTTATACCCCTTCACCCCAAAACTACCCGTTGGGGTGAAGTTCTAGAGTTTTCTGGAACTTTATCCGGAAACTCCGGAACCTCCAGTTTCTTCCTGAATATTTTCCGGAAACTCTGGACCTTCGGAGACTTCTAGAATATATTTTGGAAACTTTGGAATCTCTGGAATATTCTGGAACAATCTCCGAAAAAATCCGGAGCTCTCAAGTTAGCATCATTCTAAGTATTCTCATGTGATGTGCAGGTGCGAAGGTATCTCTTATAGGTTGTTAGATCATCTTGAGCACTTTTTTTCAACATACCAATATTTACACGTCCCTCTTAATAGTGCGACATTCCTATACTCAAGTTCAAACAAAAAGAAATTTAGCCTTCAAGGTATGCCCTCTATCTATTCATTTTCTTTTTGAGGAGTCAATCATAAGTGCTGCAAGTCCATCATTCCTTTTAATCCTGCTTATGCATTTGAAAATTCATTAGACACTTAAGCTTGTGTCATATTAAACTACCAAAACCCACTAAGGGGGCCAAGATACTCTTCATGGCTCTCCAGAAATATAAGTATTTTAAATTTATCTGAAATAAAATTATTATTATTTGATTAATTTTGTAGAAAACAGTGTTAACATATATAACATCAAGAAGTAAACTATGAAAAAATACTTCATAACGGATCCAACTATACTCTTTAATATCCTAAATATTATTGTATTTTCTAGAAATTTGGTTAGATTTAGAATAGTTTGAATTAGCACAAACTTTTTTAACTAGTTAGCACAAACTAAAAAATACTTATATTTTAGGATGGATGGAATATTTGTTTTAGTCTATGAAAAAACTTTAACGGTCACTTCCTATGCAAGCACTGTGACATATGCTTTGCAACTTGTAGAAAAAATAAAATTGTTGGATAATAATCTAGAATTTTGAGTCCTTTTTTTTTATCTCTATGGCACTGATCTGGCGGTGTCATGACTCGTAGCAGTCAGCAAGGATGCGAGTCTGCCTTCTTTAGGTTAGTGCTCAACCCAAAAGTCATTAAAATAAGCTAATCCAATTTCAAAACAGTAGAAGTGGGTGCAGCGGCGAGGCGGTGATACTCAATTTCTAACAAGCATGTACTTGTCTAGCATCAAGGTCCATTGCTAAACAGCACCATCGTCATTATTCTTTTACACTACGAGCGATTCTTACGGCGCTTTGAACCGAAGTTCGAGGCCCACATGAAAAGGCCGGCGATGCCGGCCGCTACTCCAAATCCTGACCGGATGTCTGCAATCAACTCACGCAGATCTCTCACGGTGCTAGCCAGCAACGACTCCTCTGCCAGGTTCTTCTGATTAGACATCCTCCGTGCGGTTCCTTAGTAGAATCAAGCCAAAAAAATCAGGATAAATTTGCTTGGATCATCTAGTTAGTGCCATCAAACAGGAGATCACCTGGCAAGGTAGGGGGCATCCGCTGGGGAAGTTGAGCATCGGCTGTATGAACGATGCTCATGGAACTTTTTACACCCTTTGTCAATTCTTGACTAATCTAGAAAACAATGGCATTAGTGGTAATGTTCACAAACGAGGAATAAGAAATGGGCAAGTGATGCTGAATCCCTGCAACAAATTGCTAAGTTCATGAAAATGCACCAGTAAGGAAAGAATTCATGGTAGTAAAATTGTGCACTTGCTTCAGAGATTGTTCACCCTTCTTCCCACTTAGACTCTTTTGAGAATATATGGCAATTTGGTCGTCTCTATGTAAGCAAACATATATGATAAATGTTGCTGAATTATGTGCACAATGACATCCAATTTATCATAACAGATGTTTGATGCACGGCCACACTGGACTACTGGAGTATGGAGGATACAAGAATCTATCTCCTCCATTCTATTTCTAGGTAATCAACATAGCCAAGAATATTGATATATTTGCCTCAATAGATTGCTGCATTATGTACCGTGTGAATCATCAATTGCAGTTAAACAATTGCATATATGGATACAAACAAAAGATGCTCTGGTAACCAATAAGGGAAGAAGAGCAAGGGAGAAGTATCACTACGTTACCTTAGATCACTAAGATCTGCAGCTAAGTCACCGACCTCCCTTCCAATCAGTCTCAATGAAGCCATAGTTTCAGGAAGTTTTTCTCTTGCTGAATCAAAGTATTTCTCGAGAAACTCTGCCTCCCTCTTACATGCCTGAGAAACATGCTCATCAGTTATTAACAGTTGCCTTCCTCCCGTGAAAATCTGTAACGTATAAGCAACATACCAGCATAGAGCGAATTGCCGAAAAGAATATCAAGCACGCAGATACTGCAACCTACATAAGATAGCAACTGTGATGTGGAAAAAGTAATCTTCTCAGATTATGCATATGCAAACTAAGGGTGCACATACAAATGAAGAATGCAGTCCAAATCATGCATCAGCAAACTTGGCAAGATATGGAGCTATATGAGAATCTTTAATCAGAATCTCAAATAGTTTAGTCAGATAAAAATGGAAGATTTAATACAAACTAGACTTCATGTTTGCAGTGAGTTTGAATATGATGCACAAGAAGCGTTCAAGCGTTTGAATTTACAGAGCCGAACTCCCAGTTTGATGTCATGTGGATAACCGCTAAAAATTCAGCGTCATACTAAATTCGAACACATATGAAGTAAAATCTGGTCTATGTGCACTGGAACTCAGAGCACAGATTGAATAGACCCCCGCCTTCAAATCTCAATTCTCAGTGTCTGAACGGTGTTCATTCGGTAGCCATCTGGTGGAATCAAATCTATACGCTCGCTGAGTCGGGGACAGGGAAAGGGCGTACCGCGGAAGCAGTGAGGGTAAGGGTGACGAGGTCGCTGCCGCCGCCTGCGCGCTGTGGGGAGGTGGAGGGTGCGGCGGCCACGGATGAGTGGTGGGAGCAGCGGAGGCCCGAGGATGCGGCTGCGTGAGGCGTCGCAGCGGCGGCTCTGGACAAACCGCAGACGAGGAGTTGCTGGGCGCGCGGACGCAGGAGGCACGCGGAGGCGCCGGTGGTCGGCAGCGTGAGCGTTGTCGAGTGGCCGGGTAGCGGCGGAGGCGACGACATGGGGGGCGCTGGGAGCCTGGGAGCTCGGGGTGCGGAAGGGAAGCCGACTGGCTTCTCGGCCTCAGCGTTCCCCTTCCTCCTCCCTCCGGCACAAATACTATGGTAAATATTATTGTGCTTGTAAACATAAATTATAATCGGATGATATTGGAGTGATTCGAAGGTATCCTTACACATTGCTCTCTTACTCGGATTTTTAAAGGAAAATTGAACCATTTACCATGAATTTCCTGCGACCTTTCTACGAAATTCATGTCTCTGAAACGGGCACTCTGCCGGATAGGAGCAAAGAAAGCTTGTCGAAAACCAACGGGTGGACACTGGACTTGGTAACTGTAACAACCTTTTTTTCAGCCGTGGAGCTTCTGTCATTGGCTCCCTCCATCAGTTGTTCTATAGTCTATACTTCTACATTTCAGATTTATTTTCAATATAAAGAACAAATAAATATTGTAGAGCGCTATCTCTACTGGTACATGAGGTCAAAATTCTACAAGGTTTGTATCCGGCGGCTCTGAGAATCAACTTGGCCATGGGATGTGGGATCTTCAGTGACGAAGTTTCCAATCTTGAGTAGCGCCTGAAATGCAGCATGGCTTCGAATTAGGGTAAAATTACTCGAATTGTGACAACAGTGCAGAGTGTCAATTGAACAATGATGGTACAGTACCTCGATGGCGATATCGGTCGGTGTCAGCTTAGAAGCATCACCGTGGCCCTGCTTAGCTGCAATCTCTGCACAAATAAATACAGTGCGATGTGATGTTAGTCTATGTTTTATCCATGAAGAGGGAAAAATCGATAGCACAAGAATGAGAATAATACCTTCAAGAGAAACTCTGGCATCAGCATTTGCATAAGCGTCGCCTCTTTGCTCCAAAAGCATGCTCAGTTTTGTGAAAGCCTGAAGCAAACTTTAGTTCAGCTATTTGTGCATTTTGAACATTGCAAACAATAGGACAACTAGTAAAGATACAAGTAACTGGAAGTAGTTTTTCATTGCAAGTCTTTGCTGGAAGCTTAAGTGCCTGACTAGCCTTACAGTTGTGACTTGTGAAGTGGGTTATGGATGGGATTTGTCTTATGCAAAAATTGAAACATAACGGTTTTAAGGATGAAAATAGATACCGCTGTGTATGGATCATCGGACGGCTGGTCTAGAAGAGGACGAGAAGCAGTCCCCACTTGAGCAATACGCTTTGCAAGTGCGTCCAAAGGCACATCCAACCAAACAGATAGACCTTTCTTCATGTAATTCCTGATTTTTTTTTAAGGAAAACAATCAGAATTATTGTTTTTCTGACAACAAACTGCAAGCTCAAATCACAAGATGGGGGAAACCAAAGTTATTCCAGTACCAGTTGATTGGCCTGATAACAGCGCCCCCTCCAGTGGCAACAACTAATCGCCGCATTGAGGACAAGTCCCTCAATACACTACTCTGCAACACAGGAAAGCAGAGAAACAAGACAATGTCATTCCGTAAGTCTTTCTGTTTTCATTACTAAAACGACAATAACAGTTCAATGGATTGCATAAGAAAATATTTAAAACTTGTCAAAAGAGCAAACAAAATTCAGCAAACATTACCTCATTCTCTCTGAAAAATGCTTCACTATGAACCTTAAATATTTGAGCAACGGAAGGCATGCCAACTGCTTGTTCTACCAACTTATCACTGTCAAAGAATGAATAACCCAGAACTTCAGCCAAGATCTTCCCCACCGTGCTCTTTCCAGATCCCATCATTCCTGCAGTAGAAACTCAAAACTATTAATTTCTGAGGCAAAGACGACAGATCGATATATAACTGGGTCAACAGAGATGTCTTGGTAGTTCAGAACTGACCAACTAGGTAAATGCACCGCCCATTCAAGTGGAACAGAACTTTTTCTGATATCCTCTGCAGATACAATGGAAATACATCACAAACATGTCCAAAAAGCAAGGAAATCATGATGGCACATTTGATCTAATTCATATTAGAACTTTGGCGTACTGTTGTTTACCTTTAACAGTAGGGCCTCATCAACTGAGTTATGCGAGCTCTCATTGCCTACATAAGATGAGGTAAGGAAAGTTAATTTGAGTATTTGACTAAATTCCAAGTAATAAAAAATAGCAAACAGCTTGTGTAGTCTAAAATGCAATAGAATATTTCCTGCAGGAAAAAAAATGCCTTTTCTACTACAGCTTAACAGCCTTTCCCACGCAACTCCGTGCCTGCCTCTTTATAATAATTCAACCATCCCAATCGCAACTAATTATAATCACATCAGTTCAAAGGCAAGAATAGTCTCCGGTTCGTGGATTTGACCAAGCCAACCATCACCTACTCCGAAGCTTCAACCAAGCTCCGTTACCAACCCACAGCGTTTACTCCAAGTGAACAACAAACCAACCATTTTCCCCACCAAACCCGCCAAGGCGCCAAGTTATGAAGTTAATAAGGTTTTTTTTTTTGAAGAAACGCCAAGTTAATAAGTTATCCTTCAGAACACGATCCACACACAGCGCCAAGAAGACACTCTTTTTTTTTTAACCGAATCAAATGCCAGACGCATGCCCACCTCCTAAATCGCACTAAATCCAACCCTGAACAGCTCGTGGTACCATCGACCCGATCCCCAAATTAGCATCAACTCGACAGGAAAGAAAAAGGGCGCTCACCTCGCGATGCCCTGACGCAGCATAGCGGCGCGACGGGCTTGGTCCCGCGAGCCCGCACAGCCACGGCTGACGCTCCGGCAGTTCCTCCTCCAACCCGCAGGCTCCCCGCCCGGGCCTGCTTCTCCCGGCCGAGGAACAAGCACCGGCGCCCGCCGGCCCCGGCCCCGACGACACCGACGCCAGGCGCGCGCGACTGCATGGCCATGCTCGCGCCCACCTCCATTGCTCTCGGCTCGTGCGGGCAGCCTGCGACGCTGGAGGTACAGAGAGGCACGAGAGAGAGAGAGGACGATCGGACGGAGGGCGCGCGCGGGGGTGGCGGGGAGCGAGCTGGTGGGTTGTTGCCGCTGGCTCGACGGTGAAGACGGAGGCTTGCTTAAATAGCGCGAGCGGTCAAGGCGGCCAGCGAGGACGCTGACGTGTCGTCCACTCACTTCGGACTAGGAGCAGGAGGAGTAGTGTGCAATTACGGTCATGCCCCCTAATTTTTGTTGATCGGATCGCGTCGGTCTTCTGTGACTTTGAGCATCCTCGCTGCGTGGCATGCGGCTCGGATTTAAAGCCAATTTGGTAGGACATTAGGAACCGCTCCTGAAGCTGTTTTTGCCGAAGCTATATACAAAGAGAAAAATAATAAATGGCTTCGGTGGTGAAGCTTGGGAGAAGCTCCTCACTCACTTCCACTAGGAGGGAGGAGTAAAAAATTGTAGGTCCTACCGACTTCACCTTCACCTCCCGTGGTTCTCGGCAAGAATACCTTTAACTAGCGGTGAAGGGAGGGAGGCGATAGCCGACGGCATGCGCATGGTGGGGGCACTTGCGTGGCTGGGTCCGGGACAAGTGGCGGTAGCGTAGCACATGGATGGGACGCAGCGGTGGAGGAGACCGGATATGCGGTGCACGAGGGCAGACAGGAGCGGCGGGGCATAGCGAAGTGCGCTGCCCGCGGTGGGGAATGGCGGAACGAGGCATCGAGAAGAAAGAGATGAATGAGAGGAGGTGATGTCTGGTTTTGGTGGACCCCTTACTTTGGATAAGGAAGAAAACAAATAAAGGGCCACCGGGTAAGTGAGGAAAAGAAGGTGAGAAAAGAGAAAAATAAAAAGAGGGAAAGAAAAAATATAAAAATAAAAACATAATGGGAATGAAAATAGAAAAAGAAATTATTAGTAATCTATATTATTTTAATTAATTATTTTCGTTTCAATTGAAACCACACTGCAAATTTATTAAAATCATAATACAAAATAGTTAGGGGTATAATGAACATTTGACATCCTCATCAACTCATGACAAAACACGAGGAGCCGTTTTACCAAACATTTTACATCTACACCAGAAAAGCTACTGGAGCTGTTTTAGGAAGAGTTGAAGCCTTGCCAAACGAGCCTCTCATATTTTATTGTTTGTTTACTCCCCCACGTGAGAAACGAGATTCGCGGAGGGTGCCGTTGGATTCCTGCACCGCGTTGCCGCTATTCCGGGTCAACACCAAGCACAGCTTTCACGTTTGTGTTATATTTTGTTGTTTTTTATTAGATAGCTACATGTAAAAAACTGTGCAACCAAGGATACCACCCGAGCATTATTATTACTAGAGTCTGGAGCGTGACACCAGCGCACTAATTTTCCGACCAATTATGTAAAATTTTCCTTAAAAGGATTAATGTTCGTGTATTAGCATCAAGAGTGTGATATATTTTGGGAAAAAATAAAATTGGTGGTACAGTCAATTGCATGCACTTATGTTTACGTCTTTATGTTTTGATGTGACGAAAGAAATTATGATTTTAATAATGACGATTAATTAAAGAAGTTGTGTAATTAATCCTATATATTCATCAATGTGAAGGTATAATAATCACAGTTACGTTGCCTTTGCTCGTATGGAAAAGTAAACTAGTTGTTATTTCAATAAGTGATATAGTAACATAGTATATAATTACATAGTAGTGATAGAAGGTGAGTATTAAAGTAAATAAGCACATCTAATAGCAATGTTTGTTGACCAAGTGGATAAACTGGTCGGTAAACATCTCAAAAGTTCATTGTGGAGGAGTATTTCCTGTGTATGTAAGTGTGATGGCGTTCAAAGCAATAGCATTGCCTGTATTTGGGAAAATTGCAAGAGGAAGTACGTTGCTATAGTTGGCGGATAGCTCTGCGATCTTAGCAGTGAAGTTGTGATGTTGATTTTCTATCTTTTTCAAGCGTTTCATCTGAGCGACATATGTGTCTTCAAAAATCCATGCCTAAGACATAGCTGATTCCTTCTCTTTCTAAGTCTTCGATAGGTTGGCGTGGTTGTGATCGACCAAAGTCAATTTCCCTTCACTGTGATATTGTGAATCGCATTGTTGTAGGCTGATTTGATTGCTCTGCCTACAATATCTATGAAATCGCTGTAGTAAGTTGCTTTCTTATTATGTGGAGGAGGTGTTTGCTGCGTTGGCATAATAGTAATGGAAGCAGTGAAGATGGAATGACTCATTTCTCTCACATCCGTTCTAGACACATAAAGGCCTAGTTCTTGCGCAATTTGATCGAAAAATAGCTTCTTTGGCATCTGAACGGATGACATAGTTCTGCGACATTTAAAGTAATTCCTCAGTTTTCATGGTTGAGTAGTAGGGATTTGATGCGTTCTATGACGGAAGAAATGATTTGAACAATGGAAAATTCATACCAGCACTTTTGGTTGTCTATGCCTTCGTATTTACTTCGTTCTCAAGGTGGTTACCATTTGGAAAGATCGTAGTTTGAAGAGATGAAAGTGCATTGCATCTTGGATAGCTATTTATATAAGATAGTTCTAGTCATGAACATCTGTAAGTAAAGGTGGACACATATGAAATGTCGTGGCGGCTAATCTTCTTGTTGTGTAGTCGTCGTGTCATGCAAGTACTGTGCATGGAAGTTGTGTTTATCTGTGTATCTATATCTTGTATATGTGTGATATCTTTCCATAGACAACGTGGTATATGTTAAATTAATTAATTGTAATTATTTATCCTCGGTTTGCTGAAAATATTTTTAAGTCCAATTTTTTTGATTGAGATCGTCGTGAAGATTAATTAATTGAAGAAACGATGATGTTATCTGATACGTGACCACCAAGCAACGTTTAAGGGAAATAGGTAGCTGTTAAATTTTAAATGAAGGCTAAGGTTTAATAAAAAATAAGTTTATTTTGCGACAATCATTGAATTCGGGCCGTGTTGAACTCGACTCAACTATGAGGTCGCAGTGAAAGTCTGTACATATTCAGGCTTTATTCATTGGACCGACTATGAAGTCGTAGTAGAAGACTATACATATGTGAATTTTATTTATATTTTTTCCCCACTCTATCTCTAACTTCTGAATTGATCGTCATGAAGGACCTAAGCAAAGTTGGGACGCAGCAATATTGAGGTATCTGGTTGAAGCAACGGCGGAACTACCATGATGTGTGTCTATAACTGAAATACCTAACTTTTTTTAACAAAAAGTCAAATATACTTAAATAATTTTTCTTATTTAAAACTTTGTTTTTTAGTTGCGATTAGGGCCCAACGAATTGAGGCCAGCTTCTCACGTTATTTCCACGTATTGGGTGGGACCAGCCCATTCGCCCCAAAAGGCCCAGCAGTTGGTGTAGTAAAGAAACACAAGAGGTGTAGTAAAGAAACACAAGGTCACCGGTAGCTTCAACCGTGGACGTCTTACTTCCTTCGTCTCCTTTCACGTGTTGTGCTGCTCACTCCGTACGGATTCGAACCTTGACGGCGCTCAATATCCTCCAAAACCTAGGTCTAGGAGGGGAGCATCGATCCGGCCACTACCTAAGGGGTAGGTGCGCAGCGGCCGTCGATAAGAGAGAGGAGGCCGGTTGATATATGGTGGATAGTTAAGAGCTATGGAATGGTGCTTGTTGGATTTGATTCGACTAACTGATCTGTATTTTGTTTCGAACAGATCGGAGTAAGGAGGATGGGGAGGAAAGGTATGTTGGTCTCTTTCGATTCTCCCACTAAAATGAATCGTTCGCCGACACTGTGATAGGATTATCACTGAAATCCAAGTGATTCGCAGGTTAGTTCATCAGTATTTAGTTTCTGCATATAAAGATGGGAGTAGATCTATATAATTTTGCTTACTTTATACAAACGGACACGAATATTCACTGTAAAGAAATGGAAAAACAGTTGACTAAGTAGGAAACGCCATTATTTGAACTAAAGGGGTCATAGATATATGAAGTTCTCCCACAGAGTAGGTGTATAGATACTTGTGGATTGTAAATCATGACCATATTTTTTGTGAGACTCAACGTGATTATAGTAGGTTGATGTTGTCAATAAATTGTTGATGTCAAATAACTATGTATTTACTATTATGTTGCTAAGTTAAATTGAAGACGTAATTTCAGTTATGTCAGTAGCATTGCAGTATGCAGCATAGCCGTGGTATGAGTATAATTTAGGTAATGTAATTACAGGTCATTTAATTTTTATTATGTCGTGATTGTAGTATAAAAAAATAGATCAGACGGTTATGTACACAGTGTTAGTGTTTGTACCCCATATTTTATATGACTATATTTGTTCATTGCAAACTCTAATTTGTTCATGCTCAAATTGATTAGATTACGATTACGATTCATCCTTTTTATATTGACCTGTGTAGAATGGCAACAGAAGAATTGTGTCCTATGAGTGATATTGGAAAGACATTCCAATGGTGCGATGATTGGTACGGAAATATTAGTACCAATATTACTGGGAAGGTACAATACTATTAGCTAAATATTGTTAATTGACAACACATTAATATCTGATTTTTTGAAACATGGGTTTTTCTATTTCAGGAAACGATTAGGGTTAATGGAGAGTTAGTAGTATGAGAGCTGGGTCGCCCGCTAAACAGCACACAACTGTGCTTTAGCCGTACCTGCATAGAGAGCAATAATTGGCAAATAAGTGTTTCTTTTTAGTTTTCAAGAAATGGCAACATGTTTGAGAGTATGATAGATGTGTATATCTGCAGTGATTTACATGACAATATTGAGGATGCGAAAGCATCTTTGTATAACAAAGTTGTGGAGCATCTGGTGCAAACTCAAAGAATTGGTATTGCCGATTATAGCAGCAGACAAAGAGACGCCATCTATGTAGAATGGGAATCAATGCATGAGAAGATGTGTCAACTATTCTATATTAACTCTGATATTCTATCAGGTTGGAAAGCTGGACTGGTTGAAGTAGAAAGACTATATCAGGTATATGGTTACAGTTTGATCGATTCTGATCTCAGTGGTATTGAAAATGCGCCAATGAAGGTACGTACTCGGTTTATAAATGTACTCAGAGATAGAGTATTGATATTTAAAGATGATATAGTTGAAAGCAAAGTGAGGCTAAAGAATTTGAACGAGCAAAGAGACATCTATGTAAGCGTGGTTAATGTCAATATGCGTGAAGCTATAAAGGTATGGGTTGTGGACACAATCGTTTCTTACATGTTCCTCTTAAAATGATTGTAGCATGGTCAATCTAAAGAGAGATTTTATCATTGTACTTACTGTTGTTAGTATATGCAGAAGTGGAGAAGGACTATTTCTGTTTCAAATGAATTCATCTTTGATGGTATAATTGATGGATCTCAAAATGAAAAGGCAGAAATGGAGATAATACAAATGGGAAATCATGTGTTTGCTAGTGAGATGGTATTGCATGTAGTAGATCATGACAATAGCGAAGAAGATGTTCTATGCAAGAGAACATTGGAAACTGAAATGAAATACGACTTTGCAAGTGTAGAAGAAGATGTGTATAAAGAAGGCATTGCATTTGTCGAAAATGTGAGGAATGGTGTTTATTTTGGACATAATTATCGATCAATGGCTATTGCCATGGAGAACAAATAAAATGGAAACAAATTGAAAAATGAAATAGTGGAACTTGGATCCAAGATGATTTCAAAGTGGAAGTCCATGATTGCAGCAATACAACATATTCATACAGTTTGGAGTGAAGCTCATAATCAAGTGGCCCAATCTCGAAATATCATAGGTAAACATGAAATTGTATCAGAAATAGTAAATAATGTTTCTGATCTAGTCGCAAGGAGCTCATATGGATTAGAACCTAATATGTGTAGATTTGAGGCAGCATATGCCTAAGTAGATTGTAAGGGTGAACCTGTATGCATAAGACATTGTAGGTGTACTTGGTGTAAGTGTAAGTTTTGTAATTGTACGCTCAACTAAGTATTTTTCATTTTGTTGTGGTAAAGAATTAGCTGTGCTGAATTATATTTGCGAGATATATGTTTACTTATAAGTTGTAGTCCATTATATAGTAATGGTAATTAGTAAGGAAAAATTCGCCTCATGACCTGATGTTTGGAGTGACACCAGTCTATGAATTTATGCATGTATCACCTTTTTGTGATGGGACTTTCACAAATTTGATGTACGTCGGTATGTGAAGTAGCCGAAAGAAAATAGAGGCTAGCTGAAGTCGTAAAACGAGGACACCTGGTGCTACGTGGCTTTGTTTGGTGAGCTGGGCAGCTGCATCATGTCAAGCTGCTCTTAAGAGCGAATGCAGATATAAATAGGACCCTGTTCTTTACTTTTAGAATAAGGTAGCCCTGGTTCTTGAGTTTGGCTGGCTCTACTGTTTTGCAAGTTTGGCGTCGTGAAGAAGCCTGATTGCTCGGAGCCTCGGAGCAACACATCTAAAAGTTCCTCGATGGCACTTGTATCTTCCACGCTTAGTTCCAAGATGTTTGTAAAAAATTAATGAGTACAAGTATTACAATTTGCAATAAATATGTTTTGTATTTTCTCTATGCAGTTTCAACACAATGTAAGTGTTTCATTGTGCATACAGTATTCACGAATGAGGTGATGAAGTTTTGTTTTTATACTGATCATTGTAGAGCAACGCAAGCAAAGTGATAGTTATTCGTCCTCGTGTCATTCGATGCGAAGCAGTCAACGGATTGAACGGATCTAACCCTGTGTTTACAAACACGTCTACATGCGTAGATAAATTCAAGTATTCCATTTCATTTGATCTTCCAACCTCTGAAGAAACAAATGAACTGGCAAGAGTTGCTGCTAGTGGCAATCTATTCTTTAATAGTCACGATGCTGAAGATAGTGCCGTTCAAAATATTTTTATGAAATTGTATGAAGAATATGGATATATAGTAGAGGACTATAGTTCTATCCGAGGTAACATATGTAGGCTGAGGTATCGGGATTTCATTCGTAAGGTAAATGAAAGCAAGGCCAGATATCAGGAAATCAAGGATAATTATCTGAATGTAAGGAAACAACTTAGGACAGTGTCCGATATGTTCGGCGCTGCAGCATACAACTTGGATCAATCCGAGATAAATCAAAAATATGCAGATGCACTCATGGCTTGTTCAAAGAATATGGATCCGTGATGCTGGTATGAAGCATATGGATGGATTCAACACACGCATGTTCCCGAATTGTGATGTAGAAAATTCATCATTTCCAACTCGTGATGCAGAAAATTCATCATCCACTACAATTAGTGGTGTCGAGCAAGTATCCACTGGGTATCCTTTTGCAATTATAAATGGTGTAGTAATATAATAGGAAGTTGTTTTCCAATGTACCATTTGATTATTAGTGTAATGCAAGTATTATTCGATGTAGGATAACACAACTGAGGTTAAACATGCTCTGAGAGCAATCTTGGATGAAGTTGTGAAAGTAATGGGATTTGATAAGCCTATCATCACAATAGATGGTAACCATCAATCATATAACCATGTGGTGACCGTGACCATAAAAAACATAGGTGCAAACGAAGCAGTGCTGAAAGGAATTGAGGTAAGTACTTCACGCAGAGGTTCCCAATACAATGCCATCTATGATGAATTCCATGTGGTCATAAAGGACGTGAACTATAGCTATTATTCGATGATGTTTGGTCACGTGAAGGATATGGAAAATATCTTAAACTTAATTGCCAGTATCTGTAACGAGGTTGATGGGGATCTTCGTCAGGTAGGTTCTTTAGTTAGCATGAATGAATGTAGTATGAATGAATGTAGTAATAGCATGCTTGTTAATCACTGTGAATTTGGCAGTATCTGTACTCAATGGTTTCAGATGGTGAAAACAGCATTGGAGAGAAATCAGGAAATCATGAGAGCAAAGGTTGCTATGGTTATGGAAAATGCTCGTATTGGAACTATCCAGTTTTGACAAGTAACAATATCTGATGAAGGCAGCATTCTCTATAATCATATGTGGTTTGAAATTATATACGTAGTTTGGATATTTTAATATATCCGAGTATACTTAAGCCCAATCGTGTATTAAAAATGTTGCCATTGTGTGTTGTTTGATTTTGTTTTACATTGTTTCGTGTTGATTAATTCCATGTGGTATATGAATTTATTAGTCGTTAGGATTCGTCAATTGTTAATATATGTTGTATCACTAGATAGGTCATCGGAGAGAATGAATGTTATTTATCCATTTATTTTGCAAAGATGCTGCATATATTATAAAACCATAAAATAAGATGCGAATGCAATAGTAAAATTCAGGATCGCAGTCTGATTGGCTCTAGCATAGAAGATCTAATTTTCTTTGACCTTAGATAGTTGACGGGCCACACAATTGTTGGGCCTGTTTTAGACGCTATCTAGTTGAATACTAAGGGGGTGTTTGGGAGACAGAGGGTAAACTTTAGCCCTATCACATCGGATGTTCGGATGCTAATTAGGAGGACTAAACATGAGCTAATTACAAAACTAATAGCAGAACCCCTAGGCTAAATGGCGAGATGAATCTATTAAGCCTAATTAATCCATCATCAGCGAATGATTACTGTAGCACCACATTGTCAAATCATGGACTAATTAGGCTTAATAGATTCGTCTCGCGATTTAGCCTAGGGGTTGTGCAATTAGTTTTGTAATTAGCCTATGTTTAATACTCCTAATTAGTATCCAAACATCCGATGCTCCCAAAAACCCCCTAAAGTGGGTTGAATAATAAAGTGGTTTAGATTTGGATCCAGCAAAATCGTAATTCTGGATCCAAAAGGATACAATGCCATGTTACTAAACGGTGCAAAACACCTGTGAATAGAATCATCTTTTCCTTCGGCCCAATTAAGGTGGTACTTAGTTTAATGTGCCGAGAAACTATCCAATTTAAGAGACATACTTGTAACAAATTTCAAAATTCTCTAATTGTTTACACTGAAGTAAATACGCATGGAATCTAACTATTCATTCTTGTATATATTTTTATTAAGCATTATTAATCTCTTTGTTTCTATGTACCACATTCTGTTTTATGAAAATACTTAAATATCATACGTAAGTGGGGATTGTATAAGGTTGCTTCACAATCACATGAGTAAATGAATAATTTATTTTGTATACCACAATATTATTCTTAACTTCAAATCTAATTTACCACGGTAAGACTTGGCTGATTCACCTGTTATTTACCACGTGTCGTAATACGAGTGAAATGCCATTCTAAGATGACATGTAATGCGTGGTGACATATGTGTTGTTGCTTTTAGAATCAAATTAGACGTGCATGGCTAGACGCGTGTCGTTGTATACTACGAACAAATAAGTATAAAGCGTCCAAACCAGCACTGCTAAAAGAAATTGTGTACAAGGGAAAAGAGAAACTTGGTAGAGAACACGGAGAGTTCAAGGAAAGCAGAGTTGAAGCTGCTTTTGTTGAGTAGCGTCCAGCATGGTGCCTCCACCGCACCAGGTATCATCGCTGTTCGTGTCTCATTGTTAATTAGGAATCATGTGTTGTGCATATTTTTATTCAATAATCAACTATGCGTGCCAGGAATATGTTCCAATTCTTCAGTAGACGTGTTTGTAAACACTGATTCATGTGCATGTAGTAGCGTTCTTTTTTGGTTGACTATTTAATTCGATTGTCAACACTGATTGAGTTATCTATGATTGAATCGATGAACGGTTGACTATTTAATTCGATTATCAACGCGGATCGAGTTATCTATGCTTGAATTGATGAAGATGGTGAAACATATATCTACTGCTTTTTTATATGTGGATCTATGCAAGTGAGGTTTAAATAGATGTTCCATGTCATGTAGGCTACTCAAGTTGTAAAAATCAGTCATCAACTTTTACTTCGTGAGCTTTGCAAGGAGCTGAAACTGGATGCTCCAAACTTTGGAACCGAGTCCTCTACTGGTACCAATCTTGTTGGTTGGGTTTGGATTATGTATCGTAGGTCTGATGAAGAAACCACATTATGGCACTACAGAGTTACGGGCTCGGTAGAACTGGATGCACCTGCTGCTCTAGAAGCTGTCTCTAAAAAAGCAATTGAATTTTTAAAGAGCAAAATGAGTGTTGACTTAGACGATTTCAACTATCCAAAACTTCAGTCTCTACCTTTTACCCAGATCTGCCTACAGAAAGATGGTGAGTTTGCGACTCAGAGCATTGCAAACATAAAGGAAGATGTAAAGATGCAGCAGCATGGCTGGACAGAGACTATTCGTGAGTTGCATGTCCTCCAGCGCGCCTGTGCCAGTGGATCAATTATCCATGATCAATCAAGTGGAGGTTTGCTTCCTGCTCTTACTACGGGAGGAGTCACAGAGATACAAGCATTGCCAGTTCTTGGCCGTGTGGCTGAAAAGATCTTTCATACCCAATGCAACTCAGCAAAGAAGCGTCGATCATTTGGTTTATTTGAAGCATAGATGCGCACGTGGAGTGCATCTACATAGAGTGCTTCAGCGTATTGGTGTTTTCCTTTTAACAGTTGCTAGAACCTGTAGAATTAGTGCCTGACTTTATGTAGTGGAGTTAGAACACTCTGTTATATTATGTAGTGTGTGTGAATTAAGTGTGGGTCACTTTGTAAGAAGTACTTGCAGTATGTAAAGTATGTTAGTCACTATCGAGATTGGATCGTTTGCAAAACAGTGTAAAATAAAATAGTAGAGCAACACCGAAGTACTGTAAGAAGCAGTTTGTAATTTTAATATCCTTTCTGTTATATATATATGTATATATATAAGTAATATCATCTAGCATTTTTTTTACATAGTGATGAATCATAACTCAATTGTTTGCTACATTGCTCTGTTTTCTAGTGATGAACCCTAAGGCCTAATTGCAAAATTAAGCATGAATTCAAGTATAATCTGAGAACTTAAGCATGCAAGTACGCACATTAAGATCTAATCTGGCCACATTAATATAAATGATCAAGAACTTGCACTTATACTTTAATTTAAGCATAAATCCCAAATAACTTAGAACTAATAGCACTTGAAATTACACCTTTTCATTTCTATGTCTTTGATTTTCTAGTATACATTGTTCATATTGTACCAGCCGTACCTTAAATCATGAACATGCTAATTCCTGAAATCTAAACGTACCATTTCTCACTAATTGTACTGCGGTACTATTTCTCATTGTGACAGGTAGAAGCTTTTGAAGGAGCATGGCTAGCAAAGAAGGTTGCGTGGATTAGTCGAAGGATTTTACTGACTGAAGTGTGCACCAGTCTGAATATCTATCCACCCTTGTAAAATTCATGATTAGCTTCTGGTGGCATGTACTTTGGATCGATTATCATCTACATTTCCAAGACCAGAAAACCCGATGGAATGCAGTCTTGCAGACTAACCTCATAGCCTGAGAAAACCAAGGAAGAAGCACTAGTAGCTGTAGTTGGTCTAGCTATTAAACACTTAAAGCGTGAGCTTAAGATTGAAATTGATGATCTGAGCTATGAAGCAAAAGAAGTTCATGAAGAGAGGCAGAAAGTTTCAAAACTCAAATGTCAAGGCTTGATGCAACATCAGCTGAACTGATAGAGCAGGGAAGGTCAGCAAGGAACATATGGGCAACTACACTCGAAGAGATGAAAGGTATGGCTAATTTGTGTGCCAATGGTTCCATTGTGCATCAAGGAGCAGATGAGAACGCTCCACTACATTCTGATATTGTGGATGGCGGTATTGATCCAAATCACACCAAAATCATCCTTAAGCAGTGTGCAGATGCTATAATTGAAGCACATGGTGGTCTCGAAGCTGACTACAATAACAGTGAGTATGTAAAGAGGGATGACTTGGATTTTCTTTCGATACTACATTGATTAGTTTAATAAAATGATACGTTAAAATAATTGCAGGTGGCTCCAGTAATGGGAAGGAAATAAGGAGGGATACACTGAAGATGCATGGTCTATAAGCAGCAACGAAGTTCTATTGTATAAGTATGAGGACAGTCTAAATCGCCGTCATCGTATCTGCATGTGCACTGCATCCTGTCTCAAATAGTCTATGTAGTTTGGAAGTTTGTGTATTCTAAATAACGTAAACTCCGCAGTGAAGTAGCTAATTTGTTATGTCTATGTATTATATAATGCATGTTGTCTGTACACCTTAGTATTGCTGCATCATATGCTACTGTAAAGTTTGAATAAATTAGTTTGCATATTTTCGTGCATGCGCAGATTTTATATGGTTTTATTATTTATTTTTTAGAATTATTAGTACAGTCAATTTAAATGTAATATGCTTATAATTTGGAATGTTGACATAAGTATAATTAAATTAAAAAATTGTACCTGAAAAGTGTGCACGCAAAAGTTCAAAGAATGTGCAGAGTATGAGAGTCAAAGTTTGGTAATAAAAACTTGGAATGTCAACTATTAATTCAAAATAATTGTCCAAAATTTGTATTTAATACATATTCATTGAGTAAGAAATCAACAATATTGTCTCATTTGCGATTTAATTAGCATCTTCGTCTATCTGGGAATTAGAGCCATGATTCTAAATACTAATATAGCTGGGCCTTCAGTCCATGTGTCATCACGGTTGTTCACACTCACTAATCCTGAATGACACATGGCAGCAGCACAATGCAAGACATTATCATCAGAACTGGAAAAAATAGAGAGAGGGCAACTTAAATCTATGAAGCAGTGTTTCTATTTTGTACAGAAACTCCAAAGAATCGAATCTGGTTACAGGCAACGAAACAAGGTTAACAAAAAATTGGAGTTCTCGAATCCTACGTTCAACATTTTTAGCGCCTACAGTTGCTGTCAATTCAACAACCTGATTTCGCAAACCACATGAAAACCCCTCCAGCATAGCACCTGATGTTCTTGAAAATTCCAACAATCTGAGTTACCATCAACTTGAAAATGAAAAACAAAGCCTAAAAATGTAGTAGTGATGCTCCTGTTCGAATATATCAATACATCCTTGTAAGATACTCGAAGAAAAGATAAGGGAAATAGGATATGGATTGGCAGGGAATGGCATACTATCCGTACAAGTCCTAAATGGAAGTCCGATAATAATTTACAAATAAACCAATTTAAAGTACGGTGCATTCCTAAACGTAGCACTACTAACTTAAAGTTGGAACAGATATTTTCTAAGAAAAAGTGAATCAATTTAGAAACACATCACTGATAAAGCGTGGACTTTACAAAGACATCAACTACGAAATAATTACTAAGATGCACTAAAGGGATAGATCCCACTCCCTCTCCGTTCAGGCTAATATTTTCTTCTTCATGTGGACATGATTACTTCTTCCTGCCACTTGCAAAAGCATACGAAGATACAGAATTCCTATACCGCCTCCCGTGGATTGAAATAGAAACGCATATTCTTCAGATTTTCATTATCCAATTCCAAACTTTGCTCATCTTCAATTTCACCAAAAGCTACTTAATATGAATAATGTAAAAGTTAAACAAAGAAATGAAGTTCAAGCAAGTAAAGTGAACATAGCTCATGATAACCTATCAAACAATTCAAAGGCAATACTCTTGATTTTACTAAAAAGACATAGAAGCTAGAGGACAATTATGCAAACCTATATAAGCATCTAAACTGAAACTGCTAGTGTAGTAAAAAAAATAGAGAATAGAACTGAAAGCTGAATCACTGCAGATCAGTAATGGTGAAACCATAAAGTGAATTGGAGTAAATAAAGCGCACACAGCTCATGTTAACCTACCAAACAATCCAAAGGCAGTATTTTTGGTCCTACATCAAACATATAGAACCTGGAGCACAACTATGCAAACCTATGTAAGCATTTAGACCCAAATTGCTGGTACAATAAACAAACTAAAAGATAAAACCGGAAGCTGAATCACTACATACCATTAGTGGTGCCACCATGAAGTGTGGAGTATCCATAGGGAGTATAGTACCATCACTATTAAGTACACCAAGTGAGAAAAATTTTGTCACTTTAGGCCTTGATGTCGAGCGACCACTTTATTTAAATTCAGGGTATTCGTCATCAGAATCACTCATAGTTGGATCTGGTAAGTAATCTCCATCAGCCGACGAGTCTGATGAATCATGCCAATCATGAACCTCAAGAACCTTAATAGCAACTCGATATTGCAGCCCACGCTGTTCATGCTGTATAATGTCCTCTGGTTGCAAATACAACTCTGCACCAGCATTCGGATCATCTGGCTTTGGTATGAAAATATCAACCTCGTTAGGTAATTTGTCAGGATCAACACACTAGGTAACACCTCTAAAAATTGTCAAGTTACCTTTTGATAATGTGCTCGAAGTTGGTTTGAAACCACTGCACGATCTACTCAGAATCCGCTCCACAACGGGCAAAGACTGAGAATGTGATGGAATCCCCTTCAACTCTAAAAGTGTTGAATATAGCAAACGGTGCTCAGCCGCCACGGATTGACGACTCCAATGTTTGAATTTGAATACCAAGTATACTACTAGCAAAGGAGGCGCATGGAGGACACGCTCCAATGTCTAACGCTCAAAAAATATAATCAAGAAATTTTGGTCATAGTAAAGATGCAGAGTGTAGTCATTCTCTGTGAATGCCCCTACTATTGATGCGATAGGGGACTCTATAGAAAATGACATACGGGCGGCTTTTCGCAAAATGTTGACCAAATCGAGATCTTATCTTTTTGGTATTCAGATGTCTTGGAGTACAAGGCCTTAAATTAAAAGAAACAAATGCATCCATTATTCACAAAGACTTTGTCGGATTCAAAATAGAATACAGCAAGTTGACGAGGTTTGTTTCGTAAAATGTTGTGCCTATGGGCCGTGTAGCCTCCGCACGGTTGGATTGAAAGGAGCGTCGGTGGCCCAGATAACCACTTCTATGGTCCCTAAACTTACACAGACTGTCCATGTGGACCAGCCAAATTAGAGATAGAGTTCTAGTCGGTTAAGAGATTGGTTGTAACAGGCTATAAATAGCCGCCTTCATAGATCTGTAATCATCATCAAATCAATACAACAACCTACTATTTCCTCGTACTTTACTTTCGAGTAGGCAACTTCGCCAATACTTTTCTTCTTTTCACGAGTTCGTACGGGTTGGCGGGGCTACATCAACTTGATCTCCGGCCGATTCTGTAAGTTCCTCTTATCGAGTAACATCTAGGCTTTAACTTCGGGCGTATCGCTGTCGTTTCGTTTAGATTTATTCACTAGTTATCGATATTTACTAGAATTCTAGGTTTTACCTGTTGTTCTAGTTCTATTACCAGTTATCCAGCTTGGAATTAGAACTTTCGGCTTATTTGTATCTCATTGCTTAAATCTAGCGCTTTTAGCATAGCCGATTAGATCTGTTCTTAGTGTTGTTACTGTAGCGTTGCTTGGTTTACTTTAACAGTATTTTTCACCAACGCTACTTGGTGATCGGCTGTATTATAGCTGATTTCTTTATTACAGCAAATCGGCCGATTCGCTGATAAGCTTTCTCGAGGTTGGAACCTTAGCTGATCGCGACCTCCGGGATCTGACACATTTCTTTCCTTGCCAATCGATAGGTCAGATTGGCTAGCACGCCGCGCGAACCGCACAGGGCGATCACCTGAACAGGAGTTAAGCAGATTCTCCTGGGTCGTGTGTCCGACGCTAGAGATCCAATTGACCGATTTCTAGTGCCAACACATTCAATCTATTGTACAATAGAGGAGCCTGATCTACCAGTGTAGCAATGTCATATGCCTCTTCATCATCAATAAGACAATTTCCAGAACCTAAACCCGGTGCTAAAGATGGCAAATTGTACTTTGTAATTGAAACCCCATTTCTAGAGAATAACTCAGATAGTTCATCAATTACCATACCTCTCATCTGTGAATCTGGTACAGAATAAGAAGAATTACACATACACTTTTGAAGAACATACTCCATATGAGCAGCCATGGATTGCCAACATCTATCAAATAAAGAGGCTTCATCAGAAACACCACAATACATCACCATTAACACGAATAAAGATCTTAATTGAGATCTAGTAGCCTAGCAATCTGCTTCAGTAAAAGTAGCAACCCATTCATGATCATCACCCAATAACCCTCGTGCTGAGCAAGCCTCTTTGAAAGTGTCATACAAAATTCTGTCAATTGTACGTACATCCTCATAACATTGAGCTCCTTTAACAACTAACATAAGCATTCTGAGATAGTAATTCTCACCCTGAGAAGGATTAATATTATACATGCGTCCAATCTTATAGGTCCCATTGCCTCTGGGTTTCCAAACTCGTGACGAGCTATCCTATGTCCACCTCGTAGGAAAATCACAATAAGATAATTCATGAGCAGTAGGATAATTATGATTTGCTACAAACCATTCAGTTAATGTGGTCTTCTGGAGAAAAGGAGTAGCAATTAAAGATGCCAAGTTAGCTCTAGTAGGATATGGCACCGAATTCATGTTAGGTAAATGATTTGCCAATCTCTCAACAGCTGGAATCTTGTGATGCAATTCAAAACCAAAAATACGCTAATATGCTTCCTTGTCACATTATATCAGCATTGAATATATTCCATTATTTCATCTTTAGCATATGGCACACCGAATTCATCTATTGACCGCAACCTTTTACTCACCAGGAGAGTGTTACTCGATGAAGCCTTCCTTTTCCCACTTCTCCGAAATGTAACATTTGCCTGATCAGGTCCTTTTGTCACATACTTAAACAAATACTTAGCAATGTTTGACTGGTTGCAAAATTCAACATTTATATGCGCTTGATATTTCTTCAACAAAAACATATTGTAAGGAACTACATAATGATTATCCAATTTAACACCATTCTTATTAATGTACCGTCTCGTATCATGTCGCTTGTACATAATAAAACCTCTCCCATCAATAGTAGTTTCTGCTTGAAATTGCTTAGGAAAATGCTTTGAGCATGAACCATTCTTCATACTAGGGCAATTTTTATTGTCATCACCACATGGACCATGCATCATAAATTCTTCCACGAGTGCATACCCAAGTGGATCTTCTTCAGGATCTGGTATTTTAGCGCATAGATACTTATCAACAACTGAAATAATGTCTACCACCCCTATATCTTGAAGCCAAACCAATATATGAGCATATGGAAACCCTCTCTTCTGAAACTCGACACTTTGTAGAAGTCAAAGGAAATTGTTTTGTTAGTATGTAAATCATACAACAACAGCTGTACAAGATAAATTCGAGCAAAAAAATATAACAATTTTATGATACCACTGTAAGATGCAATAGAAACTAATAATGCATAAATTATACGTGCATACCCGCAACAATAGGTCCAAAAACAAAACCAGACTTAATATCATCCATTAATTTGCTTAGTTTCATATGATACACCCTACAACCAACATCAGGTCTATCTGATGGTCGTTCCCAGACTCCAACTCCATGCTTTTCTTTATTTTTGGCCATTTTGGATTGCATGTAAATGTCGTAAAAAAATGAGGAATACCATGTACCCTACATATAGAAACTGCATCTTAAAATTGCTGAGTTAAATATCGTCGACCACCAATAAAAAAACCCGGAACAACACGTTGTTTCCCTATAGAAGTACCATCAATGCAACCTCTACTCATAGCATCAACAATACCTTGAAAATGTTCACATCTAAAATCAACTTGATGATCAGCTATCCAAGTTAGCCTACATTCTTCTATGCAAGAAAAAATATCAACTGATGATTGAAAAGATAACCTTCCACAACATAAATATGGATTAGGTTGATCTCTCCTATAATGACAATTATAACAAGCATACTCCTGCATGGTAATACAGCTTGTAACAAATCCGTATGTCTATACGGAATCCCAAGACGAAAGCCTTGCTCACCATAAGAAAACAACAATGGATACTGTAGTGCCATATAAGCAGGATGAAGACAAGAAATGTGTTGCAAGACACATGGTATACTGTCCACTATGACATCTCGTTTATAATTCGCAAGTGTAAAATCTCCAGCAATTAACCCAGCTATTTCACTTGCTGTTGGCACATTAAACTGAACAGGGTCAGCTTCCTGTGCACCTACAATTCTTATACCTATATGTTCACCACCATGATGAGAGAGAAGATCACGTGCCATTCTGAATTGCTTCACCAAAGGGTTACAATTATCGAGCATTGACATTAGAACATTAACAATATCAGGATCCAGGCTGGTATCATTACTATCCTCAGACACAATAGCTGAAATTCTATTTCTAATTTCATGCTCTGTATCATATATGTATAATTGAGCAAACTTAGGAGACTCATCTTCAACAGGCATCAAAGAACCAATACGATGATATACTAAACCATTAATTTTAAACACATAAGGGTCGGCACCGTCATTAATTCCATCATCGATATTGGCACCCATAGAAGTAAAAGCAAACAAGAAATTTTATTGCCTAATTCTATTCAAGAAATTCTCGCACCGAGAATCTCCATCAAAATGCTCCAAAGAAGCCAAAAATTCTGGTATTGGCTGAAAAGATGGTAAGAACACCTTGCCACCTCTGCAACATAGATATTCGACTTGAACTACTTTTGACAAATATGAAATGAAAGTACATGCAGTGAAGTGCAAAATAATAATAAATTACATGTCATTTGCCTAGAACCGAAATTACAAAATAAGTTCATAGTTCCAAAACAAGGTTGTTACAATAATCATTGCACTAGTTCCATGCTAGGGCGATGGATGTAGCCATACCATCACGAAAGGTGTCCATAGTCACAAAGCTTGATTCCGAAGTTGATCCATCAGAGGCATGTTGAGACACGGCATACTTGTTGTACCTTTCCGGAATAGTAGGCATGTAGGTAGGATCTCTATCAAAATTAGCAAAGTCCACATGAACACTAGCATGTTCACGTATGAAATTGTGTAGGACCATGGTAGCAGCAATAATCTTCTTTTGTGTGACCATTGAATAACCGGGCATCTTGTAAAGGATTTGCCATTTCATTTTTAATACTCCAAATGAGCGCTCAGTAACATTACGAACAGATGGGTGTATACGGTTGAACTTCTCTTTTAGAGTATTTGGTTTCATAGCTCGATGCCACTCGGGTAAGTGGTATCTTTCACCCTTGTATGGAGCCAGATACCCTGGACGATTAGGATAGCCTGCATCTACAACATAGTACTTGCCTACACATACTTAAAACAAGATAAGTTTGTGCATACAAATATGAACAAGAACATAAGCAAAAATATTTACCTTGAGGAGGATGTGGGAAGACATCTACATCTGCTTCCAATGCATGGTACTATTGGCACTAAAAATCGGCAGATGACTCTTGGCGTCGGACACACGACCCGAGAGAATCTGCTTAACTCCTATTCGGGTTATTGCCCTGGTGCAGTTCGCACGGCGTGCCAGTCAATCTGACCTGTTGATTGACAAGGAAAGAAGAATATTAAATTTTGGGGGTTTCGATCGGCTAATGTTCCGATCTGTCTTGAGAAGCGTATCAGCGAATCGGCCGATTTACTGTGTAAGTGACTGGCTATAGGGCAGCCAATGACCACATAGTAATTGTAAAGAAACTACTAGAGCAATCTAAACAACGCTACAAAGCAGCACCTGAAATAGATCTAATCGGCTATGTAATAAATAAAAATAATAACGAAAAGCTGACAGTTCATATCTCAAGCTGGATAACTAGTGATAAAACTAAAACAATAGATGAAATCTATAATTCTAGTTAATATCGATAACTGGTGAATAAATCTAAACGAAACAACAGCGATGCGCTCGAAGTTAAAGCTTAGATATTACTCGATAAGCAGAACTTACAAATTGATCGGAGATCATGTTAATGCAGCCCTGCCAACTCGTACGAACTCATGAAAAGAAAAGGTTTTGGCGAAGTCGCCGACTTGAAAGTAAAGTGCGAAGAAAAAGTAGATTTGTTGTATTGATTGATGTCTTGTTGTTTACTATCCTTACGAGGCAGCTATTTATACCCTGTTACAACTGATTTCCTAACTGACTAGGATCTATCTCCAATTTAACAAATATTTCAACTGGACTCAACCCGCATCGGAGTTGGTTATTATTCTCTCTCAGGCCAATCTTCATCTTCTAGCCAATTGCCACCTTGGCCCACTTTCAGCCCAAATCGGCCAAGCCGTTCTGGCTCCCAATCGGCCAGCCTTCATTGACTTCTTCAAGCAATCGGCCGAAACACTGTAACCCCAATCGGCCGATTCCCAACTATAGCTTCTCTCCTGCCACATCGACCACCTTCCTCTTCTTTGGTGACAATTTAAACACGTGTCAAAATCCGGCGTCAACACATGCCCCCCATTTTCGGAGTAAAACAAGTCTTTTGCTCTGAAATTTTCTCAAGTCTAGTTCTTTTCCCAAAGGAAATGCAACAGTAAACGTGGCAAAACTCCTTTTTGCACCGGAGTCTTCTCTCTGATGACTGCAATTTTTGAACAAAGCGCCCGCAGGCAACCGCTCTTCCCGAAATTCAAGCAGACGACACGGTAAAAATCCCGCCTTTACCCCTCTCTCGAACCGTCCTTTAAGTATTCACCTCCTCCGCCGCTTCTTCTTCCCGAGCTCAGAAACCCTTCCTCTCCGGCGGATCATCTCCAACGCATTCCGACGCCCTTTAAGCTTCCAGCTGCATTCTTCCGGCGACTCTTCCTTCATCTTCTGATCATTCCGCTCCGTTCTTTCCAACAGCGACTCCATTGGCAACCATGGCTTTCATCCCAGAGGTAAATACCCTGAAATTTTTCCATTTCACTTTTCACCGCTTTGCACATCTTTAGATCTGTTCTTAGCCTTCCCTTCATATCCCTTTAGGAGCTTAGGCAGAGGATCACCATTCCTATATCTGATGCACCTGGCCTCATCGGTCTTGGCCCCATGGGGAATCTAGATCCAACTGAAATGATCAACTTGGAAACCCACAGGATCCCCTTCAAGGAATCGACCATGGATCCGAACCACTAGGCAGGCGCATTCAGGTCTTGGCCGAATGAGACCCCTGGCTGGAGGGAATGGTTTCAGAGGATGTCTAATTCCAAGAGAGTTCTTTGGGATGAACTAAAAATCAGCCAGTACATAAACTTATCTCTGTCTCAAATGGAGAGGAATGATTCCTTGGTCATCATGGCATATTGTTTTTGGTCTGACGCCCTCAATGCATTTCTCTTGGGCCACGGGCCCATGACCCCTACTTTGGTCGATGTCCTGATACTGCCCGACCTTGACGTCTCCTCCCCTGACTCGCCCTTTGATTTTTTGATCAAGCCCACTCATCATCTAGAAACAAAAGGAATCGGCGGGTGGAAGGGCTTTATTGATAAAAACATGAAGACCGGGCCTATCGGCGACAGAGAGTATACAACTTTTCTGATGATGTGGCTAGAGAAACACTTCTTCGGTGGCAGAGCAGTCGGTCCTTCCCCTAACACACAAGCTCTGGCTGAAGCCTTAGCAAAAGGTTCTACCATTCCTCTAGGAAAACATCTGTTGGGATCAGCCTATATATTACATGATGCATTAGATCGCCGTAAAGCTGTCATCCGGAGAGCCTATTGGGAATCCTGGTGGTCCCTGGTGGTTCATTACCCTCTGGCTTAACCTATACATAAGCAAGATCTCCAGAGAGTGAATCGAGTCCAAAACTTTCCCCAATATTGAATCGGAGGATGACCCATCATCATGACGACGTTGCACCTCTTTTGGTGAGGCCGTGTCATCTTTTCCTGGCAGCAAATTTACCCCCAAAAGAACAGCCAAATATTTCAGATGTTTCTATGTCGGCTTTAGTGAAGAAACCACCAGCTGGTATCCATACTAGAGAGATGAACCACTCTTTGAGAACCCTAACTGCCTTGATTCGACCAGCAGCTCTTTTGAGAACGAACTCATGGATTTTTTTGATCAAGCCCGGGCTGCCAGCAAACTTCTTTTCTGGAAAGGACTCTCCAACTTATGAGTTCTACAATCCATCGGTGGCAGCTCGGCAATTTGGCCTAGGATAGATGCCAATTGGGATTTACTTTGTCGGCCGCGTGAAGTTTTGGGAGTGGCTTTCAAGAGGGCTCGAATACAATCGGCTGTGCAGCTTGACTCCAGACTCCAGCACCATCGACTTGACCAACTAGCTAGTAGCCTCCTTCTCTGTCCAACAATTCAAGTTATGGTGGGGCGAGTGGAAACAACACCTCTTCTACGCATCTCCCGTAGTATATTGCAACGATCTGGACCCTACTAATATTGATCCAAATGTAGAGGTATCAATTTTCTCGGCCGATTTCATATTGTACTCTTTATGGTACAGGGTTGTTACTGATTTCACTTTTTCTTGCAGTCCGAAAGCCAGCCTCCTCCAACGCGCAGCCGAAGCGGTAGGCTGATAGAGAACCACCATCCATATACTTCATTCCCAATTATCGGGTTTCACGCCCCGTCGATGGAAGACATAGCCACCAGCCGATCGAAGCAGAAACTGAAAATGTCTTCCTCGAAGAAAACAAGCCGCCGGGTGCGCGCCTGCACAGAATCGGCCGATCAATAAGCGACGCTGCCAGCCGAGTCTTCAGCTACGCCGACTATGCTAGTCATTCAGAAGGTTGACCCCCAAGTAGCTTCAGAAACCGGATCGGCGGCTGCATCCTTGCTAGTAGAAGTTGTACAGGTAATCCCATACATCGCAAAACTTCTAAGTACATTGTCAATGCTAATCTCGTCTCTTTATCAGGTCGCGCAAATCCTCCCGGAGCAAACTACCCATCAACCGGCCGACCCTCAGGCAGAGTCCCAACCACCAGCAATCCTTCCAATCATGGTAAAGAATGTACCTTTCATTTGTTTTCTCTAGTCCTTAATTAAAATTAACTGATTCCTAGCGCAGGCCACCCTGGGCACATCAATCGTACCCTTCTAGCAGCCATCAGCCGCGCGATTAGCATACGTAAGATAACTGACACCCATTTTCAGATCCAATTATCCCTTCATACTCATAGAGATCTTTCCTGTCATTCTCCAGGAAGTTGGTCCAAGCACCATGCCAATCATCGTTGAATCTTCTTCTTCTGACGAGCCAACCGCGCTGATCCCCGAGACAAGAGTAGCACTACCACCAACGCAAGTAGAACAAATCCGCTTCAAGGAAGTAAAAACCTTTAATATCTTCTCAGCCGACTCCCTACTTCTGTTGGCTAAGCCGCTTCTTCCTCTTTGCTTTCTCAGGAGCAAGACACACCCAACAACAGCCTCTTTTCCTTCGCAGTCGCTGCCTCCGACAATGAGGATGTCGCCTCACGTCAAGTGACTCTGAGCTCAATACCTAAAGAAATTCGTGCCAAGCTCCATAGTATACGAACCCTCCTCCAGGATGACATCGGCCGATTGGTGGAAGACGCTTCGCCGATTCGGCAAATCTTCAATGAAATCAAAGGCCAAGTCCGAGAAGACGCAGAAGAAGCACTTGCACCTGTGGCATATATTGAGTCAATGCAAATCCCGGTGTTTAGAGCCCTACGGCATATGGACGATCGTGCCAAGCTGGCAAAGGCACGCGAAGAGGAAGAATCCTACAAGCACCGAGCTCAAGAAGTACACCATCGAATTGGCGCCCTTGAAAATTCTCGCCCAAGTATTGTCGGTGCCATAGATCGTCTTAAACGGCATAGGGAAGAACTTGCCAAGGAGATGGAGCAGGTCGTGAAAGCCGTCGCCGCTGAAGAGAAGAAACTTCAAGATCTCCTGGCTGTCATCACTGATTTGAAGTAGGAGAGGCAAACTCTTGCCCACGAGGCCATCCGACTCCATCGCAACATGCCAGAGATCCCCGGATCGGCCGATGACGACCAACGGGTAATAGACTCGGCAGACCAGATCCGCCACCGGGCGATTGCAGCCATTAATACCCTCCTTGGATGAATTTATCAAACTTTTAACGCCCTTTGAATGCTTTTGTAATAACATTTAATGCCTTTTTGTTGTCACTGTGCGAATATGAACTTGAACGGCTCTTCTTCACAGCTTTTTAGCCCAACAGTCATTTGCTCTGAATGAATGCTTTTACTAACCGTTGCCCCTCATCTTTTCCTCCTATAAATACGAGATCCCCACGTCTCTTCCAGAGGCACTCGCACCACGTCCATACTTCTACCTTCTGCTAAAACGCTTTCAGATCTCCAACCAGGCATCGAGATGGCTTCTTCTTCCTCCGTCAATCAAGTATGCAATCACCCTCGTCCTCCTTGACCGATTTTTACCGTCAACTGACTGCCCATTGTTTCTCCAGCCAACCCGGTTCAGTCCCTATCTCGAGCGGGCTATCGAGATCATGCATTCCGAGGAACCGCTGATGCAGGCGGACAAAGATCTGATCGAAGCCCATCGTGAAGAACTTAAAGACCTTCTCCCTGCCCACATCAAGAAAATTGTGGACCACATTGAAGCCAACGGCTCCAGGAAGCCACCCTAGCCGCCAGTTGAGAGGAGTCACCAACTACCCCGCCAAGTTGCTCTTGAAGACACTATGGCGGACGTGGAGGAAAAGAGCACCTGTCTCTTGATCGAACTAGGCCGGATTCAAAGAGAGATCAACACAAGCAAAGCTCAGTTGAAACGTCGTTAATCATATTGTAACTTAATGGATGTATTGGTACTTTTTAATTTAAGGTTGACTTGTACCGTGTCGGCCATGTACCCAATTTATGTACCGAATAATAATCGGCTTATTTGAACATATGCGTTTTGTCTTTTTCGTCCTCAAGGCGATGCCCCCTTGCATAGGCTATACAGACACGAGTCAATAGGAATCAGCCATAAGGACTCGACACGCTATATCATTAGCTAGGCGTCTACCCATATGCTGGGATAGTATCTCTTTAAATATCTTCCATTTAAAGCTCTTGTAAATTCTTCTCCTTCGATGGTCTCCAATATGTACGCATTTCCTGGTGCACACCAACTGATCCTATACGGCCCTTCCCAAGTAGGCAACCATTTGCCGTATTTGGGATCCTTAGACCCTATCGGCAGGACCAATTTCCATACCAAGTCTCCTTGGGAAAGCTGCTTGACCTTGACCTTCTTGTCATACCATCTGACGACTCTTTTCTTATTTTCCTCAATACTAAGAAAGGCCCTGAATCACTGACCCACCAAATCCTCCAACTCCCCTTTCATGAGGATAGAATAGTCATCGGTTGTCAACTGATCTTGAAGTGACGTGCGCCTAGACCCCGTTTTCAATTCCTAAGGAAGTATTGCTTCGTATCCGTATACTAATTGGTAAGGAGACACCTTGGTAGCGCCGTGGCAAGCCATCCTATAGGCCCACAAAGACTCACTCAAAGTCGCATGCCACCGTCTTGGTTGTTCCTCTATCTTCCTTTTAATTAACTTGATTATCCCACATATGAGAACAATGCCGATTCCTGATCTGGCCCCACATGATGAACCATCAAAATATAGAGTCCACGGAACTAGTTCCACGACAGCGACTTCTGGTCCGCAGTGCTGGGCGACAAAATCGGCCATGACTTGACCTTTGATGGCTTTTGCCGACTCATATCTTAGATCAAACTCCGATAAAGCCAAGATCCACTTTCCAATCCGCCCTTTCAAAATCGGTAATGAGGAGCCGACTGAGACGTATTTGGCACTGTTGAGAAGCCTCTGATTGGTGCCACGATGGGAGGGGCATAAGCTGGTCCCTGATACCCCTGAGCTGCGCCGTTGACCATGGAGCTGACGACGGTGTTGTACACCGTGTTGGACTGGTCGATCATAGCCTGATAAACAGACTGCTGGATCATCTTAGACATCTTTCCTGAGTCCTCGGTGACGGTGATATGGCGGGGGGTTGGAAGAGGAGCTTTCTTGACGGTCTCCTCGCTTTTGGTACGACTAAAGGATTGTAGGCATGTCTTCTTGTATTCTTCTAAAGCCCTTGCCACCTCCTCCTTCTGATCGTCCTTGAGATCTGCTTCAGTGACTTCGATGACGTTATCTTCAGATATCTTAGCATCCTTCGACATGTTGGACCTTGTTTCTATCCCACCGAGCGTGCCAAAAGTGTATTGGTGCTGAAAATCAGCGGATGACTCTCGGCGTCGGACACATGACCCGAAAGAATCTGCTTAACTCCTGTTCGGATTATTGCCCTAGTGCAGTTCGCGCGGTGTGCCAGTCAATCTGACCTATTGATTGACAAGGAAAGAAGAGTATTAAATTCCGAGGGTTTTGATCGGCTAAGGTTCCGATCTATCTTGAAAAGCGTATCAGCGAATTGGTCGATTTACTGTGTAAGTGACCGGCTATAGGGCAGCCGATGACCACGTACAATTGTAAAGAAACTACTAGAGCAATCTAAACAACGCTACAAAGCAGCATCTGAAACAGATCTAATCGGCTATGTAATAAATAAAAATAATAACGAAAAGATGACAGTTCGTATCTCAAGCTGGATAACTAGTGATAAAACTAAAACAATAGATGAAATCTATAATTCTAGTTAATATCGATAACTGGTGAATAAATCTAAATGAAACAACAGCGATGCGCCCGAAGTTAAAGCTTAGATATTACTCGATAAGCGGAACTTACAAATTGATCGGAGATCGTGTCGATGCAGCCCTGCCAACTCGTACAAACTTGTGAAAAGAAAAGGTTTTGGCGAAGTTGCCGACTTGAAAGTAAAGTGCGAACAAAAAGTAGATTTGTTGTATTGGTTGATGTATTGTTGTTTACAATCCTTACGAGACAGCTATTTATACCCTGTTACAACTGATTTCCTAACCGACTAGGATCTATCTCTAATTTAACAAATATTTACAACTGGACGCAACCCGCATCGGAGTTGGTTTTTATTCTCTCTCAGGCCAATCTTCATCTTCTGGCCAATCGCCACCTTGGCCCACTTTCGGCCCAAATCGGCCAAGCCGTTCTAGCTCCCAATCGGCCAGCCTTCATTGACTTCTTCAAGCAATCGGCCGAAACACTGCAACCCCAATCTGCCGATTCCCAACTGTAGCTTCTCTCCTGCCACATCGACCGCCTTCCTCTTCTTTGACGCCAATTTAAACACGTATCAAAATCCGGCGTCAACAGGTACAATACACTCGTGTCATGCAAAGAACCTAGTTGACCCACAGCCATATAGGTGAAGTGCATATCAAAATCACAAACGGCAAGCACATTTTGAGTTGCAATTCCAGTCTTACCAATATATCTCACTTGTTCTTCAGGTGATAAAGACACATGAATATGGGTTCCATCAAGTGCACCAATGCAATCCTTAAAGTGTGGATATGCTCTCTTGTCATTCCTAATTCTCTTGTGCACATTGCAAAAATTAGGATTCGTTGGTCTCAAGAAATGTTGTGCCATGGAAAGCACACAATCTAGAACTTCATGAAATTTTCTACTAATGGTTTCACCTGAGTGTTTAAACTTATTTTATCCTCTTCTATTTGATTCACAGTCACCACATGTGAATAGGAAAATTGCAAGCATTTCATATGTATCCATGTGTTTCAATGGTTTCAATCCGTACCTCTCAACCAACACATCATGAAGATCATGAAAATTAATCTCATTCATCCGAAGCATTCGATGATACTCTCCTGGAGTGTTTATCGTTTCCATCAGCCATCCCATTCCACTTTGTTGTGAAAACATAAACCTCGGTGGTGCCTTGTCCATATACAAGTCATGATAACTTTGTGCTAGTTTAGCACTGGTCTCAACCATTTTTACAAAAATTTCCCCATCATCACTAGAGTCATCAGACTCACTTGAAGACATCTATGAACATTGACATAAATGAAGTGTAAGATACAATTACCATACATAAATGAACTGCAAGAAAATAAAATGTAGCATGCATGCGATAAAAATAAAATGTGGCATACAAAAATGACATCACTCTCACTGCCATTTCTACTTTTCATATTTGTCATTGCCATTTCTACTTTTCATATTTGTCATTGTATTTCCTCCTAAGCCAATTGAACCTAATCTCATTAGTAGGCAAGGTCATGAACATCTCCCTTTGCTCCTTCTTCACAAACATCTCCCTTTGCTCCTTCTTCACAAACAGTTCAAACGCAATGTAATATTCATTGCCATCATAGTCGGCCCCACAAGCAATCATAACCTCCATCACTTCATCAATAGAATATTTTTCATGCCTCTTCGAAACATATTCATTGGCTGAACTTGCCATACTTGTTATTGCTCCTTGAATTAGGAGTGCATTTCCACACTTCGCCTTCTTGCCACTTCTTTCAACAGGCCTTGCCAACCTCTTGCCACTCGCAGGTGGAGGAGAAATACCAATATCCTCCTCTTGTGTTTCAGGAATGAAATCATCATCTTGTGGCTCAAAATTGGTTGCCTCATCTTGTGTCTCATCAACATTTTTTGTTGCTTCAACATTCACAACATGAGGACACCAATGATCAATAACAATAGTAGTGATGTCAGCAAAACACTTGGCTAATTCATCTTCATTCTCAAGGCCCTTCTTTTTAAACTTTCCACAACCCGGAATGTCCTGAAGTAAGCAAAACAACACATATTATTATAAGTATTACCAACATAATTGACATATGCAGAAAAAATATACCAAATTTTTGAACCAACTTACAGCTCTAGCTTTTTTTTCCACCATTCATCATCCATAGCAATAGTCTTCTTTATAGGGTCACAACCAGTCCCTATTTGCCTCAGCATTAGTTTCTTCCATGCCTTGAAATCTTCCTTCAACTTGTCCCATTTGTTCTTGATCTGAACCTTGGTAGCCACAATTCCAGTCCTATCTTTGAACCCTTTCTCAACCTCAGCATAACCAAGTGCATTCAAGTATGTGTTTGGCCGATTTCCTTTTCCAACTTGTTCGGCAAACAACATACAGAGCACTCGAGTGTTCTCTGAGTTCCAATAAATTTCAGGCATCTATCCAACTCACAAATTTCATATTAGAAGGCATTAATCTACTTCAAAATGTATCTACAAGCCAGTACTGTCCATATCTAACCAGTTACCAATGTATACTTCAATGTATCTACTTCAAATTTCAAATTTCAAGTACTATCCATATCTAACCAGGTACTATCCAAATTTCAGGTATCTACTTCAAATTTCAGTTACCCAATATATACAAATCAAACCAAGTTACCTAATGCAACAAATTTCATTGATAGGTTTCAAATCAAATCAAAACAAAACAAATCAAAACTAAAAAAAAATACCTTGTTCCGGCGGGGGATCTCCTGTTGACGTGGTTGGATGGCGGCCAGGCGGCTGTTGACGGGGGTGGGACACTGTTGACGGCGGTGTGGCTCGGGCGGCCGGCGGCGATCGGTGGGGCTCGAGTAGCAAGTGGTGGCCAGCGGGGTAAGGCAGCCAGGAGGGGCTAGGTGATCGATGGGGCTAGGCGGCCGGGCGGGGCTCGGGCGGCTGGTGGCGAGGCTCGGGCGGTCGGCAGCGGTCGACGAGGCTCGGGTGGCAAGCGGTGGTTAGGAAGGGCTAGGCGGCCGGGAGGGGCTAGGTGGTCGGCGGGGCTAGGCGGCTGGGAGGGGCTCGGGTGGCCGGCGGCGGGGCTCATGGCGGCCGCTGGTGTGGGTGGCGGCGGGGGAAACCCTAGCGGCGGCGGTGCTCGGGCGCAAAACAGAGGAGTCGCGCGTTGGAGGAAACAGGCACCGGAGGAGAGATGGGTGCGGCAGGGTCTCGGGAGGAAAAGAACGAATTGTTTTTTTTTTGTAACAAGTGGTATTGGTGGGTAATTACCCACCAACTCCACGAGAAGGTTCAAAACAGGTGGTTTTGGAGCTGCAAAAGAGGTGCTCCAAAACTCCACCCCCCATTTGCACTACAGCTCCATGAAGTTTTGGAGCTGGAATGTTTGGCTGGAATTTTTACTGGAGTTGCTGGAGTTCAGCTCCAGAGTCATGCCAAAATACCCTTACTGGTCCATTTGGTGTGGAACACACGTAACCTTCTTATTTCTTGGTCGGTTTGGCGGGTAGTACTAGACACGAAAGCTAATACGTGTGACAGCCATGAAAGTTCAAGAGGTTGCGGAGGTAAATTCGCAAGTTCAGCAAGCTAGGTTCGCAAGTTCAGCAAGCTCGGGGTCAGGCAACCTGACAAGAAGATCACTTCTCAACAGCGACCTGGCAACCAACGGAACAAAGCTAGCGACGGGGATCAGATCATTACGGAAACCCAATCTGCATATCTGCAAGATTCATTGATGTCAGCAGTGTCGTCTCCTTATTTCCGAAGATCAATGATAAAAAGTGACGCCAGCCAGGAGCCCAGGAGAAGTGACACCCTGGCATTGCACCTCAAGCTAATCTGCGCTCCCGTCCCGCCTCGGTGCGTGTGCAAAGGCCGCAGCCGCCTCTTCCATATGATAGCGCGAGCGTCTGACACCACACTTGAATACTGGTGACCACAGCCCGCGGGATATGAGCCAAGAACCAGCCGCCGTAGCCGTCGTCTCCATGACGTCCGCGCCGGACCAGCCTCGCCCCCACGTCCTCCTCGTCGCCGCCCCGTTCCAGAGCCACGTCAACCCGCTCCTCCGCCTCGGCCGGCGCCTGGCAGCCAAGGGCCTGCTCGTCACCTTCACCACCGCCCTCCGCGCCGGCATCCGCCTCGGCCCCGGGGACGGCGACGACGGCGACGCGGAAGCGGATGCCAGCCGCGGGAGGCTCCGTGTCGAGCGGCTGCGCGGGGGCGGGATATGGGCGCCCGACGACCCCCGGTTCCGGGTCGCGGGCGACATGGCGCGCCACGTCGAGGCCGCGGGGCCTGCGGCGCTCGAGGAGCTCGTCCGCGGCCAGGCCGAGGCCGGGCGGCCCGTGACGTGCGTCGTGGCCAACGCCTTTGTGCCCTGGGCGCTCCGCATCGCCGGCGAGCTGGGCCTCCCGGGCGGCATGCTGTGGATCCAGTCCTGTGCGCTCCTGTCCGTGTACTACCACCACGTCCACGCGCTCGCGGCGTTCCCCGAGGCGGACGCGCCGGGCTCCGTGACGCTCCCGGGGCTCCCGGAGCTGGACGCCGACGACCTCCGGCCCCTCCTGATCTACGCGTCCGGCCACGAGATTTGGCGTCATATGCTCGTCGAGGACCTCGGCCGCGCCACGGAGACGGTGCCGTGGGTCTTCGTGAACACCTTCGACGATCTCGAGCACGCGACCATCTCGGGGCTTCGCGAGCACTTTCCGGTCATACCGGTCGGTCCACTCATCGACCCAGACGACGCCGACGGCGAATCCTCCTCGGCCGCCGCCGACGACGGCTGCACGTCCTGGCTCGACGCGCGCCCGCCGCGGTCCGTCGTGTTCGTGGCGTTCGGGAGCCTGGTGAACAATGACTCCGACGAGGTGGCGGAGATAGCCGCGGGGCTTGCCAGCACCGGCCGGCCGTTCCTGTGGGTGGTGCGCGACGACAACCGCGCGCTCCTCTCCTCGGACGCCCTCGCGGCCGCCTGCTGCGGCCGGGGCCGGGGCAAGGTGGTGCCGTGGTGCGCGCAGGGGCGCCTGCTCGCGCACCCGTCGGTGGGCTGCTTCGTGACTCACTGCGGGTGGAACTCCACCGCCGAGGCGCTCGCCGCGGGCGTCCCGGTCGTGGCTTCCCCGAGGTGGTCCGACCAGCGGATCAACGCGAGGTTCCTGGTCGACGTGCACCGGGTCGGCGCCCGCGCCCCGACGCCGCTGACAAGGGACGCCCTGCGCGAGCGCGTCGAGGAGGTGATGGGCGGACCGGAGGCCGAGGCGATGGCGCGGCGGGCGGCGAGCTGGAGGGAGAAGGCGCGCGCGGCGGTGCGCGACGGCGGCTCGTCGGACCGCGGCGTCCAGGCGTTCGTTGACCAGATAAGGCACGTGGGAGCCCGGCCCTGATTTGCTCGCCGCTCGGGTCATGCACATCGCCCTGGCGGTTTGGCGCTTTGCAGAGAAGTGACGGCGGGTGGGGACGCGCAGCTCCCGTTGGCCGTTGCATACTTGCATAGTTTCATTGCTGTTCTGCGGCATAATAATCGCGGGTCTTCGTGTCCTGTCACCAACAGGGGCGGATCCAGCTGTTGAATCACACCTAAAAGGCTAAAATAGTCTAATTTTGTCTTCTAAGTCTCATTTTGTTAGGCTAAACAGCACATAGGTTAAAGGGACTCCATGGTCTCGCCCCGAGCTGCAGCCCGGGCAGCCCGAGCCCTGGATCCACCCCTGGTCACCAACAAGATGTTTGGTGAGGTGAAGAGTCAAAGAAAAGTCGTTTTTTTTAATGGGTACTAGTTCATCTTGTGTGCGTTGATAGAGTCATAGGTCATAGCGGGGATCTAACTGAGTACCACGATCTGCACGTTACGAATCAATTCCTGTCTTTTTGGCATATTTTCTCCCGGAGTCTTACATTTCCTTTCGTGCTGGGCCTCCTGGATCACTAGCATGATGAAAATAATCCGAAACAATCGGAAATGAAATCACATTATCGGAAATAATACTCGGTTGGTCGAAAATTTACCATATTTATAAATCAACTATTATATGAGAAATACAATGTAGAGATGAAAGCGATTAGAAAAACCCAATTTTATATTTGGTAGAATCGGAAACAGTCAAAAATGAAATTATTTTTCGGGAAACGAAACTCGGTCGGTCGGAAGTTCCATCACCATTTCCACCCCACCATGGAGCGATCATGCGTTCTTGCTCGGAGTTTGGATATAAAATTGGAGCCATCTTACCAAGGATCATCGGTATGTTAGCCCAACGAGAAGCAAGCCGAATCCCCTCAAGACATGCAGCAGCCTCTGCCACTCTGCCTCCTCAGGGTCCCTGCTATTAGCCTTTGCCCATCATCATCGGGAATAATAACACCCAATGATGCTGCGCCTGTCTCTCGAAAATACTCCTACCGTCCCAAATTATAGGTCATTTTGGTTTTTTAAAATTTATAGGTTTTATTATGCACTTAGATATACCCTATGTCTAGATGCATAATAATATATGTGCATCTAGAAAAAGCTAAAACAACCTATAATTTTGAACGGAGGGAGTAGGCACTATATGCAACTAACTTAGGGCTGAATTACACCTGTATGTATGATCACTACGATTACTTGTGTTGGTATTTCCTCCAATTTATATGTCCTAATTATATATCACAGAGAGAAGTAAGCAGGCCATCCAATTTTCTGATCTTATTGCCGTTTAAAGTGGAAAGATTACTATTTGGAATTTAAATGTCCAAGAATTTTATAAATCATAAGCTCATAATTTCTCGAATTTACATGTTTTATAATTATAACTGAAACATAAATATAGAAAGGAAAAAGTCCATTTTTGACCGTTCAATTATCGTCTCGGTTTGGTTTCGACCATGAAACTCCAAAACCAGGAATCTATGACTATCCAACTATTAAAACCGAATAAATTTGACCATTAAACTGGTTTGGAAGGTGGTTTTCGCTGACTTGGACGATAAGTGGCAACGGATCCACCTCTTAGTCATGCACGTTGGCAGATGTTGGACTCAGTCAGAAGAAAAATAAGAAACGTTATTATTTAGCAAATAAAGGATAAAATATAGTGGGTCCCGCATGTCATCCCTTATCCATTCGTCTTCTTCCTTTGGCTACCTCCATCGCATCCGCTTGGGCAGGTTGGTGACAGCAGCCATGGCCATTTGCTTGCGTGGCCACCGCAGCCAGGGGCTGTGCCGCCGCTTGCGGGCAGTAGCGCGAGCGGCGCCACGACTACGCGCGGAGGTCGAATGCTACTTCCGCGGGTTTGCACCCGCACACTGGCCTTGCCGCTTGGGCTATTCAGCCATGCCGCCGCTGAGCCTGGTGCTGCCCCACTCCGTCATGTGCTCGTCGCTAGAATCGGTCATGGCGGGGATCCCTCCTTGTTGCACGATGCATCCTCCTCCTCGTGCGCACCGTCATCATGGATCCATCCTCGTCGTGCTTCCCTGCCATGGTCTCCGACCGCTCCTCCTCTGAAGCTTGTGCTGAGTCCCCCACCATGGTTCCTCGTCATCCTCCTCACGCACTCCACGCAGTGTCCCGCATTCCACCTCTACCTCTTCGCACGCCCCTGCCACCATACGCGTCCCGAGACAGCTGTGGGAAGACCATCTTTTTTGTTTTTTAGCCCTTTTTGCGAAAGATTCTCACAAATACGCCCCTGACGGAACCAATTCCAAAATTGGACCCTTAGCTTGGCGCCAAGCTTACACGTCTCGGCGCCAGCCATCCTAGAGCCAAGGTCCATGCGCAGCTGCTGATGCGGATGCCGACGTGGCGGGGGCTTGGCGCCATCATGGATGGCGCCAAGCCTTGGCACCGTGGATCTTGGCGCCAAGCTTGGCGCCGTAGGCCTAGGCGCTGAGCAATTTACCCCATGCCTCCTGGTGTTTTGAACAAAACAAGTATAATTATTCCGAGGAGTGTGCAACAAACTACGCTCTAGTTCAACTGGTTAGGACGTGGGCTTCTTATCCCAAAGACCTGAGTTCAAACCCGTGTGTTGAATCTTTTTTTCTACATCTCGGAATAATTATACTTGTTTCGTTCGAAACGCCATGAGGCATGGGGTAAATTGCTCGGCGCCGAGATCCACGGCACCAAGGCCTACGGCGCCAAGATCCACGGCGCCAAGGCTTGGCGCCATCATGGATGGCGCCAAGCCCCCGCCACGTCGGCATCTACGTCAGCAACTGCGCATGGACCTTGGCGCCAGGATGGCTGGTGCCAAGACGTGTAAGCTTGGCGCCAGTGTGGATGGCGTCAAGCTAAGGGTCCATTTTTGGAATTGGTTCTGCTAGGGGCGTATTTGTGAGAATCTTTCACAAAAAGGGCTAAAAAACAAAAAAAATCGGGTGGGAAGAAGGGCAGAGAGGAAGGGGAAGGGAAAAAGACAAGAAAGGGAATGACATGCGAGCCCCGTTGCCGATTTTGAATGGAAGAATCCAAAATGGATTCTGGCTCTGTCAGAGTTTGACCTGAAGTATGAGTCAGCTAAAGCTATTAAAGGACAAGTCATGGCTGATTTTGTTGTTCAGCACTGTGGTCCGGAGGTTGTTGTTGTGAAACTAGTTCCATGGACCTTATTCTTTGATGGATCTTCATGTGGAGTCGGTTCAGGGATCGGCATAGTGCTTGTGTCGCCACGGGGGGCAAACTATGAATTTTCGTTGCCGATTGATGCTACTACTACCAATAATCAGGATGAGTATCAAGCTGTTTTAAAAGGCATCAAGTTGTTGAGAGAGATTAAAGCCGATGCTGTTGAAATATTTGGGGATTATATGCTGGTCGTCAATCAACTAACTGGAGGATGTGAATGCAGAGATGACATTCTGAGAGTCTACCATGAAGAGTGCCTCCAGTTACTTAAGGAATCCAAGAGTGTAACCATTGAACATATTCCCAGATCCTACAATGAAGAAGCTAACAAGCTCGCTCAAAATGCCTCCGGGTACCGGCCGATTCGCGGGGCTATGGCTTTAGAGTCAACGCCTGGCGATTGGAGAAAGGAGATAGCCGATTATTTGAAGGATCCATCCAAGAAGGTTGACAGACGAATACGTCTTCAGGCTATGAAATATGTGTTACTCGAGGATGATTTATATTATCGAACGATTGATGGGGTCTTGCTCAAGTGCCTTAGTGTTGAAGAATCAAAAGGACTGATGGGTGAAATTCATGAGGGAGTTTGTGGGGCTCATCAATCGGCCTTTAAAATGAAATGCATGATTAGAAATAATGGGTACTAGTGGCCGACTATTCTCGAAGATTGCTTCAAATATTACAAGGGTTGTCAAGATTGCCAAAGGTTTGGCAACATATAGAGAGCTCTGGCATCGGCTATGAATCCTATAATTAAGTCGTGGCCCTTCAGGGGTTGGGGGATTGACTTAATCAGCCAGATTTATCCGTCATCAAGCAAGGGTCACAAGTTCATATTGGTATCAACAAATTACTTTAGAAAATGGGTTGAAGCAATCCCTTTGAAAAATGTGACATCGGCAAGCATGATCGACTTTGTTAAAGAACACATTATCTATCGGTTCGGCATCCCTCACACTATCACAACCGATCAAGGGACTATGTTCACTTCAGGGGAATTTGAGGAATTTGCTGCTAGTATGGGAATTAAACTATTGAGTTCTTCTCCATATTATGCTCAAACAAATGGTCAGGATGAAGCATCCAACAAGAGGATTATCAAGTTAATTAAGAGAAAAATTGAAGAGCAACCAAGACGTTGGCATGTTGCGTTAAATGAATCTTTATGGGCATATCGGATGACTTGTCATGGTGCTACAAAAGTATCCCCTTATCAGTTGGTTTATGGGCATGAAGCAATTTTGCCTTGGGAATTGAAAATGGGATCAAGACGTATATCGTTGCAAGATCAACTGACGGCCGACGATTACTCAATCCTGATGAAAGGAGAGTTGGAGGATCTAGCAGGTCATCAGCTAAGGGCTTTGATCGGTATTGAAGAGAATAAAAAGAGAGTGGCCAGATGGTATGATAAGAAGGTCAAAGTCAAAGAGTTTTCCCAGGGGGATCTAGTTTCAAAACTGGTGTTGCCGATAGGGTCTAAAGATACTAAATACGGAAAATGGTCGCCTACATGTGAAGGGCCATATCGGTTGAGTCGCTGTGCTCCGAGCAATGCGTATATTCTAGAAACTCTTGAAGGAGAAGAATTCGCTAGAGCTTTGAATGGGAAATACTTGAAGAAATACTACCCTAGTATATGGGTAGATGCATAGCCGATGGCTTGAGGCTTCGGACTGTCATAGCTAATACTGAGAGTACCGCCTTTAGTGAAAAAAGAAGAAAAGCAAACACGCTGATAGCCGATACGAATAAGCCGATTTCAGTTCAGTACGTAAGCTGATACGTGGCCGACGCAATACGTGTCACCCTTAGAACAAATAAAACCTACGATCTCTAAGTTACGAAGGTACAACAAGACATTACATCGAACCCAAGAAGTCTTGGATCGATTTTATCGCACGCAGGCGAGCTTGGTTGTCTTCATCTTGAAGATTTGCGATTGCTTGTTCCCTTTGATGAAGCAGGCCCGGATGGTTTCCCAGTTGAGTTGTGGTTATATCAATCTCACTGTTGATCTGGTTCAGTTCTTGCAGAAGCTGATCCCTTCCGGCTTCCAGAGTAGTCAATTTGCTTTCGAGAATCGAAGAAGAAAGCCGAAGGCCTTGTGTTTGAGTAGCCAATTGTTGTGCCTGCCGACTTGAACTTGCAGAGTTAATTGCAAATAAAACCAGCTCAACATCCGAGGGAGTGTAATCTCTGACTTGATCAAGGTTGGCCTGAATTAGATCTTTGTCTGCTTGAGAGAGCTTCTCGTTGGATTGGAGGATCTGGATGATCGCCTCGAGTTGATTGTTCACCGGGTTCATCTGGAAGAAGGGAGAATAAATGGTGTAAATTGCAGATAAGAATGGACTCAAAACAGTCGATTTAGAACAAGATCGCAGAGTGGTACCTGATTGACTGATGAAAACGAAGCCATCTTGGTTGTTTGGATTCGGTCTGGTTTGAGAAACTTGTGGAGGGACAGAGTTTTTGCAATTTTTTGAATGCTTTCAAGGGGGGTGTTGGTGCTCGTACTTGTAAGGTGGTTTTGAAGGAATCTGAACATTTGAAGCGAGGAACGGTTGGTCAAAGGAAATGCTTTGAATGAGGTAGCCATTGGTGAGTCGAACAGAGCGGCAGAGGAACAGTTAGTTTGCATTTAAGTCGATTGCAGTACGAACATTAAAGTATTTGCATCGCAAAAAGATAGTCATCAAGCATAGAAGATATACACAAATTAAAAAATAAAGTTTGTTACAACAGTCCCAAGAGGGTACGGATGGCATCTATTGCATGCGTGTGAATATGGTCGGCCTCTTCGATCTCTTTGTGATAGGCATCGGCTGAGTCGAAAATCGGCTACATACTCTTGTGTAGCCGATAAGCCTGTTGAGCATGCAACTTCTTTTCTTGTTCCAATTTTTTGCTGGCATCTGGAAGTTGGGCAAGCTTGTTCTCTTCAATGGTGATGGCATCCCCAATGTCCTTCAGCTCTTTCATCATTGCTGCTCTCCTTGCCTTGAGCCGATCGATCTCGCCGACGATGTCAAGACGAGAATTGTTTGAGATGCCAATCCTCTTGTGGATTTCCTTGGCACAGAGCTTGTGAGACTCCTTGTCCTTGAGCAATTGCTCCTGTTTGGCTCGATCGGCTAAGCGACGTAATGCCTTCAGTACTGGAACTTGCCGATTCAGCTAAGACTGTCAAATTGGTAGTTGGTCCGGCAATTCGTCCACAGAATATGAACTTGTCCAGCCACATATTCAGGAAGGCAACATGTTCCCTGGCTGTTGGCGCTAGAAACCGGCTGACCGAATCCCCAGCGTCTGACATACAACCCGGGAGAATCTGCTTAACTCCTATTCGGGTGATCGCCCTGGTGCGGTTCGCGTGGCGTGCCAGCCAATCTGACCTGTTGATTGGCAAGGAAAAAGACGTGTCAGATCCCAGAGGTCGCGATCGGCTAAATTTCCGATCTCGAGAAAGCTTATCAGCGAATCGGCCGATTTGCCGTAATAAAGAAATCGGCTATGAAGCAGCCGATTACCGGGCAGCGTGAATGAAAACTACTGGAGCAATCAATACAACGCTACAGTAGCAACACTAGGAATAGATCTAGTTGGCTATGCGTAAAAGAAGTAAATTAAATGACGAAATACGAGAAAAGCCAAGATTGCCGATTCCTAGCTGGATAACTGGTGATAAAACTAGAACAACAGGTAAAACCTATAATTCTAGTAAATATCGATAACTAGTGAATAAATCTAAACGAAACAACAGCGATGCGCCCGAAGTTAAAGCTTAGAATTTACTCGGTAAACGGAACTTACAAGATCGGCCGGAGGTCAAGTTGATGCAGCCCCGCCAACCCGTATGAACTCGTGAAAAAGAAGAAAAGTATTTGGCGAAGTCGCCTGCTTGAAAGTAAGTACGAGGAAATAGTAGTTTGTTGTATTGAGTTGTTGATGATTACAGATCTACAAAAGTGGCTATTTATAGCCCCGTACAGACGACTCCTTATCTGACTAGAACTCTATCCCTAATTCAAATGGAAAACGAATATTTACAAGTACGATTCGTACTAGGTCGATTATTATGCGCTTCATGGGCTGATTCCCTCTTCATCTTTATAATCCTTTCTAAGCCCATACCGGCCCAACTATTCCAACCTCCTAATCGGCCGATTTCCTCATCGGCAAAGGGGTAACCGATCGGGAACCGGGCGCGTCCGATCCCAAACCCTAGGGGTCAAGCGAGGCAGAATTCTAAAGATCAATCGGCCGATCCTCGACTGTAGCATCGGCCGATCCTCGACTGTAGCACCAACCAACCGATCTTTAACTATAGCGCCATTCGGTCGATTTCCAATTGTCACCCCTGTATCTCGCCGTATCTTCTAATTTCTTCCTCTCCTGACGCCGATTTTACTCGTGTCGAAATCTGGCGTCAACACATGCCCCCCAGTTTTGAGTAAAACATAGTCTTTACTTCGAAATTCTTTTCAACTTCCCCTCCGAAACAGCCGCAATGAAAATATCCTTCCGTTTCGCGGTCTTCAACCTGATGATTGCAATCTTTTCGAAACGGGCGCCCACGACAACCACTACTCCCGAAAAACTCGAAACGCCGGTGCTGTAAAAATTCCATTTTTACCCCTCCTCAGGCCCCCTTTAAATATCAGCACATCCCGCACTTCCCTTTCGAGCTCACGTCCTTCTTCCTCAGCGCACGAGCCTTCTTCTTCCTCCAGCATTTTTCCTTAGTTCCCCAGCTTTCCGTCACCGTCTCCCCCTCCAATGGCGGCACCTTCAGGCACCTCACCCGCGCGCGAAGCTCCAGAAATAGTGCCTTCGGCGGAGGTTCTAGTAGCGACAGTGGTGGCCCCATCGTCGGAAGAAGGAGCTCCATTAGCGAAAGTTGAAGCTTCTTCCGAGATCCCGATAGCGGCCTCGTCTTCCGCAGCTGCACCGGCGATCCCGCCGACTACAAGGAACTTCATCCCAGAGGTCATCACCGAATCTTTCCTTTATCGGTAATACATTTACTTTAGATCTATTTCTTACTTTCGCACCCCCTTTTCCTTTTTTAGGCGGTTAGGCATCGCATCACCATTCATCTTACGGGAAATCCCGGCCTTGTTTGCCTTGGACCCATGGGAAACCCAGATCCAACGGAGCTAATCAATTTGGAAACCCATAGGATCCCCTTCAAACAATCAACTATGGACCTAGATCACTGGTTGGGCACCTTTAGGTCTTGGCCAAATGAAACTCCCGGTTGGAGGGAATGGTACCAGCGGATAGCCGCATCCAAGAGGGTCCGATGGGACGAGCTCAAAATCGGCCAATGCATCAATCTACCCCTGTCCCAAATGGAGCGGAATGAACCATTAGTGATGGCAGCTTCTTACTTTTGGTCTGATGCTCTTAATGCATTCTTGTTTGGACACGGACCCATGACCCCCACACTGGCCGACGTGGTTTTGCTGACCGGCCTGGACATTTCCTCCCCGGACACCCCTTTCCGCCTGTTAACCGCAACATCACATCGGCTAGACACAAGGGGCATCGGCGGGTGGAAAGGCTTCATTAGATGCAACAAAAGGGCTGGATCTGTCGAGAACAGAGAACACATGGCCTTCCTAATGATGTGGTTGGAGAAGCACTTCTTCTGTGGGAGAGCAGCTGGCCCATCGACCAACACCCAAGCTTTAGCTGAAGCATTATCAATAGGGACTTATGTTCCTCTTGGAAAGCACTTACTAGGAGCAGCATACCACATGCTTAACCAAATCGGCATCAAACTATCCCAAGGGGAGCCGATTGGAAATCCAGGTGGACCCTGGTGGTTCATTAACTTATGGCTGAACCTGTACATGAGCAAGATTTCTCAGCAGAGAGTGGAACACATGATGTTCCCCAGCATCGAATCGGCAGAGGATCCCACTGCCCGATGCCGATGTACATCTTTCGGCGAAGCGGCATCGGCCTTTCCCGGTTGCCCGTACACTGCTACCAAAGTGGCTGAGTACTTTCGGTGTTTTTATAACGGTTTTAATGAAGATGCAACCGTCTGGTTTCCTTATCGGCGAGGTGACCCAATCTTTGAGCTCCCTTCTTGCTTCGACTCGACTACCGGCCGATTCAACGAAGTCCTCACAGAGGAGTTAATTAAACCAGGAATCCTACCGGCCAACTTCTTCTCAGGGAAAGATGCTCCTACGTATGAGTTTTACAATCCCTCTGCTGCAGCACGTCAATTCGGCATGGGTCAGCTGCCGATTCAAGCGTACTTCGCCGGCCGAGCTAAGTTCAGAGATGAGCTCACAAAAGGTCTTGACTATAGTCGGCTGCGAGATCGGGTCCCAGACTCCAGCACCATTGACCTGAATGACTAGATAGTAGCTCCCTTCGCTGTCCAACCATTCAAGCTTTAGTGGGCCGAATGGAAACAATACCTTTTCTGCAACTCCGCGTCGACATACTGCAATATCCTGGATCCGACCAACATCGACCCGAACGCCGAGGTACTTTTCCCTAGCCGATTTTCACTCCTTTATCAACGCAGTTGAATACATATACTAACATCTTGCTATTGCTTCAGTCTAAGAACCGTGTCCCCCCAACACGCAGCCGGAGTGGCCGGCCGATAGAAGATCATCATCCATACACCATCTTCCCCCTTATCGGCTACGATGCCCCTTCCGTGGATGTGATCGCTGGCCGATCGAAGCAGGCGCCGAAGAAAGTTACCAAGAAGACCAGTCGCCGAGTTCGAGCTCGTATAGAATCGGCTGATCCTCCTACGATCATATCGGCAGAAACTTCGGCCGCACTGCCTACTCAAGCTACCAGAGAAATAGATACTCAAGTCGTTACGCAAGCTGGGGCAGCCGCTGCATCATTACTGGTGGAGGCCGTGCAGGTAAACTTGTGTCCAATCCTTCCGATTGATGTCTCTATACTAACTCCTCTTATCTTAGACTGCACATATCACTTCTATAGACCCACAACAATCGGCAGCAACCCAATCGGTCATCGACGTGCCCCCGCTTCCATCCGCCGAGGTATAACACTCTTCAACCGATTCTCCTAGTATTTGAATGATGTTCTCATTCAATCCTTTGACACAGGTCACCGGTACGCTAAGTGCCCCTCTTAATCAACCAATGGTCATCTCCCGGGAAGCTGGCCCGAGCACAGCACCAATCATCGTAGGATCTTCTTCTTCTGATGAACCAATGGCACCAGCCCCTAAATCGAGGATGACGGCTCCCCAAACGCATCTTGAGGAAATCCGATTCAAGGAGGTAAGAGACTTTTCACCCTTACTTAGCCGATTTGCTATCACCATCGGCTGATTTGTTTTTCTTCTTGACTTATTATTTCCAGGAACAGGACACCCCTGACAACAGTCTCTTCTCATTTACGGTCGCACTCTTTGATGACGAGGAAGTCGCCTCTCGCCAAGTCACTTTGAGCTCCATCCCTAATGACGTACGCGCCAAACTTACCAGCATCCGATCCCTTCTTCAAGAAGACATCGGCCGATTGGTAGAAGACGCCTCGCCGATTCGGCAGCTCTTCAGTGACGTCAGCGGGCGGGTGCCAGAAGAAGCGGAAGAAGCCTTGGCGCCGGCCGCGTATATCGAGTCAATGAGGATCCCGGTTTTCAGGGCCCTGCGTCACATGGCCGATCGCGCCAAATTGGCCAAGACTCGTGAAGAAGAAGGAACGTACAAGCGTCAGGCCCAAGAGGTGCATCAACGAATTCACTTTCTGGAAGACTCTCGCCCGGGAATCGTCGGCACGATAGATCGCCTCAAACGCCGAAGGGCAGAGCTTGCCAAGGAGATGGAACAGGTGACCAAAGCAATAAATGCCGAAGAGAAGAGGCTTCAAGAACTCCCTTCCGTCATCGCCGATCTGAAACGGGAGAGGCAGCATCTGGCCCACGAAGCCCTTAATCTCCACTGCAATATGCCAGAAGTCCCCGGATCGGCAGATGATGACCAACGGGTCCTGGACTCTGCCGATCAGATCCGACGCCGAGCAATTGCGGCTATCGATGCCCTTCTGGGTAACCTGTAAAAGTACTGGCCATTTTTGTACGAACATTTAATGACCGCCTTGACCGTCCTTCGCGGTGCCTCTTTTATTTATTGCCTTTCTCACCTCCGACGGGACGCGCCTTACCAAACATCTACGCCTCCTTTTCTTATAAATGCCGGCCTAGCCCCCGTTCCAAGAGTACCAGTCTAGCTCGGCTTCATCTTCCCAACCTGCTTTCGTCGGTGCGACTTTCAGTCATGTCTTCTTCATCCTCTGTTAACCAGGTGAAAGTTTTTCCTTCATCCTTTTTCTTAGTTTAGATCTTCTGAAGGGAATCCCCTTTTTGATCGTTACTTTTCATAGCCACGGCGCCTTAGCCCTGAACTCGAGCGAGCCATCGAACTCATGCACTTCGATGAACCGTTGTCGCAAGAGGACAAGGACTTAATCAGGGCCCATCGTGACGAACTCTAAGAGCATGTCCCTGCTGACATCCGACGGATCTGGGATTTTCTGGACGGCAACGCCCGCCCGCGACCTCAAGCCGACAGAAGTCATCTGCTTCCTCAACAAGTCGTCCTTGAAGATGCAGCAACAGGAACATCACGCCCGGCAATGGACCGGAGCCACCCTCTCCCCCGTCAAGTCGAAGCGGAGGCTTCGATGAAAGAGATACAAGAAGAGTACATCCGTCTTGTGCTAGAACTAGGTCGGGCTGAGAGAGAGCGTAAGAAAAAGCGTGGTTAATTATTTTTTGTTCTAAGGGCGACTTATACCTTGTCGGCCGTGTAACCCACCGTCCGTACCGAATGAAATATATCGGCCAATTTGGACGATTACGTGTTTTCTCTAGATGAATCCTTTTGTATCGGCTGTGTGTTGCTCATTGTGGTCGATCCTTATGCTCCGACCCATATACTAGGGTAGTACCTTTTCAAGTATCTTCCGTTCAGAGCCCTAGTAAATTCTTCTCCTTCGATTGTTTCCAGAATATAAGCATTTCCTGGAGCACATCTGCCGATTTTATATGGCCCTTCCCATGTAGGGGACCACTTACCGAATTTAGGATCTTTTGACCCAATCGGCAACACTAACTTCCAAACCAGGTCCCCTGGAGAGAATTGTTTGACTTTGACCTTCTTATCATACCACCCGGCCACTTTCCTCTTGTTTTCCTCGATGCTTATCAAAGCTCTCAGTCGTTGGCCAGCCAAGTCATCAAGTTCCCTTTTCATGAGTGAGGAGTAGTCGTCGGCCGTCAACTGGTCCTGGAGCGAAGTGCGTCTCGACCCCGCCCTAACTTCCCATGGTAGTACTGCATCGTGACCGTACACCAACTGATAAGGGGATAACTTGGTGGACCCATGGCAAGCCATTCTGTATGCCCATAGGGCTTCAGTCAAACATAGATGCCACTTTTTTGGCTGCTCCTCTATCTTCCTCTTGATTAACTTTATTATCCCTTTGTTGGAGGATTCGGCCTGGCCGTTAGCTTGGGCATAATATGGAGATGAGTTTAACAATTTGATTCCCATATCGGCCGTGAACTCCTCGAATTCTCCTGATGTGAACATTGTCCCTTGATCAGTTGTGATAGTCTGAGGAATGCCGAATCGATAGACGATATGGTCCCTTACGAAGTCCACCATGGCAGCCGATGTCACGGCTCTTAACGGAATTGCTTCCACCCATTTGGTAAAGTAATCGGTGGCCACTAGAATAAATTTGTGCCCTTTGCTTGATGGAGGATAAATTTGGCCGATAAGGTCTATTCCCCATCCTCTGAACGGCCATGGTTTGATAATGGGATTCATGGCCGACGCGGGCGCACGTTGGACATTCCCGAATTTCTGACAATCCTGGCATCCCTTATAATATTTGAAGCAATCTTCGAGGATCGTCGGCCAGTAATACCCATTATTCCTGATCATCCATTTCATCTTATGGGCCGACTGGTGGGCTCCACACACCCCCTTATGGATTTCTCCCATCAGAGTCTTAGCCTCCTCTGTTCCCAGACACTTGAGTAGGACGCCGTCAATTGTTCGGTAGAACAAGTCGTCTTCCAGTAGTACGTATTTGGTAGCATGGAAACGCACCCGCCGATCCACTTTCTTAGATGGATCTTTCAGGTAGTCGGCAATTTCTTTTCGCCAGTCATCGGCCGCGAGTTCCAGAGCCATAGCGCCTTGAATTGGCCGATACCCAGATGCGTGCTGGGCGAGCTTGTTGGCATCCTCGTTGTGATTCCTAGGGATGTGTTCGATTACTGCCGATTTGAACTCTTTTAAGAGCTGCAGGCAATCTTCGTAATAAATCCTCAATACATCGTCCTTGCATTCGGACTTCCCTGTTAATTGATCCACAATAAGCATGGAATCCCCAAAAATTTTGACAGAATCGGCCTTGACTTCTCTTAGCAATTGTAATCCCTTCAATACAGCTCGGTACTCTACTTGATTGTTAGTGGCGGTTGCTTCTATCGGCAGAGAAAAATCATAGCTTGCCCCCCGAGGCGATATGAGGACGATGCCGATTCCTGATCCGACCCCACATGATGATCCATCAAAGTATAAAGTCCAAGGTACCGGTTCCACGAAGGTAGCCTCTGGTCCGCAGTGTTGGGCGACGAAATCGGCCATGACCAGACCCTTGACGGCTTTCGCCGATTCATACTGAAGGTCAAACTCTGACAAAGCTAAGATCCATTTGCCAATTCGTCCTTTCAAAATCGGCAATGACAGCATGTATTTTACCACGTCGTCTTTGCATACGACCACGCATTCCGTCGACAGCAAATAGTGCCTGAGTTTGGTGCATGAGAAGTAAAGGCATAGGCACAACCGCTCCACTGGAGGATACCTTGTTTCGGCGTCCAGAAGTCTTCTACTGACATAATAAATTACTCGTTCCTTTCCCTCGAACTCCTGGACTAGAGCTGACCCAATAGCCTTTTCATCGGCTGATAAATATAGTTTAAACGGCTTACCAGTTTGAGGAGGGACCAATACCGGTGGTGAGACCAAGTACTGCTTGATATCTTCCAGTGCCTTGCGTTGCTCTTCCCCCCATATGAACTCCTGGTCGGGCTTCAACTTTAATAGTGGTGTGAAAGCTTGGATTCGCCCAGATAGATTAGATATGAATCTTCTGATGAAATTCACCTTGCCGATTAGAGATTGCAACTCAGTTTTATTCTGCGGGGCCACGACTTTGTTGATGGCCGCTATAGTCTTCTGATTGATTTCTATTCCCCGCTCGTGCACCATGAATCCTAAGAATTGTCCGGCGGATACGCCGAAGGCACACTTATTCGGATTCATCTTCAGCCCATGTTTCTTCGTGCATTCCAACACTTTTCGCAAATCGGCTAGATGCTCCTCGTGTCCTTTTGACTTGACTACGACGTCGATGTAGATTTCTACCAGTATGCCGATGAGTTTGTGAAATATATAGTTCATGGCTCTCTGATACGTGGCGCCGGCGTTTTTTAAACCGAAAGTTATTACCACCCACTCGAACAAACCAAGGTGACCTGGGCATCTGAAGGCCGTTTTGGGTATGTCTTCTTCGGCCATAAGTATCTGATTGTACCCAGCGTTTCCGTCCATGAAACTAATAACCTTGTGTCCCGCGGCGGCATCTATCAGTACATCGGCCGTCGGCATGGGGTATCCGTCCATTGGTGTGGCCTGATTAAGATTCCCGAAATCGACGCACACGCGTAGCTTTCCATTCTTCTTGTATACTGGTACAATGTTGGAGATCCACTCGGCATAACGGCATTGCCGAATAAATTTTGCTTCGATTAGCCGAGTTATTTTGGCTTTTATGTCTGGTAGGATTTTAGGATTGCACCGCCGTGCAGGCTGTTGATACGGCCGATATCCTGGTTTTATGGGTAGCCGATGTTCAACAATAGATCGGTCTAATCCGGGCATCTCATGATACTCCCAAGCAAAACAATCCTTAAATTCTCTTAACAAACTTGTCAGTTTACATTTGTATTCCGGATCTAAATTTGCACTAATATATGTCGGCCTTGGTTTGGTGCCATCGCCTAAGTCTATCATCTCTAATGAATCAGCCGACGTGAACCCGTGCCCTAGCTTCCCATCTTCTCGGGCGAATTGATCCATTTAATCGGAGTCTTTGGAGCCGACTGCTCGGATCGGCTGTAGGCCAAAATCGGACACCTTCAAGAAGTCAGTATCCCATACTCTTCCGGATATGCATCTGACAGTTTCGCAGCTCCATTGCTACGTGTCGGCTGCTGCGATGCTGTATGCGGAATCGGCGGTGACCACTTCGATGTTGTCGCCGACCCATTGTACGAGGCATTGATGCATTGTCGATGGGATGCAGCAGTTTGCATGTATCCAGTCTCGGCCGAGAAGCATGTTGTAGGACCCTTTGCCATTAATAATAAAGAAAGTAGTAGGGAGGGTCTTACTGCCGATGGTGAGGTCGACGTAGAGAGCGCCGCGAGCGGGAGATATGTTGCCCTCGAAGTCCTTGAGCATCATATCTGTCTTGGTCAGGTCATCATCGCTCTTCCCAAGCTTCCGGAGCACGGCGTACGGCATGATGTTGACTGCAGCTCCTCTGTCTACCAGTAATCTAGTGAGGGGTCGGCCGTTGACATGCCCTTTAAGAAACAACGCTTTCAGGTGTTGCCGTTTATCGTCTTCGGGCTTCTCGAATGTGGTTGTCATTGGCTCAAAAGCCAATTGCGCCATCTGTTCTTCTATTGCCGATATGTTCTGTCGGTCGGCAGGAGTCATAAATTCCATCGGCAGTATGAAAACCATACCGATGTCGGCTGCCGATTCTTCGCCTGCCGATTCGTCGCCTCCTTTGTCGTTTCTTTTGGGGCGCCATACCTGAGATCTGCCTTCCCTCTTGTCCGTCGTGTACTGTTGTTCTTCCTCCTGCTGTTCCCACTGGCGGAGACGCTGGATTCTTTGTTTTTGAGACTTGGTCAATCCATCGGGACACCACCTGGGGTTCACTGGTTTGGTTCGTGGCCTGGCGCGTTCCCATTCCGGTTCGTGTCCTAAAGGGTTCTCGTCTGACACTCGAGCATCGGCCATCTCTTCAAGCCGACTGTGGACGCTGGCCCTGTTTTCTGGCCGGTCATGTCGATCAAATCTGCCCCCCGGCCTATCATGGCGCCTGCCTTCCGACCGGTCATATCGGTCACTTCTACCCCCCAGCCGATCACGCACGGGAGGGCGCCGGTCGTCTTGGTCGCGCCAGTTCCTGCTGATCGGCTCTGGTCTCCCGTCTCTGGAGCGAGACCTGTTGAACGGTCGATTGTTACGATACGGGCCGTTGCACTCTGGGCAATTATCGGCCGAAGGTAACCTGAGGTTGCTTTCCCAACAGTGGATGAAGAATGGGCATCTCCAGTGATCTTCATGTCGCCGCATCGCTTCTTCCCGGGATCTTGAGCGTTCATGTTGCCGCTGATATTTGTGGAGCAGGAATTGGGAAGTAATGCGTGGCTCACCTGATCCGCCGTCATCGTCCTCCATCCGCCGCTTCCCCTTGATGTCTTCAGGCGCCGCTTGATTTCTGGGGTCTACGGCGCCACTCTTTTTAGCCGATTCGGACGTTAGCACCTTTGTTTGGAGCGAGTTCTTTCCCGTGTCAACCATGTTGGTGGGGAAGGGGTGCTGATCGATCTTCATCGGCTTGGCTGGTTTTGTTGGTACTTCAAATTTAAGTCTGCCCTGCTCAATAGCCGTTTGTATCTGCTGCCGGAAGATTTTGCACTCGTTAGTGTCATGGGAGGTAGCGTTGTGCCACTTGCAATATTTCATCTTCTTCAGCTGTTCGGCAGAAGGAATAGTATGATATGGCGAGAGCTTGATCTGTCCTTCCTGGAGGAGGAGGTCGAAGATTTTATCAGCCTTCGACGTGTCAAAGCCGAACGTTTCTAGCTCCTTCTTGCCGAACGGGCATGATATCGGCTTCTTTCCTTTAACCCATTCTGCAAGACCGACTTCTGCATCTTCTTCGGCTTCAACCTCTTCTAAGTATGCCACCTTCTTCTGGAAGTTCCTCCGTGGATCGAAAGAACGTACCTCCTGTCCAGATAATCGGTGGACGATTTGGCTTAAGCTCTCAAACTCCTGTGAGGCGTATTTTTCTTTGATGTGAGGCAGGAGACCTTGAAAGGCTATATCAGCCAGCTGTGCATCAGTCAGAGCTAGAGAATAGCATTTGTTTCTGATTTCCCGAAACCTCTGCACATATGAGGATATTGGCTCGTCGCTTCTCTGCCTGAGGCTGGTCAAATCGGACAGCTTCATTTCATGTACCCCGGCGTAGAAGTATTTATGGAACTGCCTCTCCCGAACCAGACAAGGACGACGAGAAAAGCCGCACCCGTAGAGCATCTTGCGCCGCTGCCTCCCCGCATTGGATGATGAATCTGTTCACATGTTCTACGGTTGAGGTATCGTCCATCCCCCAAAACTTGGTGAAGTCGGGAACTTTATACCGATAGGGAAACGGCAGTAAGTCGTACGTAGACGGGTACGGTGTCCTGTAGGTGTAAGTCTGCACCTTCGGCTTCAAGCCGAATTGTTCCTGAATCACCTCTGCTATACGTGCTGACCAATCCGGCTGTTGCTGGTAAACCGTCGGTTGAGGGACTGGTACGTGCTGATATATTGGCGGCGGGATGACTTGATGCTGAGTGAAAGTATGTGGCATTTGATGTGTTATAGCCGGCTGTGTATTCAGGGTCGGCTGTTTGAATGAGCCACTCGTTTCATCATATAGTATGAGCTCTGCTGTTTTACTCATCTCTTGTGCGACAGGCTGGTACGGCGGCATAGTTGGTCGAGTGGCTGTCTGGAAAGATGCCTGGAATTGAGGACTTCCCTGATTGGCCGATTGATCCTGAACAGCCGTCGCTGATGGTGCCCCCCAAGGCGCTGGATTAACCGGAGGAAACTGCGCAGAGGACAACTGTACGGGATGTGGCTGGAGGTGTTGTGTGCCAGTAAACCCCATAGGAATCGATGATGAGGAAGCGCCTGAACCCCCAAATGGAAATTGGATCGGCTGAGAAGCCGAATTCGGATAACTCTTGTTTGGTGAAATCGGCGGAGCATATGCCGGTCCCTTGTACCCTTGAGATACTCCGCTAGCCAAGGAGCTGATGACGGCATTGTACACGGTATTCGCAAGCACCGGGGATTAGTCGATGAAAGCTTGATAAACGGACTGCTGAACCATCTCGGACATCTTGTCCGAGTCCTCGGTGATTGTGATCTGGCGGGGAGTTGGAAACGGAGACTTTTTGATAGTCTCCCCGCTCCTGGTGCGACTGAAGGACTGCAGGCATGCCTTCCGGTAGTATGCTGTCTGCCTCTCTAGTCCTTCCTTCTGGTCGTCCTTGAGATCTGCTTCTGTCACTTCAATGACGTTATCTTCGGAGACTTCAGCAGCTTTCGACATGGTAGCGATTGTATTGGTCCCACCGGGCGTGCCAAAAGTGTGTTGGCGCTAGAAACTGGCTGACCGAATCCCCAGCGTCTGACACACGACCCGGGAGAATCTGCTTAACTCCTGTTCGGGTGATCGCCCTGGTGCGGTTCGCGCGGCGTGCCAGCCAATCTGACCTGTTGATTGGCAAGGAAAAAGACGTGTCAGATCCCAGAGGTCGCGATCGGCTAAATTTCCGATCTCGAGAAAGCTTATCAGCGAATCGGCCGATTTGCCGTAATAAAGAAATCGGCTATGAAGCAGCCGATTACCGGGCAGCGTGAATGAAAACTGCTGGAGCAATCAATACAACGCTACAGTAGCAACACTAGGAATAGATCTAGTTGGCTATGCATAAAAGAAGTAAATTAAATGACGAAATACGAGAAAAGCCAAGATTGCCGATTCCTAGCTGGATAACTGGTGATAAAACTAGAACAACAGGTAAAACCTATAATTCTAGTAAATATCGATAACTAGTGAATAAATTTAAACGAAACAACAGCGATGCGCCCGAAGTTAAAGCTTAGAATTTACTCGGTAAACGGAACTTACAAGATCGGCCGGAGGTCAAGTTGATGCAGCCCCGCCAACCCGTATGAACTTGTGAAAAAGAAGAAAAGTATTTGGCGAAGTCGCCTGCTTGAAAGTAAGTACGAGGAAATAGTAGTTTGTTGTATTGAGTTGTTGATGATTACAGATCTACAAAAGTGGCTATTTATAGCCCCGTACAGACGACTCCTTATCTGACTAGAACTCTATCCCTAATTCAAATGGAAAATGAATATTTACAAGTACGATTCGTACTAGGTCGATTATTATGCGCTTCATGGGCTGATTCCCTCTTCATCTTTATAATCCTTTCTAAGCCCATACCGGCCCAACTATTCCAACCTCCTAATCGACCGATTTCCTCATCGGCAAGGGGTAACCGATCGGGAACCGGGCGCGTCCGATCCCAAACCCCAGGGGTCAAGCGAGGCAGAATTCTAAAGATCAATCGGCCGATCCTCGACTGTAGCATCGGCCGATCCTGGACTGTAGCACCAACCAACCGATCTTTAACTGTAGCGCCATTCGGCCGATTTCCAATTGTCGCCCCTGTATCTCGCCGTATCTTCTAATTTCTTCCTCTCCTGACGCCGATTTTACTCGTGTCGAAATCTGGCGTCAACACTGGCATCAACAGTTCCAGTTTTAGCATGACGGCTGATGTAGCCTTTCCATCCGTTGATGGTCTTTGTTTCTAGCTGATGAGAAGCTTTGGCAGGAAGGGCGAATGCATTATCAACAGAGGTGATGTCCAAACCCGTCAGCATCAGAACATCGGCTAGTGTTGGGGTCATCGGTCCATGACCAAACAAGAAAGCGTTCAGAGCATCTGACCAGAAATACGATGCGGCGATGAGCATGGATTCATTTCGGGCCATGTCCGATAAGGAGAGGGTGATGCACTGGCTGATGTTGTATTGTTCCCAAAGAGGCCTTTTTGAAGCTGCCATCTTGAGATACCAGTTTTTTCATCCTGCTGCATGTCCGGGCCAAGATCTGAAGGTTTGGCTCCAATTGGTCAGATCCATGGATGCAAGCTTGAAGGGGATTCTATTGGTTTCTAGGTTGATTAATTCTGTCGAGTCAGAATTCCCCATGGGGCCTAAGTAGATAAATCCGGGCTTGTCATCTATAGGAATAATGATCCTATTCCTAAGTTCCTAAGGATGCGGAAATCTCTAGATCAAATGAGAAAAAGCAAGAATGCAGGAAGAATGGTGAAAGATGGGAAACGTACCGCAGGGATTGAAGAAAGAGTCGCCATGAATAAAGCGGGCCTACGGATTGAAGAACACGGGAAGCCGTCGAAGGTTGCTATTTCGCTCAAGGAAGAATATATCTATTTTGTTGTACGAGAAGGTGAACCGATGGGAGAGGGAGATGATGGCCGTGAGTTTATAGGTTAGCCTGAGAAGGGTATGTATGGTATTTTATCCGCCGTCCGCGCGAAATCTGAGAGGCTGTTGTTCGCAGGCGTTTTTTCAAGCAGGCGAATCATGGCTGAGAGAATTTCGGAGCAAAAGATATGTTTTACTCCGAAATTGGGGGGCATGTGTTGATGCCATTTTTTGACATGTATTAAGAGTTGGCGTCAAAAGGAAGCAGAGATGCTGGTGCGTGACAGAGGAGCAACGGCTAGTAAAATCGGCCGATGGGGTTACAGTAGCTCAGCCGATGGAATCATGGAGGTTCGGCCGATGAAGACAGGAGGATTCAGCCGATGGGAGCTGATGGGAGCTGGCCGATGCAAACAGGAGGGTCCCAGCCGATCCAAGGTGTTGGAGCTTTGACCGATAAGAGGTGGAAGAGTCTTGATCGGCGAGGTGGTTGCAAGATGGTGGATATAGGGTTAGTTAATAGAATCTAAGTTCGTTTCCAACTCTTGTGCGAGTCGTTTTGTTCAGAAGGTTTGTTTCTTTTGTTATAGATATTGTATTGCATCGTAATCGATCAGGACTAGGAGTTTTGAGTTTAGGGTATAAATAGAGACCCTGCGAGGTCTGAAAAAGTAGTGCACACCAACAAAACAAATCTACTTTATTCGCAATTTACTTTCAAGTTGCAATTTACAGTAGCTCAACAGGTTTTATGGGGTGAAACTTCTTTCTCGTCTGATGAAACTCTCCCCAGCTATTTTCTCATAATGATTTTGCCAAGTCGGCAAAATTGCTGATTTACCATAAAATTTAATGCTTATGAAATTTCTATGAAACTCCATTAAAACTAGTCTTATTTGAAGTCAATCCCTATTTTAAGCCTACAGTTTTGGTTACAGGTACAGTAAGAGTTTTTTTTTACCACCACTATAGGTGTTCAATTATGCAATTATTTGATTATTTCAAGAAACTATATATTGTGGAAAATGATCGATAAATGCAGACAGCTTAGGGCATGTACAATATGGATGTTATCTATCTAACTTCACATATCACCCAAAAACGGCAACAGATAACACTGACTTAGACTGACTAAATCTGGAAATTGCATCACTTTACGTCTTCGTAAAAGAGTGTCGCACGTTGGACTGTGCATATACACATTACACTTGCCTTTGGTTAGATGTCACTTTTTTAATACTTTGATTGAACTTTTTTAAAAATTGTGCAACGAATTTGTCTTTAAAATAGCTTCCATAATATTTAACTTTGTTATATTTTAATATATTATACAGGTAATAACTAGTCAAACTAGTATGCCAGCTGCCTAGCGATGTTCAACCACGTTTGTCTTAACGGTGGCCTTTTGTCGATTGTTGAAGGGCACTTAGCAGGTCAAATAAACATGATGGTCATTTGTTGCGATGACATGCCTCTTCGGACTTGTGCGGACCCGTGATGTTGAGAGGGGGTTGTTGGGAAAGGAGCTGAGGAGAAGATCAGAAGAGGTCAAAAAAGAGAAAAAGAAAAAAGAAAGAAAAAGTAGCTAGCACCTTTGTATTCGATGGATACAGGGGCATTGGCATAGAGATGGTGCATAGTCACCATTTGTATCATTGTCCGCCGTTACATCACTACACCATGCACAGTACTACTCAACACTGGTATGCCAGTGGAAGTGGTGCAGTCCATTAGTGCACTCCTTGTAATTGTATCGCGTAACTACCGTGGCAGCCAGATGTTCGCCTCCCTTCGATTTAACAGTTGGTAGGCCTCAAGAAAACGAGGAACCACACGCTTTTTGGACGGCTCCTGAGAAACCGCAATTTTTCCTCAGGTCCCCATATTTTTAACCTAAGGCTCCGATGGAACCTGAACATTTTTCCCCTTAAACTTAACTTAGGGCTCCTACGGAACCTGAACTTTTTCACAAGAAATTTCCTCTTACGGTATCACCGTGCGTATCAGCACACATCCCGGCATTCAAGCATAGCTGCGTTTAGCAAATTAGCATGCTGCCACTTCTGGTGAGATTCTACGGCATATTCTGCACATTAACCTGCACGTGTAGAGTACTACATGTGGCACTGACTCAGCACGGATCGTGCCCACCCATCATCCCAAGCCCTCAAGGCCTCAACGCTGGCTGGTGGGCTCACCACGTGCAGCCAAAGCCAACAGGCGTAGTAGTAGGAGGGCCGCAACACGAACACATGACACTATGACAGATGGGCACTACACGAGCACCATTGATCAACTAGGTTGACTCGTCGACGCCGTCGATCCGCCGCAGAAACGCATCAAGTCGTGCCAGATTGCAGCACAGACCTGTCCACGCCTACGCATGTCGCCTGCTGATGCCGGTCACAGAACGGGGTCTCGAAGCTGAATGGTTCCAAACAGCTCTCGCCGGCGTTGAACTGCTACCGGGGCAGCTGCGTGCGTAGACAGCAGCAGCAGCAAGCAAACTACAACTTTGACAAGCTAGAAGCTAACTACTACTGCCGGAGCATGATCATCCTGGGATCGAAACCCAAGCGGAAAAAAGCCAGCAACTGCCGCACGAAATCTCAGAATCGGCTACAATACATCCACCTGCACACCTGATGTACCAACTACAAGTTCCGTGGGCGTGTATAACATTTCCAGAAGCTGGGAAATAACGTACCAAGGAAATGACGCTACGACAGCGCTTTGCCTGCGTTACTCAAGAGACCAGCGAATGCAGTCGTGTAGAGTTTATTGCCCAACTATGTAAAACAGCGGCAACAAATCAAAATTGTATGGAACTGCCGCAAATGGCTAAACTGTTAGCTCTGGGACAACTTTGGGGGCTATTTACAGTTCGATCAGGCCTCTCGGATGGGAGCCCGTGACACTACAATATGGGGTATGTCATGAAAACTTGGCATATGATAAGCCGTTTTGCTATCGATACATGACAACAGCACTGCTGTAATGACTCACAGATCAAAACGGGGGGCAAGGGAGTGGCCTGGATGAAGTAACTGAACAGCACAGGTTTACTGCCTACGATGAGCCACTACTGCTGGTTTCGTATGACTAAATTTGGGCTCACACGCTCCCAAGTCCCAATACAATGTGGGAAACCTTACTACAGGAGTATGTTAGCTGCCAAACCCGAATGGTGATTTGCTTCTACTGCCACCTTCCCCGTACTGCTCGTTCCATTTTCTTAGCTCGTTCATGCTTGTTGCGTCGAAAGCAACAGATGGGCTTACCTGAACAGGCAAACAATCATATCTTGAGATACACACACATCCTGGGAGAGATCTGCCCAAGTGAAGGTACAGTAGTTTACAATACCTTGGCCTTTGCTTGCACCAAGTCATCCAACTTCAGTGCCCTTAATGAAGTTTTCGTGCTACCCATGTCTCCCTAAGAAAAGATGGGCAACAATATGAGCAAACATGGAGCTGACCGGGCCATGCTCATGGTGATGAACAAGAATGCAAGTACTAATATCGGAAAGCAAGAACAAGATACCTTGTTTTCTTGTTCTAGAAGTTCATGGACTGGCCTATATGCCGCAGCTATGCATAGATTCTGCAGAAAAGGCATAAAATGAATCCACACAACACAGAAAACAACAGCCAGTAACATTTTTGTGATGCTAGAGGGAAGATCAGAAGATTAATGGAGGACTTAAGCATAGTACCTTCAAATCACTCCCAGAGTAACCCTCAGTCACATTAGCAAGCTTGTCAAATCTAAAATCAGATTCCAGGTTTTCTTTGGCAAGTAAAATTTTTAGAATTTTCATCCGATTCTTGGCATCCGGAAGGTCAACTAATATCCTATAAATTGATTGAACAATCATCATTTTACTAAGTCAATCAAGCATAAATATTTTTTGAAATGGATAAGTAAAATATATGCAGATCTTACCTCCTAGGTAAACGTCGTATCACTGCATCATCTAGATCAAAGGGACGATTTGTTGCGCCAAGAATAAGGATCCTTTGGTTCTCTTTGGACCTTAGACCATCCCAAGCTGCCATAAATTCATTTCTCATCCTTCTCGTTGCCTCATGCTCAAATGAACCACCTCTTGCACCAAGTAAGCTGTCAACCTGTCATTAAATTGTAATAGTATTTGAATCATGAGGTAACACTGGAAATGTGACCAATTAAGAATGATGGAAACCCTTAGGATATCCTCCAGAATTCTAACAACCATGTAACTGCGTTGAATTGAAGCAAAACATACCTCGTCCACAAATATTATAACAGGAGCCAGTCGACTAGCAAAGGAGAAAAGGGCCTTGGTGAGCTTCTCAGCGTCTCCAAACCACTGTTAACAGAGATAGATGGGCAAAGTGAATAGAGGTGAGCAACGTCATCGTACATCCCGAGTTCCATGATGAGAAATTTCTCATCAGCATATGTAAGATGGGCAAACCACTGTTCCATGATGGAAATCATGAAATTTCTATTTGTGGTATCTGTTCCATATAAGGAGGCAGGTACACCAGGAAAAAAAAGGCAATGCTGAAACTACAGATCGCAGAACTTTCCTGCTGCTAACTATGAGCTAGAAGAGATTACCTCTATGGTACCAGCATATGTAAGACCTAATATATACCATATGCCAAAACATCATGGTTATGCTTGCAAATACAAAAAGAATGTCCAGTATACATAGGACTACATCCAAGAAAGTATGCTAACAGCTGTGCCATTGCTCTGCAGCTTAACAAATTTGATAAAGGAGAAAAAAAGGTCAAATCATGCAATGCAAGTATCCATAAATTGGACAAAGGATACTTTCATATGATATAAAATTGATACGTATTCTGTTCAGTTGTCAGTTGCCACAACGTGACTCATCAAACCATACCAAAAAGAGAGCTAGATATAGATGAAAAATACCTTTGATGTGAGAGTAGAACCAGTTATGCTTATAAAATTTGCTCCAGCTTCTGTTGCAAGTGCCTTTGCTAAAAGCGTTTTTCCTGTTCCAGGAGGCCCAAAAAGTAATATACCTTTGCAGGGCTGAAGAAAGGTAAGAAAATGAAAAGAAAACAAACAACATGGTCAGCATACACGATGTTGAAAGAAAAGGTGCAAAATCTCACACATCATAAAAGAGGAGTACATCTAAGACTTCCAAGGCTTGTTTCCCGTGGACTTAGCAACTTGGTTCATGGATTCATATATATTTGAGTCTTTTCATGATTTCATCCATTACACGTTGACATGCAAGTATGCAACTACTGCAGTAACTTGTTCCAATGATGAGAAGTCGAGTGAAGGAACAATACTATACTAATATACCAGTGGCGTAGACTGTAGTAACTTAGGTTGTTTCTTCCCTAGAACATTATTTTCCATGTTTAGCTACAAACTGGCAATGTTATGCAGGTCCATGCAGTAGGTTAGTTTAGGAATAAGCCATAACCTAGGAGCCTATGGTTTATATAATCAAAAGGGAAGTGGCAACAACAAACCCAGTTCACTATTAGAAACCAAAATTCATAAGAAAAATAATACCCTTAACAAGTTCCCATGAGAAAAGAGCTCTGGCCTCCTCATTGGAAGAGTTACAAGTTCATCCAGTGTCTTCTTGACATCCTCAAGAGCACCAATATCATCAAACTTAACTCCAATTTCATTGGGAGGCACAACTGCTGAAATGAAATTGCGCTCATACTCATCTTTCGCCAACATCTGCAGTGAAGACACCTTTTAAGGTTGGGCAGTCCCACAGTACAAAGAATTTCCAAGAAGAAAAAGTATGCCTTCCTATAATAGAAAAGCTAGAACTAAAACTACCTTCATGCTTTCAGACGGCTTCTTATTGGAAGCCTCCTGCTCCTTCAACCTCCCAATTGCTAGGTCCAGACTTGAAAAAGAAAAAAAGAAAGAAAAAAAAGGAGACAATGGTGTTAGTTAGTGCCCATCCAAAGATAGATGGCCGACTGCCATGACTACTGATACACTACCTTTCACGGGGAATGGTCAGCCTGTCGCCCTTTATGTAAGGATTAACTGCTGATGATAAATAGTGACTCCTAGCCCATCCAACAACCATCTCTGCTCCTGAAATCAACAATATATAAATAAGCAGTAAGCATGGGTCCTGCTTCTGGCAATACCTTAGGATTGATGTAAGGAGTTGTGTTCACTAGGAAGGAGAAACAAAAAAAAATTGATTTATCATGTAAGGCCAAGCATAAGGGCTGCAACTATATAGTTGGGTCCATAATCGATAACTGACTGATTTTGTATTCGTCTGCTACAGTTTTGTTGTGGTAAGTGTGCACTGTGCACAGTGGGAACCATAGCACCTTGGCAAGAGCATTGCTTTAAGTTAGAAGAATGATTGGACCTGTCAAATAAAAATGCATACCATCAGGATGGCAAACAATATCTTCAACCAACTTTAGGTTGAAGATGATCCGTTCCAAAGTGCAATGTGATCAACAGAATATAAATAACATCGGTCAGGGTAGAATATAGCATATATGAATCAAAATGTGGATCCAGATAACATACATACTTTGTTTCGTCAAAGCAATACCCTCTGACTTGATATGCAATAGATCCTCACATGATAGCCCATGTTCTTCAAGCACCTATATGTATCAATCATGACATAAAACAGGTGTTTCATGAAGCAATATTCAATCATATAATATATGTAGGTCAAGAAATGAAAATCAACAGAGGATTGAAATTAGTGATTAAAACTCTGAAGCAATTCCAATACCTTGTGCAGCTCTACAAGGTTATGCCTTGAAATGATTATTTTTTTGTCCTCCTCAATCTGGTTATTTAAAACTCTCATTTGCTCATCATCCTGAATATTGAATAGACAAATATTAGTGTAAACACAGCCGAAGAGCTAGGGCATTATTCAAGCTAGGAGAGCATATGTGGTGAGCAAGTTATTGAGTTATTGAACACCAACGGTTATTGATGTAACAATAAATAGCCATAATCAGATGCAGCAGGTGAGCAAAGTCAACACGGTTCACATATCAACACTTTGGGGAAAAAAACGCATTGGATATCAACTTACCTTTGGAAGAGGAATAAATAATCTATTTTTGAAAAGCTTCGTTATGTCACTGGACCTTGAAGGCTTCCGTCCTTTTAGGCCCCCTACCAGCCGCTTCAAGGATGATGTCTGAATACATTTCAGAGTAATAGCAAGTTTAGGGGCACTGCTGTCGCAATCCACCATGCAAAGTGAACTTAATGATATAGTGCTAAGAAAGAGAAGAGCTACTCAGACCAGTTTAAAGTTTAAAAGAAGCAGGCCCAAGAAAGTTGCACAACATAGCAGGGAAGGGACACACAGTTGATGGCTAAATACAGTTCAGCAATTTTGCACCTATTTTCACCTTTTCACATCTTTGTTCTCCTTTTCACCTATTTTGCTTTTCTGGCAAAACTACAGTTCAGCAATTGCCAGGAAGGCCATCAAGAAGCACCCATTGCTCTAACACTGCACTTGGCATTGCAGTGGCTTTTTATAGCACTTCTGCTTTGCTCCTGGCTAAATACTCTCTCCGGTCACAAAAAGGTGTCGATTTGGACATCGACAGTCACCAACACACTACTTTGACTACTAATTACCAGTATAAGGTATATGCAAAATGAGGCAAAGCTATAATATTAATAAACTATATTTTAAAACCTATCTAGGATATCGATGGTCAAAGTAAACATGTTGACTGAATGCAACCCAGAAGGACACTCTTTTGTGACTGTAGGGAGCATAAATTAATTGGTCACACCTTTTAAAAGCTGTAGCAGTAATTTTTATTAGAATAGGTAAATTTCTTTGTACTAACCAGACCTCAAGGCAATGCAGTACAACAATAAAAAGTTGGATGAAGGAATCTTTGCTAGACTGACTGGGCAGCCTTATGCACCTAGAACTAGAAAGGCTAGCTAGCCAGTGTCAACTTGGACAATTCATTTTCAGGCCAGGCAGAACAAGGCCATGCTTGCTAGGAGTATAGTGGAGTATAGCGATAAAAACCCAGCTTGTACTGGCCAATAATAAGGATAAATAGGCATTGCTTAGGCCAAGCATAATGATGTCTAGTTTAGATACAATCCTGCACTAGTAAATTATCCAATGGCAACCGACTATAAAAAAAGTATGCCTTTATGCTAATAATATGGCTGCCATATGACCCGCGCATACATGCAGAATAGGTTAAGCAACATCAGCATGATAAATTGTTACTAATTTGGTTCCCATCACGAGTCACTATCGTTGCAACTGTTAGGGCCAGAAGCAATATATGGAAAACTAAAGTTAGTTAGGCACATTTTGTGTGGTAAATAAAATCTAGATGAGCAGAACCAAATACACGAATAACTGGAAGAATAACTGTTTTCTGGACCAGTTGCAATAGGGAAGGATCAGAAAACAAGCATATCTTCTTTAGCAGGTTAGTAAGAAAATTACCAGATGAGACAGGCGAGCCATATTATGGAACAGCAGAGTCTTCTGTATTTATGCAAAAACAACATAAGAACCAACAACAAAATATATAATTGAATGCAAGCAGGTAGGGCTACGGGAGTTTATATGGCTTACAGGTTCTTTATCCTTAGATGCTTCTGTTGATGCCTCCGCTATGTTCTGCCCGCATATCAAAACTAGAGGTCCAGTGAGCTGGTCAAGCATTTCCTCTACCTTTTCAACAAATTCTCTACGATTTGATCTTGGAACTGCCCTAGACAACCACTGGGAACTGTCTGGAAAGTAAACGATGGCTGGTTCTAGAGATGGCAGTACCTAATTTAGTAAACATGACATTATAGGTAAGTTTATTAAGCAAATCATAACTTCATAAGGACACGAAAACTTGTGAATCTTGTCAATTGTACAACAGACTGAGTGGTGAATCTATGCAATCAGATGCATGTACACGGGAGAAAGGAATATATCAAGATAATACAAGTTATATGTAAACAATTATTTGCAGACAAAATACCTCACAAAGTGCTTCAATTGCAATATGCCAATCTTCCGCCTGAGTATCATGGTCATGCTCGATATCCTGAGCTAGAAGTACAAAAAGGAAACAATGCTAAATTGCAGACATGTCCAAACTGAATATAGCAATATGGAGGCTTGGGACTAGAAGCATACTGTCAACCCAGTAAACTGCTGGTTTAGCATTTTGCTCTTTGTTTGCTTCATCTTTGTTACCATCAGCCACCTTCTCCTCAGGAGGGTCAAATATAACAGCCACTTGATCGCCATTGATCTCATACACCTCTCCACGCTGTCCATTTGATAAAGTTCTGCAATTACAATTATAATAGATAGAAGAATGTTCAATTATACAGGATTAGTACTTACAAATGTTGAGAGATAATAATGCAACCCCATTGGCAAAGGCTCGAGCATGCAATGTAAGGAAATACAACCAGAAATCAAATCATCAAAAACAATGTTGGAAAAAAGGCTAAGCACGTGTATATAAGATTCTGCCGCTATGTATCACCTACAACACTAAGCAGTATAAGAATACAAACATTTCCAAAACAATCATGATATGTAAAATTAACCCATTGTTTATTCAAGGTACAAACTCAACTTCAAAAGTGTATAGTAAGCCATGTTAAAATGCATGTCCCTCAGCCCTCGTAACCTCACGTGACAACTAATATTTTTGTCAATGTGCAAAAATAGGCTTTATAGTTCTAATCTTAAATATTTCGTCTTTTTTGTCATTTTTGTTTTAATGAGAAAGCTAAGAAAAGTATAAATGAATTAACTTCTGATGGTCACTTAAAATGATGTGTCAAGCCACATAAAGCTGAAATGCTGTGGCAATAACATTCAACAAAGATTGCTCGCAAAAAAAAACATGCAACGAAGAATGCCCTGAAAAAGTCAAAATCTTCTAGCCCTATTTTCTATACAGATACAAGAAAGACTTATCCACCCACCTGCCACTAATAAAGGTATAGGCATTCTTTGAGCCATCTTGAGTAGGTACTTGCCCCAAAATGATCCTGTGATTTGACATATACGATATGCATCACGATTAGTGTAAAAATACTAGTGGCAAACATGTGGTCACATGTAGACACATAAGATCACAAATGTGTGTGAACCTCTCACCCTACAAAACCTATCTGGGTGCAACCATGTTTCTGCCTAAGCCTTCTGCTTGCAAGTGTACCCAAATGCATGAACAGACATCTCACATAAACACAGCCCACATATTGAAATGCCTATCAGATGGAAATATTTTATATTACAAGCTCACATTATTATAACATACTACATTTATTTCAAGTGACATAGATCAGATCTCGAATCAATGTGATAACCTTCGTTTAGCAAGAAAATGGGGGTAGCTAGCAAAAGAATTGCCAATAATATGTGGTTTAGACAGATCCAAAGAGTGGCAGTGAAACAGATTTCAAACAAATGTGGCCCACAAAACCAAAATAAGGATAGCATAGCTTCCAACAAGTACCTAGTATCTGCTTCAACAACCACTGACGCTCCAATGTACTTGACCCTATCTCCTGAAAATAATAATGAGAAAGGTTTAAGTTGGCTTTGCCTTCATTCAGTGTTCTGTAACTTTTGTCACTGCTAAAAGAGTCGTTACCCAAAAAAAACTGCTAAAAGGGTCCAGCCTGAATTCCATGTTGCAAAAGAGCGAGTAGAATGTATGTACAATTAATGGTACAGTTGTACTTTGTAGATAGCTCATAAAATAAACTTCAACACGAAGAGTTGGATACATGGTATAACTGCCTTACTGCAATGTAGTTAAGTGTTTTTATGGTAAAATGGTGCTTGGGTTCACCTCCTTATAACAGAGTAATTGTAGAGTGTAACTGGGTATGTGCCCGATCTAGACCAACAGGCGTTATCCAAAGCACAGAACATCAGTAACACATAAAACAAAGGCCAACTTATTTTTGTGAAAAATGACATTTAGCTCAAAGCACTACAGAAGAACTTAGCCTACCAAATGCACTGAGAAGGCTCCAAAAGGAAATAGCTACTCGCAGAATATGATCAAAGGCATCAATGCAAAATTAGCCCATAACAAAGCACACCGTACCCCATATTGGAGGTAAACAGTTCATTGTTACATAGTTTAGAGCCAGCTTGGTAAAAACACTCAGTACTGAAAAGGAAAATAATGAAGTCATGTTACCCTTTTGAAGAGACCTCTTCTCTTCTTCGGATGACTCAGCAGTGCCGGAGGATTCTGCTGCTGAAGAACTTTCCTGTATACCAACAACTCTCTGCAAGCACAAGCAGTGAAGGCATAAATTGTAAGGCAGAAAGAAGACAAACCAAAAGATTTAAAGAATCAAGAAACAGCAGCTCAACAAGGATTAGCATTTGTAGTTGAAAAAAAAAGAAAACAGCATCGCATGTGGCTGGTTTAAATAAGATTGAATGCAACACAGTACTACTGATGTTAGTTTTTACAAGTATCTTGTTGGTAGTCTAGAGGTCTCTCACTCAGACATTAAATAAATTGTGTAGATACATGGTATAGGTAAAGGTAAAATAAAACACTTTATTTTCTAAATAGAATCAAAAGAACAAGATACATTGACACAAGACATAGGTAAGAATTGTCAGTGCCATTATTTTCTATGGTTTCAAAGCTTGATAGAAACAGATACCTTGGCAAATTCCTCAAGAGTGCATGGAACTAGCTTCTTTAGGTCCGCCACAGATTTAATAGAATCGTCATCATCGCTTTCACCAGATTCCTCATCACCTTCGCCATCCACCTCAGATTCTGAACCTTCATCCTCTGACTCTGCATGATTATCCTCTTCCTCACTCTCTGAACAATCTTCACCACAGTCCTACAAGGTCAGACATTAGGTTCCACCACGAACTGAGATCTTGAGACTTTTAACACATGGGGCAGATTATCTTACATATGGAGCTAGAACACTGCTGTCCAGAACCAATATTGGCACACGCAACTCATTGGCAAGTGCTCTCACAAATCTCTCCCGGTAAAGTTCAGTCCCTGCATTGTAGCAATAGCAAATAAACAAAAAAAAATTCTCAACATCCATATAGGATATAGGCACATGGAAGCATATATTGATGAAAACATTAGCTCCATTCCTGATCAGTACCTGGCAAGCTCTGGAGCAATATCCTCCCACTGGAAGACTGCAGCCCGGAACCATACTCCAGAGCTAAATCCTTATGCCGCAGGTGCGACGCCACGCACTCGCTCAGCAGCTGCTTCGCATGCTGACTAGCAATCCAAAAGGCACAACGCAACTGAGTTAACATCGTTCGTGCACAAAACAGCAAACAGGTGGCGTGCATGCGCGGTGTTTGCCATGCTTACTCGACGTAGTACGGGAAGCTGTTCCACGAGACGCCGGTCTTGTCCCACGGCACGGCGCGGCGCAGGAACTCCTTGCGGAAGCGGTCCCGCTTGGTGAGGAACGGCGACTCCCGCCGCTTGCAGCCGGTGAGGAACCGCTCGCCGCTCAGCCACTCCTGCTGGTCCCTCTCCCCGAGCCGCGCGTGCTCCTGCTCGCGGCTGCTGCTGCTGCTGCTGCTGCTGCCACTTCCACCGCCGCCGCCGCCGCCGCCGCCGCCAGTCCCCACCGCTTCCGCCTCCGCGCTGCCGACGCCCTCCTTCGAGCTGTAGAACCGGCACAACCGCTGGTTCTCGCCGAACGACCGCGGCGGCGCACCGAGCCTCCGCGCCAGGGCGGCACCGCCTCCGCTGGAGGCCGCCGCGGGGTTGGCGGCGGGCTCGCGCCAGAGCGGCGGGCGCAGGAGGCAGCGCAGCCGCATCGCGCGATGCATCGCGGGGCGAGGCGAGAGATCCGCGGCCGCGAGCGGGCTAGGCCTCGGATACGCGCATGCGGTGGCTGGTGGTGGATTGAGAACTCTGGGCTGAGCCGTGACCGGCGGCGCAATCGCAATGGCGGGGAGAAGCGCCAGGGGGTGGTCTGCCGGTGCGCGGCGACTGGCTGCTGCGACGGAGGCCGAGGCCACGCCCGAATCCCGGCTCGCCGGGCTTGTGGGTTTGGGGGGTTCTCGCGTTGGAAGGTTGTTGGCTGGGCCGCACTTGCAGGGAGAATGGAAGATGGGCCCGTGCACATAACGAGCAGCGAGCGGCGGTTGCGATGAAGAACGGTAGATGGGCCGTGCATATAGGATTGAGGAGTTTGAACTCAGTTTTGCGTTTTCATTTTGACATGGTAAATAAATTGGTATAATTGGGAACTATATTTTTTTTAGAAAATGGAATTGCCTCCAACCTCTGCAACCGCACACAGCCATTTTGGGAACTATATGACAGTAGAATTGTAGAAATGAGTAGCTCTAGCACCATGGTTGCTAGCCTGCAATTGCAATGAAAAAAAATCAAGTGAATTTGTGCGAATGTATAACTTGGCAAAAGTACGAAGTTTGTATGGCAGTGATTGCCATGTGGTTATGCAATTCATTGTTATAGGTATCTGTTTTGCACATGGACTGATGCAAACTTCTTGCACAGGGCAGCTTAAGCACCAGTACACCAGGAATTTCGTTTTTGTGAGTCAGTACACCAGGAACTCCAGCAATGTTAAGTGACGCGCATTATTTTCTAGCTCTGACAGCGTCATTTAGCATGCTTCCCGCTCTCTTCCATGAATCAAAGAAAAAATAACTTTCAAACACACAACTGTTTATCAACAAATGTAACCTACGGACATAAGAATTAAGATACATGTCCAAGATCTGTACCAGCTGTAAATGCAACAACTATGAATATTGAACTGAAACATTGAATGTTTACAAAGCATGCTCATTTCTTTCTTCTCTTTCTTTGATTTGATCCCTTCTTTCACTACTTTGGCAATCTGAATTCTGCATATTGTTCTGCATTGTAAAGCTCTTTCAGCGCCAAGCAAATTAATGTCTAAGAAAATTCGATCTTCCAAACATTGTTAGGATTTGCATAGATGAACCCATCATACAATAAGTCAGTATTTTAGTACCACAATATAGCAGAAATTACTTCCCGTTTCAATACATGACAGTGATGCCTCTAGTACAAGAAAACTCAGGTGCGTGATCAGGTTCATTTCATTTCTCAACTACATGGACTCAATCCTCTTCCACAACATAAATTCTTGTCTTATTACATGCATAATCTTCTACTTTGAATTCCTCAAGGTTATTTTCCATAAAACCAACAATATAACATGAACTGCTGTACTAGCAGAACTTTATTGTACTAGTCATCCAGTTAATGTTGCATATTGTTTCTTTATATGATTGTACACACAATGAACAAGTCCTGCGACAAGGATCCGAATTCCAAGTATGATAAAAACAGGAGTTGACAATATGTTGGTGAGAGCATTGTACTGTAATGATAATTCCATTTTGCTCAGTGAAATTTCATACTTACTAGCAGGCGTTTGGTAAGAAAATTTGTCAGCCTGGGCGTGTTGCCCCCCCCCCCCCCCCCCCCCCCCCCTCCTCCGCTAATATATGAGAACAAGAAAAAGAATGAAGCTTTTGAAGAATTTTGTGACAATATCAAAAACAGATGCACTACCTACCAGTATCAGGTGGATTCAGTTCCATTTAGTAACATAGGCGTAAAAGACCAAGTTCTTGCTTGAAGACTACCAACTGTTAAGATGCACATTCTTTTTTCAAACTCAAATTTCAGACAATTGAAGCTGAAATGATTTATATGAATACAAATAAAAATTCAATTCATGAGTAAAATTCTCATGGTAGGTTGGCAAGTGGTAACACGGGATATGGTTGGGAATCGATAATGTAAAGAATCTACAAGTGTGGAAAACTTTGCTAACTCCTTTGATGGAAAATCATTAAGAGAACTGTGTGCATACACCTCAACGTTCTTCCTAGTTCCATACTTGACTAATGTAGTAATACTAGTTGCAATCTATAGCCCACCTGGCCTCTTAAAAACGTAGGTGCAAATGAGCAATATGCAACGGTGTTCCGTTGTCAAAAACCTTGTAGGACTGTGAATATTAGTAGGTAACGGTCATTGAGCAACTTCAATTCCAGTGCACAATTTTTTCCTTCTGCTTCCAAGATGTTCCTCAAATTGACAGGCATGTCGAAGTGCTTGCAGTGCAAATGTAAGTAAAATAGCCTTGCATCTTCTGAGAACCTTAGCAGTAAAATGGTAGTCAAATTCGCAAGTTATCCATTTTTGTCCACATTTCGGATTAGAAATGCATTCACCTCACCAGATGAATATCCAGGAGCTCATGCCATGTTTAGTAAGCCAGCAAATGACTAGTGTGCCAGCATTTTACCAGTAATCTCTGCAGGAACACTGTCCATCTTCAAACCGGTGGAATCTTGCCCTGTCCCGGATGATTATCACCCGACCATAGACTTTAGAGATAAGTTTTGCCACCACATGACAGTCTCCACATATTCGGAGATTTTTTATCACTCGAATAGTCTCCCCAGGTGGTGTAGAAATTAACCCGAATGCAATGGCCAGCTTTTCGCTATGGTAGCACAAAGCATACTGCTTCTCCTCCTCCCCAATGTCATGTAGCACATTGCTCGTTTCTGGCTCATATCCCAGTTCACTAATTCTTGACACAATGTCATCTAGTGTTCTATATATCTCCCTCCATCTGAGGTGCTCTTTGTCACCATTAATAAACTTATGCATTACACCATCTATTTCTGTGTAGCTGAAGCCAGGGACTTTCCTCACATCATTGCTTCTCATGGTGTCACGAACCCGACCAACATCTGCCCACCGGGCCTTGGATGCATATACATTGGAGAGAAGCACATAGTCACCATCAACGTTAGAACCAAGCTCAGCAAGCTTCGTGGCAGCCAACTCTGCTAGCTCCACATTTCCATGCATCTTAGCCGCACCAAGCATTGTCTGCCAGAGCACAATGTCTGCTGGAAATGGCATATGCACAATCATGTCATGAGCCTCATCAAGGCGCCCCGCACGCCCAAGAAGGTCCACAATGGTGCCATAGTGCTTCATATTGGGAGGAACCCGCATGGAATCGAAAACCCTGCGCCCATCATCGACAAGCCCAGCATGGTTGCACCCTCCCAACACAGCAAGGTAAGTTACTTCATCAGGCTCAATCCATGCTGGCATTTCATCAAACAATTTCAATGCATCTGCCCCATGCCCATGTGTGGAAAGTGCCTGAATTGTAGCATTGTAGGACACAAGTGTTCGGTCTTCTAGCTTGATGGAATGGAAAACTTCAAGAGCCCGGCCCAATGATCCACACTTGGAGTACATGTCAATAAGCGCATTGCAGACACGAACGTTGTCTTCAGCACCTATTTTACGAGCAAACTCGTGCACACCTAATCCGTCCTGTAATGCTCCAAGCTGTGCACATGCAGAAAGCGCGGCGACAATGGTCACCTCATTTGGCTCCTCCCTTGGCAGAAACTCCCGAAAGCTCCCTGCCAGCCTGTGGAACAGCACCAACGCGAGGTTCGGCTCTGTCCCCTGCGCCAAACCCGCAAGCAGCGCGTTCCATGTGGCCACATCCCGGACGGGCATTTCATCAAACACCTTCCGCGCGGACGGGAGGTCGCCGCACTTGGCGTAAGAGTCCAGCAGCGTGGTCATCAGGCGGACGTCGGCGGCCACACCGAGGCGGACGAGGATCGCGTGGAGCTGGAGCGTGGCGAGCGCGTCGGAGCACCGGGCGGTGGCCTTGAGCGCGAATGAGAGGGAGAGCGCGTCGAGGCGGGGCCGCGGCGGCGCCGGCGCGGGGAGTAGGCGGCCGGCGAGGAGGAGGAGGGACCGCGCGGGCTGCGGGGAGGCCGCGAGGCCCCGGAGCGCGGCGTTGAGGTCGTTGGTGGCGGGGGCGGGGAGCGAGCGGAGGAGGAGGAGCGCGTAGGGCAGCGCGGTGTCGTGTGGCGAGAGCGCGAGACGGTCGAGGAAGCGCGCGCGGAGGGGTGGGTGGGAGCAGAGGTGGCCCGAGGTGAGGAGGCGCGCGTGGAATTGCTTGTAGTGGGACAGCGTGGTCAGGCGCGGGAGGAGGGACTCCAGCTGCTGCGCCGCCGCCGCCGCCGCGGCCGTGGACGGCGGCGCTGGTGGCATTGGGCGGGTGGGCGTGGGCCGTGGCACGACGCCAATCCCTTGATGCCGTTTTGAGGCAATTTTTCTTTCGAAAATATCTTGTTTTCTTTAGCCCCCGCCCCTCCGTCGCCTCCTGCTCCTCCTGGATCCAGCCTCGCCGCCGCCTCCCCTCCGCGACGCGCCAACGCACCGCACCGCCTGGCCGCCTCGCTCCCCGGCCGCTCATCCGAGCTTCGCGCGCCACCCCCGCATGGCCTCCTACCTAGGTACGGAGTACCATCTCCCAAAAAGGTCCAAAGCGGCCAAAGGCAAGCTGATCAAAGGGCCAAAGCCAAATTTATTAAATTCATACCTGACATCTGAGAGAATAGTAGGCTGTAGGCTACAAAAATGAGGTGGTGAGAATTTAGATGGTTCTGTGCCTTGCAACAAATTCCATTGAGTAGTTGAAAATGCGCATGTGGAATGTTTTTGTTGGAATTGTAATCTGTCTCAGTAACAATTCATCTCTGAGATGAAGATGATCTAACATTGTACGATGCATGTAATTCGTTCTGTGCTCCAAGTAGAGCTAGCTGATCAAGAACATTTTCTTGCCCTATTTCATTCAAAATATTCAGGGAAGCTTAAAACCAGGTAGATGCAACGACTATCATGGCTTAGTATGAACAAAGCATGAATGCATAATGGTGTCAAATTCTGCATATTGTAAATAGTTAAGTCATGATATACTTTATATCAAATTAATTTATGCACAGGACACCACCAGAGCACTGATTTGCAAGTTTATATATTAATCATCTCTTCTGTAAAATTCTGGGGAATGCTACATCATTTGACCTACAATTCCAAAAAATGAGTTGGAAGTAATTTAACAAGTTATATTGTGAGGCAATAAATGATATCTATACATTGTCATCTACATGGTGAGCCTCAACTCATGGATCTCCATTCTGTAGTTAGTGACAGTTTCAAATTAGATTTGTTACCAATGATGCTTTGATATTTGTTTTTTTGAAACTAAAGCTGGCAGGAGATTTGCCAGATTTATATATTAATATAGAAGAAGGTTACAAAGGCCTAGGCCAAAAAGTGAAAAGTACAGATCTGAAAATGATCGCAGTTACTCATGATCTAAAAGTGCCTCTAGGTGTTTGGTGGCCTCGCCATGACCTAGCACTGGTAACAAGTCAGGAGACCCACGACAGATTGCATTCGAGAAGATGCCCTGCTCAATCAGGAGACTCAGATGACAAGTGTACATCTCCTTTCCTTTGTTTTTTTTTACTTGGGTGTGTTAAAATCCATTCATTTGCTAACTACTGTAGTGTTTTTGGATGGAATTCTGGGATGGGTGAAGTCACTCTTTCACTGATTCTTTAAGCCTGGTGGCACCTGATTATGTTGGTAAATTTTATTTGTTTGATACCACTGGCTGATGTTGATTAGTCGCAGTGTAATGAAACTTCCGGTTGTCCTCTTTCCTTTCACACTTTATGTTACAAAATCAAACCCACCAGACCATAGCTATAAGTGAGAGTTAATTGAGGCTTACCCCTGCCATGCCACATTGTTGCTTAGTTTCTATGCTCCAATATGTTACAAAACATTAGTTACCAAAGGAAACAATGCTGAAAAAGAAATCCGCATCCACAAAAAAGCGTTATGGTGTCCATATGGATCGATAGTTTGCCGTGAACTACTTCAGCAAACAGTGCATTCGGTGCTTTGGCTTGCAATCTGTTTCGGATATCTGGTCAATGGGAGGACAAAAGGGGGGACAATATAGAGCGTCGACGTGAGAGGATCTCTAGTCTAGTGGTTAGAGCATCTGAGTAGTATCTAGCAGAGTAGGTTCGTGTTCAACTGGAATATGTAGGGACTTCCCCTACTGACTTCAATCAAATATAGAGTGTCGACTTAAACGCCAATAGAACTGATACTGTATTGTGAGCTCATTGTTGGAGGGACCTTTGCATGGACTGTTTGGACAAATTGTTTGTAATTTTTTTTGATAGTTTAAACAAGATTCTTTTTTATGATTCCATACAATTGCTATCATTTTGCGTTGAGAAGCTGAGGTCAATTACGGGGCAAATGTTTGCCTTCTACGTTTCTTCACTTCTTCCCCCGTATACGTTAGTGTTGACAATGCCCGTCAATATAACATGCCAACACTCGAGTCGAAATGGTAAAAGATGGACCTTTTTGTGTTTTATTACCTCCGGTCATGAAACTGCCTACTACGCAGCCCATCTACCAGGCTGGGCCTGTGCCACTTTGTTACGGTCTGCCCTGGTGAGCTAGCTGTGTGAGTGGGCTGTAGTTGGGCCGGGTGTGGTGTGTAGGCCGACGAGCCGTAGTTGGGCCGGGTGTGGTGTGTAGGCTGACGAGCCAGGCTGGAAGCAGCTGGTGCCAGCGTGTAACCGATTTAAGTACTCGAAGTCCGTTGCGGACGAGTAACAGACAACAACGACATCATTCCCGTATCTGTTCCTCGACATTTCCCTTTCTTCTTCCTCCGCTTATCTCTCTTTCTCGCCTAAATTCTCTGTTCGACTGCTCCGTCTTGGGCTTGGACCGTAACAATTGGTATCCAGAGCCTTATTCCCCACGAAATTCCACCAAAAATTTGTTTCGCTCGTGCTTGGCTCGCCGGAGATCTAGCACCGCCGCGCAAGCCGCCGAAGCTGCAGACTCAGATGGCGGCAACGCTTGAGGATTTGGTGCACAAGTTCGAAGGATTCGAGCTAATGATGCAACAATCCCTCGACAAGATCGGTGGACTGGAAGCTTGGCAATCATCTACGGATTCCTCTCTTGGCACGCTGCTCACCAAGTCCGACGAGGCGGCGGTACGTTTGCTCCGTTTGGAGTCGGCACCTCCACCAGTTCCTCGGCAACCACCTCCGCCTCCTTCGAGTTGGGTTGATCCCTTCGACCTCAACATGGCTCCACCGATGGTGGGGCGCTCATCTGCTCCACCCCCGGAGCGACCCAACGGGCACCGCGGTGACACAACACACCAGGACGTTGGCGGTGGGATCCTCGGATCCCATCCACTGCGCCCGGTCACGGGTGCGTTTCCTGAACCCTCTACCTCTCATTTTGAGACTCCAACTGGGAACAGAGAGTTTGGGTCGCGGAATGCTCCTCTTCCCAAACTTGAGTTTCCTAGTTTTCATGGTGAGAATCCTCGTTTATGGCGTGACCGCTGTGAAATGTATTTTGAGGTTTATGCGGTGAGTCCTCATCTGAAGACGAGGTTCGCGGCTCTCAACTTCAAAGGGAATGCAGCAGCGTGGCTTCGGACGTTCGAGCGCAGGGGCAGGGTGTTGGACTGGGAAGTGTTTTGCGCAGCTGTTCTGGACCATTTTGACAGAGATCAGTATCAGGTCCAGTTGCGTCGATTAGATACACTTCGTCAGTCCGGTTCTGTCTTTGAATATCTAGCACAGTTCGAGGATCTTTCCCATGGAATCTTGCTGTACAATTGTGCTTATGATGACACTTATTTTGTGACACGGTTTTTGGGGGGTCTAAAGGAGGAAATTAGAGCTGCTATTGCCTTGCATCGTCCTAAGGATGTATCATCTGCAGCTGCTTTAGCACTTCTTCAAGAGGAGGAGTTAGCTATCTATGGGAGCCGACATCTTTCTCATGAGTTGGCGAAGTCATCTTTCAGACCTGTATTTGGGTCTGAGAAAGGGAAGGTGAGCATTTCGGATAAACCTGGTTCAGTGAAACCAAAGAAGGAAAAGGTGGACTCTGATGACAAGGTCAGAGCCTTAATGGCATTTAGGAAGAAAAATGGTTTATGCTATAAATGTGGTGAAAAATGGGGACAACATCATAAATGTCCCCCTCAGGTTCCATTACATGTTATTGAGGAACTACTGGATGCTTTGGAACCATCTGACGGGTGTGACAGTTGTTCCAGTGATGATGAGCAGCACCCGGATGTTGTGATGGCTTTGGGTGATATTTCTACTGCACCAATAGTTAAAAGGAAGACTACGAGGCTACAGGGTTTTATTGGCTCTCAGGAGGTCCTGATTCTGGTGGATTCAGGCAGCATTGGGTCTTTTATCAATGAAGAATTGGCTGCCAAGTTGGATTGTCCTCAACAGGACTGTTCAGTAGCCTCCTTTGTCACAACTGACGGCACACCTATGCATTGTAATAGGAGAATTCAGCAATTGTAGTGGGCTACTCAGCAGCACACTTTCCTAACTGATATGGGCATTTTGCCTTTGAAATGTTTTGATATGATTGTGGGTGAAGATTGGTTAGAGGACTGCAGTCCTATGTGGGTTAATTGGAAAAGGAAGATTATGAGGTTCACTCATAAGGGTAAGAGGATCACATTAAAGGGTATTCCTTCAGAGGTAACCAAATGTACACTAGTTGGAGTAAGAAAAGTCAAGGGGTTATTAAGAAGGCATGCTATTACTCATTGTGTTCTGATGATGCCTCAGTTATCCAAACAGTAGGTTCAAGCAGACTTTCAAGACCTTCGTGCTCTTTCAGATCTTGAATTGTTATCTGTTCAACCTGAGATTAAGCAAGTGCTGTTAGCCTTCAAGCATCTATTTCAGGAACCAACTGTGTTGCCTTCTTCAAGATAGTTTGATCATCACATTGAGTTAATTCCTAGTGCCCAACCTGTTAACATAAGACCTTATAGATACACTCCTGTCCAAAAATCAGAGATTGAGAATCAGTTGGCTGACATGCTTAGGAATGGCATAATCAGGCCCAGCTCGAGTCCATATGCTTCTCCTGTTTTGTTGGTAAGAAAAAAAGGATGGAACCTGGAGATTTTGTGTGGATTATAGGCATTTGAATGCTATTTCTGTGAAGAACAAGCATCCTTTACCAATTGTGGATGAGCTCTTGGATGAATTAGCTGGCTCCAAGTGGTTTTCCAAACTTGATTTCAGATCTAGATATCATCAAATCAGAATTGCCAAGGGTGATGAACATAAAACTGCTTTTCGTTCTCATAGTGGTCTCTATGAGTTTTTGGTCATGCCATTTGGACTCTCAAATGCCCCGGCTACCTTTCAAAGCACTATGAATCTGATTTTTGAACCCTTGCTCAGAAAAGGGGTTTTGGTTTTCATGGATGATATTTTGATTTATTCAGCCACCTTTGAGGACCATGTGGAACTGCTTACCCAGGTGTTCAAAATAATTGAGGCTCATCAATTCTTTATCAAGTTCTCCAAATGTTCTTTTGCACAGCATCGCATTGAATACTTGGGGCATTGTATTTTAGAAAAGGGTTTTTCTACTGAGCCTTCAAAACTTCAAAAATTATGGCTGTTCAGAATTGGCCTACTCCAACTTCTCTTAAAGATTTAAGAGGATTTTTGGGCTTAACTGGGTATTACAGGAAGTTTATTCGGCACTATGGCTTGATTAGTAGACCTCTTACTGCTTTGCTTAAGAAAGGTGTTCAGTTTTAGTGTACTCCTATTACTGACCAAGCTTTTCAGTTGTTGAAGCAAGCCCTGATGCAAGCTCCTGTATTGGCTATTCCCAATTTCAGTAAGCCTTTTGTGCTAGAAACTGATGCTAGTGACAATGGGTTAGGAGCTGTCTTAATGCAGGAGGACCATCCAGTGGCTTATTTGAGTAAATCATTGTGTTCCAAAAACCAGGATTTGTCCACTTATGAAAAGGAATGCTTGGCTATTCTGATGGCAGTTGAGAAGTGGAGGTCTTATCTCCAGAATCAAGAATTTGTCATTCGGACAGATCATAAGAGTCTTCTGTATTTAACTGATCAGCGGGTTCACACCAAGGTGCCGCAAAAGGCTTTACTAAAGTTGATGGACCTCAAGTTCAAGATAGTGTATAAAAAGGGGATCACAAATGCTGCTGCTGATGCACTTTCCAGGTGTCCTCCGATTTCACCTATTCTGGCTATTTCTTCCTGTTCTCCTGCTTGGATTGAAAAGCTGGTGCAAGGTTATGAGGATGATTCTGTGGCACAACAGCTTCTGACCGAGTTGGCCATTGCAAGTCCTAATTCCAATGGTTATTCTCTGGTGGATGGAGTGATTAGGCACAAAGGAAGAGTTTGGCTTGGCACTAATTCTCTAGCACAACAACATGTGTTGGAAGCTTTACATAACAGTGGAATTGGTGACCACTCAAGTTTTCATGGCACATATCACCGGGTGAAATCCTTGTTTTCTTGGCCCAAAATGAAGGATACAGTAAAACAGTTCATTCAACAATGTGAGGTGTGTCAGCAAGCCAAGTTTGAACATGTTAAGTCTCCTAGACTTTTTCAACCTCTTCCTATGCCCTCAGTCCCTTGGACAGTCATTAGTATGGACTTCATTGAAGGGCTTCCTTCTTCTAATAGGATGAATACTATTTTGGTTGTGGTGGATAAATTTACTAAGTATGCCCATTTCATAGCTCTGTCTCACCCCTTCACAGCTTTGCAAGTGGCTCAGTTGTTCATGCAAAACATTTATAAGCTTCATGGGTTGCCTGAAAGTATCATTTCAGATAGAGACAAAATTTTCACTAGTAAAGTGTGGCAGGAGTTGTTCAGATTGTCTGACACTAAATTGCTTATGAGCTCTTCATATCATCCGCAAACGGATGGGCAAACTGAATGCCTGAATCAATGTCTTGAGGCATTCTTGAGGTGTACTGTTCACTCTTGTCCTCATCAGTGGTATAAGTGGCTTCCATTGGCCGAGTTTTGGTATAATACATCCTTCCAGTCTGCTTTGGGCCATACTCCATTTCAAGTATTGTATGGTCATGCTCTAAGGCATTTTGGCATTGCCTCTCCTGATGCTGTGTCATTGCCTGATCTGGATGCTTGGTTATCTGACCGAGCAATGCTCTCTAACTTGATTCAGCAGCAATTAGTTAGAGCTCAACAACGTATGAAGGCCCAGGCTGATCAACATCGATCAGAACGGGAGTTTAAAGTGGGGGACTCGGTATATCTAAAATTGCAGCCTTATATTCAAACTTCAGTGGCTTCTCGATCCAATCAGAAGTTATCCTTCAAGTATTTTGGTCCTTTTCTAGTCCTCCAGCATGTGGGTTTGGTGGCTTATAAGCTTGGTCTTCCTGCTGATTGTCGCAGTCACTCAGTGGTTTATGTTTCCCAGCTGAAAGCTCATGTTCCTCCTTCCACACCGGTACATTCAGAGTTGCCATCCACTTTGGTTGATGCTCCTGTTGAAGCCCAGCCGGTGGCCTTTCTGGATCATCGTTTGGTGCATTCTGCTGCTTTACCAAAGTCCCAATTGCTGGTCCATTGGGATGTTTTGCCGGCTTCATTGGCCACTTGGGAAGAAGTGCAAGACTTGTGTCATCATTTTCTTGCTGCACCAGCTTGAGGACAAGCTAGTTTCCAAGGGTGGGGAAGTGTTACGGTCTGCCCTGGTGAGCTAGCTGTGTGAGTGGGCCGTAGTTGGGCCGGGTGTGGTGTGTAGGCCGACGAGCCAGGCTGGAGGCAGCTGGTGTCAGCGTGTAACCGATTTAAGTACTCGAAGTCCGTTGCGGACGAGTAACAGACAACAACAAAATCATTCCCGTATCTGTTCCTCGACATTTCCCTTTCTTCTTCCTCCGCTTATCTCTCTTTCTCGCCTAAATTCTCTGTTCGACTGCTCCATCTCAGGCTTGGACCGTGACACACTCAAACTTAGCCGGCGGTACATAAAGGCCTGCTTGCGTCATGTCCCTTACAGATGAGATTAGGTCCATGTCCCTAATGGGCTTTAACGTTATATAGCTTATCTAGCTTGTAGTTATATAGGAGCCCCATGGTCGCCGCCGCCGATGGAGCCTTGCCATCCGCCATCCCCTCAAGGAGCACTGTAGGGTGCCGCCACCTGATCCATCCTGCCAACGGCCGCTTCCCCATATACCCCTCCCGGTTGTTGTCTGTCGTGACTACGGCCACGACATGAAGACGCTTCGCCTAAGTGGAAGCGTATTTCCTAAAGACATGTTCGACGTCGTTAATTTCTAATGCTTTGCTTAGACTATCTGTGGGCATGAGGCAGGGTGTCGTGTAAGGCTTATAAGCCTAGCTCTGTAAGAGCAACTCCAAGAGGCTACTAATCTTACCCCTAATACTTCTTTTAGGAAAAAAAAGAGAAAAAACGAACTCCAACCGTCCACCCAAACCTTTCCAATTTTTTAGCAACGCTAAAAACTAGCCTATCACCGCGTATATTTTAGCATTGGCATTCCTTCCCCAATCCTGATTCTCGCGCGTCCCTTCCGATGGGCCCAATACGATGACGTGGCCTGTTTTAAAATATTAGGGGCTATTTATTAGCTATCTGCTGTGGATTGATATGTTTTTGGGGGAAATTTTTTTTTGGAAGAACCCCCAATACATAGTTTTGGGGAAGAATTTTTTGGAGTACTCTTGGAGTTGCTCTAACAAAGTTAAGTATGGACTAAAATTACAATCAGTAAATCGGAAGATGGAAATCCTTCCTCGTTCCACTATGAATCCTTGTATCCTGTGATTGCTCATGTCTCGGCTCCTCGCCGGCGGCAAAAGGTGTTAAAGTGGTATCAGATTTGTCTATCCTCAGTGTTGGGTTTCGGGCGGCGTTGTGGCGGCGCTAGCGGCGGTAGATCAGGCGTTTGAGTTGGTGGCGGTGCTGACGGCGATAGATCGGACGTTTGTACTGGAGGCGTCGGCGGTGGCGATTTCGGATTGGAAATTGGCAGCGCAGGCGGCGGGATCTCTGGAGACGCTGGCGATGACGATTTCACAATTCCGTCGATCAGCACCGTAGTGAGTCCAATTATCCCATCGATCTCAGCCTGCGAACGGAATTGGTAGGGTTATCTCGATCCTTGTGGCACACCGCTACTTGGGACGAATCCTGTAATTCCTCTTCCTGTGGGTTCGATTTCCGACGTGATTCATCACGGCTCCTCCAAAGCCATTGGTGCAGACTCAGTTCATCCTCGACGCCATGGAGTCCATGGAGCATCGTGAGAAGACTCGTTGGGACAGCATGGAAGAGATTATTGATCTGTTGTTTGCCAAGGTTGGTGAAACTGACAAGACCCAACAGTAGATGTCAGCACAAATGGATCTAAGTGCTCAAATCATTGAGCGTGTGTTGAAGGATCAGACTCTGTTGGCCAAACAGATGGAAACTACTGGGCAAGCTATGGCTCGTCTGTCTTTGAATCATTCCCAGCGAGAAGAATTTCAGCATCCTAGACATCATCATCATCATAGGACTATTGCTGGAGATCTTTCTTCTGAAGATGAGGTACATACCACCCATCCACACCCTCATCACTTGGGTAGAAATGCTGGTAGAGATTCACTGTCACATCATTATGTACCTAAGATGCCTTTTCCGAGGTTTGCTGGTGATAATCTTAGAATTTGGAAGGATAAGTGCCTTGATTATTTTCGCATATCCAATCTTCCTGAAGCATTATGGGTACCTACTGCATCCATGTGTATGGACGATAATGCAGCCAGGTGGTTAGAAGTGTACAAGTTGAAACATGGGTTGGGAAATTAGAATACTTTCATTACTGCTGTAGAAAGTCAGTTTGGATGATTATAGAGATGCAATTAGTGACTTGGTGGCTTTGACACAAGAAGGTAGTCTAGAAGAGTACATATCAGCTTTCACGGATTTGTAGTATCAAGTCTAAATGCATAATCAGGGATTGGATGAAATCTATTTTGTGACACAGTTTACTAAAGGGTTGAAACCTGAATTATCAGCTGGAGTTCAAGCTCAAGTGCCCAAGAAAATGAAGAAGGTTATCTTTATTGGCTAAAGTTCAGCAACAAATTCTAGATAGCAAACAGTTGAAGTTTAGCAAATACAATAGCAAAGGCAAGACGAAGTGCCAAAATTTGAGAGCAAAACCTCACAGCCTAACAATACTTTGTGGAGAGAGAGGTAGCTGAGGGATTTTCAGAAAAACCAATGGGCTGTGCATATATTGTTGTGACAAATATAATGCTGCTCATGCTTCTAGTTGTACTAAAAGACCTCAAGCTCAAGTACATGCCTTGGTGGTCAATGATCTGGATAACACTTTGACTGATGAGGTATTGAATTAGTTGGCTATTGAAGATGCTATATCTGAAGACTTTTAGCAATTGTCCATAAGAGCAATATCTAGCACTGCTAAGGGGGAAGTCTTAAAAGATCAAGGCAACTGTTAAGAACAAGGTGATGCTAATTTTGCTAGATAGTGGCAATTCATAGTTTTGTGAGTTCTTCTTTCTAGTCTCAAGTGGGTATCTCACTAGTGGCTATGGCTCCCAAGAAAGTGAAAGTGACTAATGGGCGAATTTTGATTTCTAACAAGAAAGTGCCTCAACTGGAATGGTGGTGTTAGGGACATACTTTGGCTTCTGACATGCAAGTTTTAGAGTTGGATACATATGATGCTATTCTAGCTTATGACTGGCTGAAGCCACACAATCCAATGACCTGAATCATACAATAGAATTTCAAGATCGAGGCAGAGATATTAAGCTTCAAGGGGTGCATCCAGTTTCACTGACACTCTTTGAAATGTCAGTTGAGAACTTCTTCAAGTCTTACAAAGGAAATGATATTTGGGCAATGGCAGTTGTTAACTTTGTTCCTCTAGTTCCTGTTTCTCTCTCAATTGAAATTGATGCTCTGTTGCAAGAATTTGAGGATGTATTTGCTAAACCCAGTACATTACCTCCACGACAAATTTGTGACCATTCTATTCCACTTTTGCCAAATGCTGTTCCTATGAACTCAAGACCTTAAAAGTATTCACCTAAACACAAAGATGAAATTGAGAGACAAGTACTTGAGTTGTTGGATGCCGGACTCATAACACGCAGTACAAGTCCATTGCCTCTCTAGTGTTGTTGGTGCAGAAGAAGGATGGTAGTTGGAGATTCTGTGTTGACTACAGGAAATTGAATGAGTTGACAATGCAAAAACAGATTTCCAATGCCAATCATTGAGAAAATTTTAGATCAATTGGCGGGGACTCAGTTCTTCACCAAATTAGATATGACTGCAGGATACCACCAAATTAGAATGCAGCAAGAAGATGAGTACAAAATTGCATTCAAGACACATCATGGGCATTTTCAATTCAGAGTCATGCCTTTTGGTCTTACTAATGCACCTGCTACTTTTCAATGCATGATAAATCAAGTCCTACAACCATTCCTCAGAAAATTTGTTTTAGTTTTTCTAGATGATATATTGATTTATAGTCCTTCATGGGAAGTTCACATTCAGCATCTCAGAACAGTTCTCTCGGAGTTGAGAAAACACAAATTCTATCTTAAGAGTAGTAAATGCTCTTTTGCTCAAACTCAAAATGAATATTTGGGGCATATCATTTCAAGACAAGAGGTAGCAACAGATCTTGCTAAAACAACTGCTATGCTGAACTCAGGGGTTTCTTAAGCCTCACTGGTTATTACAGGAGATTTGTCCAACATTATGGTATTGTGACAAAGCCTCTGAAAATTTGTTGAAGAAGAATCAATTTCTGTAGTCTACTTCTACTGATCAAGCATTTAATGCTCTGAAGAAAATCACGACTAAAACTCCAGTGCTTGCTTTACCAGATTCCAGTGCTCCTTTTGTGGTGGAAACTGATGCTTTGTGCAACTGGAGTGGGAGCAGTGCTCATGCAGAAGGAGAAACCTATTGCATTTCTGAGAAAGTCTTTGGGATCCAAACATCAAAACCTTTCTATTTTATGAAATGGAGTTTCTGGCATTAATTATGGCAGTAGAGAAGTGGAGGCCATATCTACAAAGACAAGAGTTAATCATCACAACATATCATAAGAGTTTGTCATACTGGTCTGAACAAAATTTGCAGTCTGAACTCCAACGTAAGGCAATAACTAGATTGATGGGTATGCACATTAAAATTGTTAAAAAAAAGGGAAAGACAACATTGCCATGGATGCATTGTCTAGAGTGGCTCATTTGATGATGCTCCACGCAGTCTCAGAGGCTACCCCATTATGGGCTCAGCAAGTATTAAACTCTTACCATACCAATATTGTGGCTCAAGAATTATTACAGTCATTAGCAATTAAGTCACCCAATGACCAAGGCTATTATTTAGAGAAAGGGTTGATTAAACATGATAATCATGTCTGGATTGGCAACAACTCTGCATTGCGAACTAAAGTTATTGCAGCTTTACATATGAGTCCTATTGGAGGTCACTCCGGTATCAATTCCACTTATCACAAAGTCAAACACCTATTTCATTGGAAGGGTTTGAAGCAAGATGTTGAGAATTTTGTGAAATAGTATGGGATCTGTCAGCAGGCTTGAGCATAGCCATCCAGCTGGGCTTTTACAACCACTACCAATACCCACTGGTGCTTGACAAGATATTACACTAGACTTTGTGGAAGGTCTTCCAATGTCAGAGGGTGGGCTATAATGCGATATTGGTCGTTGTTGACAGATTCACAAAAGTATGCACATTTCTTGGGACTTAAACATCCTTTCACAGCTCAACAAGTGGCTACCTTGCTCTTGGACTCAGTAGTTAAACTACATGGAATGCCAAAGACCATTCTATCTGATAGAGACAAGATATTCCTCAGCAATGTGTGGTAGTATCTTTTCTCACAACTGCGAAGCAAGCTCTTGCACAGTACAACCTATTATCCACAGACAGATGGACAAACAGAGTGAGTCAATAAGTGCCTGGAGATGTACTTGAGATGTGCAGTGCAACAGCCACCTAAGCAGTGGAGAAAATGGTTGTCTCTAGCTGAACTCTGGTACAATTCTTCTTATCACTTTGCTATAGATTGCTCTCCTTTCAAAGCCCTATATGGCTATGAGCCAAATCTGGGTGTGGTTTCAGTTTCTTCTGATAGTGCTACACCAGATATCACTATGTCGGAGATGATTCAGGATCGAGCAGTGCATGCATTGATGTTGAAGAAGCAGTTAGTTGTGGCTCAGAGTGGAATGAAGCTACAGGAACAAACAAAGAGTGGACAGAACTTTCCAGTTGGGGGAACATGTCCTGCTGAAGTTACAACCTTATGCCCAAATATCGGTGGTCAATCGTCCTTTCCCAAAACTAGCTTTCAAATTCTTTGGTCTTTATACTGTGCTAGAGAAATTTGGGACGATAGCTTACAAACTGGATCTGCCGGCTAACAGTAAGGTGCACAATGTATTTCATGTCTCTCAATTGGAGCCATTTACACCTGATCATACCCCCAAACTACTCTGAGATCGCCAAGCTCATCGACTTGAGCTCTCATCCAACTGAACTTGAGTTGATTCTGGATCGATGTCTGATCTAGCAAGGTAACACTGCAATTCCACAAGTGTTGATCAAGTGGACAAGTTTCTCTACATCTGCAGCAGTCTGGGAAGACCTGTACGTTGTCAAGAAGAAGTTCCCGTGGGCGATCACTTGGGGTCAAGCTCCAGCTCAGGGGGATGTCATGACTACAGCCATGACATGAAGACGCTTTGCCTAAGCTGAGGCGTATTTCCTAAAGACGCATTCGACATCGTTAGTTTGTAATGCTTTGCTTACACTATCTGTGCGCCTGAGACCAGGTGTGCCGTGTACGGCTTATAAGCCTAGCTCTGTAACAAATTTGAGTATGAACTAAAATCTCTACAGCTAAAAAAAACAAGATTGAGTGTAAAACGTTGTACGTCGCTCTTTCCTCCGCTCATCGTCTTGCGCTCCAGGTCGTACGCGCCGTCCGTCGCCGTGAATCGCGGCGCGGGGAGCTCCAGCGCCCTAGGATCCAAGGAGATGCCCCCACCCGCTTCCACGGACGTCCCTCGACACGAGCGAACGGTCGTAGGCCCTTCAATCGTCCTACGATCGTCCTGTCCCTTCTCCTCACACCTATCCCCGCATGACGCCTCCCATCACTTCGTTCCCCTCCGCCGCCACCGCCCGTCCACTACTGCACGGCGCCCTAAACCGCCGCCTCGACGCCCTCCTCCATCGCCACGGACGCCGTCCTCGACCGCAGCCCCTACAACGTCGTCAACCGCAGCATTGACGGACGGCGTCCTCAACCAACGCACTGACGACGTGCATCGCCGCGCCATCGCCTGGCTGAAGCTGTCCTCAGTCTCCAGCTCCTTCCTTCTCCATCCTAGGACTCCAAGGTGCGCTCCTTTACCTCGGTCACCGTCTCTGCTGATGATGCGGGGGGCACCCTGGACCATCCTCCATGTTAATGCTGTGTACTCACACATGAAATCATTAATCTCTGACTGAATACGAGATTATTTCCTGCTGCCTGTCGTGTGTTGTTGTGAATCGATCTCTGTGTACTCCTTGGGCACGACAGCATCACCCGCCCTACGAACTTCCTGCGTCGCGGCCGCCGCGTGATTCGGATGCGCCGCAGAACCGCCCATGCCGCCGCGCTGGTTCGACGCCGTCGAGTGCGCTGCCTGGTGGAGCATGCGCCGCTGTTGGACGACGGTTTCGATCGGCGACGCCTAGATCAAGGGGTACTTCGCGCCGGCGAAGGACGTGTCCAGGCCTCCAGGGATGATGCCGGTCCACTGCCCTGGTTCTGTGCCATCGACTACAACTTCCTGGTGGTGGACACCGCGCCGCTAATCAAGCAAGCACCCCGTGTCGATGACGGCAACGATCACGTCAGTGGAGGAGGCTCCCTGGACCCTGTGTGACGTCTGTGGTAGTGGCTGCATCGGCGGCGGCGGCGGTGGACGCAGCTCCTCATCCTTAGCCGGTGGTGGTGAGTGGCAGGACTAATTGATTTCCTGTTGAGCGCTTGCTTGATCTGTATGTTTGTTCTTGCGCTTATACCCACTTCCATGTGTGGATTTAGGGTGGTTGTACGATTCGATCTTGTGTTGGATCGGTTATCAATGAGCATGTGCTGCTAAATCTGGTTCAGATAGCTGATGCAATTCTGCCTTTTTATTGTGCCACCTGCCAGGTTTTTGGTCTTGAGTATGATCTTGATTTATTCAACATTGTTGTTGTTCCTGATTTCAATATGTAAGTTGTTTTTGTTTCTTGTTTGCCTCAGCAAATTGCATTATATTTTGGGGAATGCCTTTTCTTTCCTCTATAGGAGTGTGGACTGATGCAGTTGAACTTGCTACTTTGTTTAAATATTAACAAGCCAATTGCCCAATTGTAATCTTGCATGACTCGAACAGTCTTCTGATAAAGGTAACTTTGTTAATTGCAAGGGAGCAATGGAGAACAAGAGCTTGAACGTATGATTTTACCTTTGCTTGGAAACTATTTGCACATCAATGCATTATTAACACTCTGGTTTATAAATAAACAGATACTCCAATCTAGACTTGTGTTGGCATCACCTGAGACTGCCACTGATGGTGATTATGCTGCAATTTTGGGTGTCGCTGGACATGAGGTGCATACATTTGTAGATATACTTGATCTTTTTTTTTCAGTGAACTGAGTTAACATTACACCATGTTACTTTGGCAGTATTTGTTCACCATTTTAGAATGTGTCTAATTCCTTGATGACTGATTAATATTTGTTCACCATTTTCGCTTCTTTATTTGTTTTTTCTTAAACATCAATTGGTGCCTTTTCTTATGAGATCAGAGTCATGGTTGGTCATTAGCTTTGTACAGCTGAATGGGAATGATCTCTTTTTTCCCTGATGAAAGGATCCTTATCTCTATGCTGTTGCAGAGTAACTTGCCGTGATTGGTTCCAGCTAACCCTGAGAGAAGGGATAACTGTCTTCAGGGATCAGGTACTCAGGCAGTGGGCCATGTGTTAGCTGCTGCAATTATGTTTTTGAGTTTATTTTCCATCCTACTCTTCTAATTTAATTGGTTGTGCAGGAGTGCTCGTCAGATCTCGGCTATCGTACAGTAAAACGCATCGCTGATGTCTCCAAACTCAGAATCTATCAATTTCCTCAGGTTTTCTTGATCTGCGCTCTTGTCACTGCATTCCAATTTGTTGCCAATGAAATAAACTGCATAAGCATGATATTTTGACTACCCTGTGGTTTTTCCCTAATATCCAGGATGCTGGTCCTATGGCACATCCTATTCGTCCCCATTCCTATATCAAGGTACTAATGCTCGAATTGTTCAATCATTTGAATTCAGTTACTCTGTTGCTTGCAACCAGCTTAAAGATATGGTGTATAACTTATTTAATTTGACTGGCAAATGGACAACTTCTATACTGCTGAGTTTCTGTCTATAAAGTTTGCGGCATACAGTGAGATGTACAAAGCCATCAACTTATTATAATCCATTCCCTCTTGCACTGGAACATCATCGTTGAATCTTCCCTGGTGACTTTGATTATGAACAACTTGGCAGTCACGGTATGTATTTTCATGCTGTTTCCTGTTAAGCACAAACTGTGATAGTCCAATGATTAAAACTCTGACGTTCTATTTTGTTGCTTCCTGTTTTTCTTCATCCAACCATTATGGGATTCATCACAGGTTTCCAAAGGCATGATGGACAAGCTGTCACTTGTGAATACTTCTATGCAGCGATGTGTGATGCAAATAATGCACAACTACCAAATTTTTACAATGGTAGTAGACAGCTATCTTTCAACCATGTTACTTGTTGAAAGTACTATCTAACTGCGAAAGAACCATCCAATAGATACTCTCAAGCAGGTACGCCTACAGTCAGGGTGGCATCTTCATATGAGCCAGACAGCGGATGCTTGGACATGGAGCCGGTTGCACGTGATCGTGTGGAGGCACTTGTGATTCTTCTAGGCTTTAGGTGCAGTGCTCTGCTCCCAGACTCCACCGATGAAATTGTGAACCAAATAAAAACCAAATAGCAGCACTGCATCCGTATAAACCGAATGACCGAATCAGAAAATGAGTCTTGCTTGCTATGGTTAAGGCGTCATGCTAATTAGAAAAAAAGAACTGATGACATTCACAAGAGACAAGTTCGATTTTACTTCTGATGCGCTGTCTTTTGGCATTCAAATGTTGTTCAGACTACTTTGTAATTGACGCATAAAAACTCCTGCCATGGCAGTGACATGCCAGACTCCATCACGAAGGCTAAGGCTGTAAGGCTCCTACCTCCTCTCTTTATATTCTAATTTTCACATGCTTACTTGTTCCAACCTGTTTAGTGTAAATTATAACCGCCAAGAGTTAGTTATCTGGAACCTCGGAGAGTAAAATTTTGGAAGATAGAAACTACTGCTCAGTGCTTGCACTTGTAACTTGCTATTTGAAATGTATTATCCTTAGATGTTTCCTTTTCCTTTTAAATGGAAAATATCGGTAGATGAAAAGCTATATTACTGTCCCTTTGTAGTGAAAAGAACTTGAACAATATTCTGGAAAGCAAGGTTCTACTACTGTAAAGTTCTTAGGTACTCCCTCCATACCTGTAAAGAAAATCGTTTAGGACAGCATTTAGCATACCAAGAAGTGACTAATTAGGTAGAGTTTCCCGGTCTGCCCCTATTAAATATGGTTGCGGGTGCATTTCATGCGAGAAAATTTCCCAGCTCAATCGGTTAGTGCAGCGAGGTGTGAGTCTTGCGGAGCTGAGTTTGATATTTGGCGGGCATACTTTTTTGCTGGTGGCTTTATTTTGCATGCGTGGCGCGCGCGGAGGCTGCATGGCGCGCTTTTTTCCTTGCTGCGATCATTTCTGGCACATTTTTGTCTCCGTTGTTTGGGTTACAGCATGCCTATTTAAGCGGTGTCTTTCCATCTACCGTGCTCCACCTTTTCTCTTCCCACCTCTTCTCTTTCCATCTACGGTGCAATGACTGATTTTTTCCCTAGCTTTGATCTGAACGTTCCTATAGAAGAAGATGACAATGGCAATCTTGCCTTCAATCTCAACGAGCCAATATTGGAGGATCACAACGACAATGGTAATGTGTCTGTTGTTACTCTCTTTTCCATATGATTTGATTTGACAATCACAGCATATGAGCAAATTAGTTTCGTTTTTCATATCATTGTTTCCTTTTTTGATAGGATTGGATTTGAACTTGCCACTAGACGAATATGGTGCAGTTGATTTCGATTTTGTACAAAACCTCGCTGGTAATTTTTTGATACAATTAGATTTTTTTTAGGTAAAAAATGTTGTTATTTTGAATGTGGTTGTATCTTTTTCTTTTACTAGAACATGTTGTTGTTGCTCCCGTTGAAGTAAACCATCGAAGGAAAGATATGACAGAAGAAGTCAAAAGATAAGTGTATCAAGCATTGTTGGCTAGAAGTAAGAATGGGAAACTAGGCAAGAAAGATACAAGATTTGTTGCTGATCAATTTGGAGTACACATTTGGTCAGTTCAGCGCTTATGGAAGCGAGGTACAATCCAACTTGCTCATAACATTCCGGTTGTGGTTGCTAGTCGAAAGAAGGGTACATGTGGTCGTAAGGCAGTCCCTGTTGATTTGGAACAATTATGCAACATTCCTCTCAAGCAAAGAATGACCATAGAATATGTGTGTAGCAAACTTAAAATGAGCAAATCGCGGATACAAAGGTATTTGAAAAAAGGTTTTCTTAGGCGCCACTCTAGTAGCATCAAACCATACCTCACAGATGCTAATAAGAGATCTCGGCTAAAGTGGTGTGTTGACATGATTGAGCTGGGTTTGCTTGGTGATCCAAGATTTAAGGCATTTTTTGACCTTGTTCATTGATGAAAAATGGTTTTAGCTCTCTCAAAAATCTAAGAAATATTACTTGCTACCCGAGGAAGATGAACCACATCGCACTTGTAAGAACAAGAATTACATCCCTAGGCTCATATTTTTGTGTGTTCGTGCTTGGCCAAGGTTTAGGAATGGAGAGTGTATTTTTGATGGAAAAATTGGTTGTTTTCCACTTGTCACTTATGAAACTGCTATAAGAAGAAGTCAGAATCATCTTCATGGAGAACAAGTAATCAAGCCAATAACTTCAATCACAAGAGATGTGATTAGAGATTTCATGATAAACATAGTGTTGCCTGCCATTCGAGCCAAATGGCTAAGAGAAGATGTGAACAAACCAATTTTCATACAACAAGATAATGCACCTTCACATTTACGTGAGAATGATCCTATTTTTTGTGAGGCTGCTAAGCAAGAAGGGTTTGACATTCACCTAATTTGTCAACCACCCAATTCTCTAGATTTTAACATTCTGGACTTAGGGGTTTTTTTCGAGATATTCAAGCTATTCAATACAAGAAGAATGCAAAAATAATACAAGATCTAGTTCCAGCAGTGCAACAGGTAAATGGATCAACTGTTCACACATGTTTTGTAGGCATTCATATTAATATTGTCCACTCATTGATTGATTTCTTCAACACATGTTTCGTAGGCATTCATAGAATATTGTCCACACAAAGCAAACATAATTTTTGTAACATTTCAGAGTGTTTTGAAGGAAGCCATGAAGGTTAAAGGATGCAACAAGATCAAGATTCCTCACATGCAAAAAGAAAAATTAGAGAAAGAAGATCGGCTGCCATTGCAAATCTTCTGTGAAGCGTCCTTGCTACCTGAAGCAATTGCTAGTCTTCCTGCATCAAACAATTTGAAGATGCAAGTTAGTTAGGAGCAAATTAGAAGAAGCAATTTAGGAGATGCATGCATCTTAGGTTGAATGAATGAGACATGTAACCTTACTGATCTTTCTTTGCATCTTCCATGGCACCATCCACCATCGCTATCTCCATGGAGGCATCCTGCTTCATCTTCAATTGCTCATCCAACTTCTTCATAATGTGCTCATGCACAAGTATGGTGTCACCATCCATTTGAAGCTTCTCCACATCAGGAATGTAGGTCTCACAATCAAAATTTTCTATGTCATGCAATATCCTTGCTGTGAGATCATAGTTGCTATGTAGAAGACCGCAACGGGCACACCTGTGAGCGTGGTGGCAAGCTTGGAAGCAGCCTTCGTCGTCATTATCGGCATGGGACATGCCGCAGCAAACACAGAGAGAAGGTTGGGACTCCGGCAGCAAGGAGTCTGGCATGAAGGAGTTCGAAGTCATCTCCATGGCGCCAGCAAAGATCGTGGAGTCCTGCTCCAGGCCGTCTTCCATGGAGTCCTGCTCGAGGCCGTCTTCCATGAAGTCCGGCAAAACCTTCTTGGACAAGATGAAGTCCGGCACCACCAGCATCTCTAACTCCGGCGGTGCCATCTCATCCGACGAGACCGGCACCACCTCCATCGCCGTGTCCATGGCGCGAGCGGAAGGGAGACTGTTGGATTGGAAGGGAGGTGAGTGGGCGACTCTGCAGTAAGGTAGGCGAGCCGGCGACGCTGCAGTGCGGCGAGGAAGGGAAGCGAGTGAAACGAAGCACCACGATTAATGCTTTGACCAGCGGAACGGCAGCCGAAACGCATGCCAGGGGCAAACACGTCCAAATACTCCCCATCGAGTGTAGAATGACATCCTATATGAAAACGCCCCACTCGCCCAGAACGACATCCTTTATAGGTATGGAGGGAGTACCTTGCTAAGGTTGGAGATATCATGACTAAGGAGGTATTATCCCTTCTGCTATATTGTTATTTTTTTTAGTTTCCACTTTACCTAGAACCTAATTAGTACAAGATATCTACTTGCGAGTATAAGTATTAAAAATGATATTTGGACACAACTGCTGAACCATCATGCTGACAGAATAAACTGATCCTAATGAAGCCTGACACCAAGGTTCTGCAAGCAACGCAGCTGATAATAGATAACCAACGTGTGTTTTTCTGTCAGGCTCATGAAATACGTTGAGATCTTGAGGTTGAGGGTACCGGAATTGATAATGATTTTATATATATGTGGAGACATGCATCACGCTTTAAAATATAGTATCATACCTAGTTTTGTTTAATTCAGAAACTATATTCTTGTAATAAATATTTTTTAAATATTCGTACTTATTTTCATACTATTATTATTTTGTTGGATGCTCCGTTTATTAAAATATAAATATTTTATTGCACGGACACACGATCCACGATCCTAGTTACAATCGGTAAATCGGAAGAGGAAATCCTTCCTCGTTCCACTGCGAATCCTTGTATCCTGTGATTGCTGACGTCTCGGCTCGTCGCCGGCGGCAAGGGTATTACACCGTCTCCCATCCTCTCGCCGGTCGCAGCCGCCCCCGCCCCTGAAGCCTCTCAACAACCCGCTTTTCCAGCCTTCCGCCCCCACCCTAGCCGCCGCGGTGCCCTCCTCCGGTCATCCGCAGCCGGCGGCCTCCTGCATCGACCATGCTCCACTTGAAGAACCGTCTCGGCATCTCATTCCGCCAGCCGTGGCTCTTCCCCGTCGCCCGATTCGCCACGACCGCGGCAGCAGTTGAAGCCCCCACCCTGTTTGCCGTCGAGGACTACCTCGCCGCAACCTGCGGCCTCACCGCAGCGCAAGCCGTCAAGGCCGTCAAGGCCTCCAAGACGCTCTCCCGCCTCGAGTCCCCTTCTAAGCCTGACGCCGTGCTCGCGTTCCTCTCCGGCCTCGGCCTCTCGGCCCCCGACATCGCCGCCGCCATCATCCGCGACCCGTACCTTCTCTGCTGCAATGCCGACAAGACCCTCGTCCCGCGCGTCGCCGAGCTCCGTGATCTCGACCTCGGTCCCTCCCAGATCGCCCAATTCGTCCTGCTGGCCCCTGCAGGCTTCCGCCATCCCGGCATCGTCCCAAACCTCCAGTACTTCATCCTCCTCTTCGGCTCCTTCGATAACTTCCTTCGTGCGCTGAAGAATAACTCCGCCTCCTACCTCCTGGGCGTTGATCTGGAGAGGGTGGTAAAGCCCAACGTCTCGTGCCTGCGCGAGTGCACGCTAACTGCTCACGAGATTTCCAAGACGTGCATGTATCAGCCGAGGCTGCTCTACAGCAAACAGGAGCATGTCCGGGCGATGTTGGCGCGCGCTGAGGACATCGGCATACCTCGTGGCACCCCAATGTTCTGGCATGTCGTTGCAATTTGTTGCGAACCGCAAGAAGGAGACTATTGCTGCGAAGATGGAGCTCTTGAAGAAGACATTCCGATGGTCGGATGCTGAAGTGGCTAGTGTAGTGTCCAGGAACCCGTCGGTGCTGACGATCTCTGAAGATAGGGCACAGCGTGTATGGGAGTTTCTGTTCTCTGAGGTCTTCTCTGAAGATAGGGCACAGCGTGTATATTGCTCAGAGACCGAAATTAATCAAATATAGCCTGGAGGGCCGTGTATTTGTTGGATCAAGTGAGTTTGAGCCATACTGTCGGGCCTTAGTTTGGAGGCCGTACTTTTAGGCCGAAAAATGCTTTCCGTGCGCAGCCATCCGAAAAGGGAAAAAAGAAGAAGAAACGATTAAACAGCCCACTGCCACTTCGGTCAGAGTCCGAACCCAACAACAAACAACTGGGCAAGTGGCAACTGCTGCTGCCCTTGGCCCCCTTTAGACCACCGCCAGCCCATCCAAATCCAAAAGGCTCGGCAGCAGTTCCACTTCCACCATCCCTCCAACTCCGTCGCGCGGCGGGACGCTTCGCCGCCGCAAAGACCGACCGATCGCTCACTGCAAGTCCGCAGCTGTTCGTCAGGCATCAGACGTCAAGTTACGAGGACCCGATCAACCACGCAGGAAAAAGTGTGGGACGTGCCGACGTGCGTGCGGACCTGCCGCACCGGTCCATCGCCGGCCGAGACGGACCGCGGAGGGTTGGGGGGCAAAAAAAGCACGTCGTGCCAGCCACCAAACCCAAGCAACCCCGGCACCCCGGCACCCCGGCACCACTCCACGGCGCCCTACTCCCTCCCTGTCCGCTTCGTTCGACCTGCCGTGTTCTCCATTCTCAACAACTAACCTCGCCTGCTATAGGCCGAGATGAATGCATGGCTCAAGGCTACGAGTGGCCGTCACGTACCTAAAACACTTTTTGTGCGGTTTTAAGATGTGGATTAGGAGGAGTCGTGCCGAGATGAATAATGCATGGCTCAAGGCTACGAGTGGCCGTCACGTACCTAAAACACTTTTTGTGCGGTTTTAAGATGTGGATTAGGAGGAGTCGTGCAATGGTCAAGCTCTGTGTACTCCAGTCGCAGCCTATAAAAAAGGGTCTTTTCCGTTAGGCTGTTTGATTCCATGATTAAAAGAGAGGGTTAGGTTAACAATCAATGTCCGGGTGATCAATTCCCACGTCTTAAACTGACCTTTTTTGACGGTGAATGGAACTTTTTTTTTCCCCAGCGTGTGAGAGAACACATTGTAAACCGGTGCTCTGTGGAAGGCAATCCCTGACTCCTGTGAGCATCGGCGAGTTGAAATTAAAATACGCAAAAGTTAGAACAGCAGGGGCCGAATTGGTCCTCGGATAGAACTTTCGGAACGGACAGAGCTCGCCAATCAGTCGTCCACGGGCAGCAGCTGCTCTCCCTTCCCTATACGACCCCACAAGGCCACCGCCAGCGTTCCGTTCCAAATCACCGTCACCCCTTCCCTTCCTGGCGCCGTGGAGTGGCACTGAAGGTCTGAAACGATCACGCCGTTCACGCGGCGCCCAGCAGCGTTTCGACTTTCGACACTTCACTGCCGCAAATCTGCAGCAGTTGTCGGGCATCAGACGTCAAACTCGGATGACCCGCGGAGAAGCGGAGGAACGTGCGCGCGGACCTGCCCTGCCGCATCGACCGGGCGGCCCGTCGGCCGTCGCCTGCCGAGACGGTCCAAAGGGTTGGGTGTTGGGAGAACAGTAGGGTGTGCATGGGTGGGTTTGCGCGGGTGGAATGGATTTTTAGACCCACCCATCGTAAACTAATTAGGACATGCACAACAGTTTAAACAGCTGCTCTCTGTGAACTATGCCATGTCACATACAGACAGCTAAAAAGACAGCTCGTACAGTGAGTCGTCTATTTAACTGTTTGCAAGCTATTCAATTCATTCATAGAGTTGATAATCAAGTATACATTTGATCTTTGTAGCTATTTTGGTGCTTGAACGAGAGAATGCATGGTATATTCAAATAAGTTGCATGAGTCTTTTAGAGAAGCATAAATATATTATATATTATATCAATAGATACTCCGAATTCATGATATGATATAGCAAAGTTGCATTACCGTTATAATGTAGGACTAATCCTGATTTTGCCCGTAACGCGGCCATATATGCTTAAATAAATCCATCTTTGCTTTCCTTTGCATTTGTACAATGAAAAGGACACAAGACCACAGCTCCACAAGCTAGTAGGCCACACTTGAACAATCATTTATTGAAATGGACTGATATCAAACATAGATGACACATTTACAAACTCCTGTAGTTGCTCAAACATTTACTATATTTTTGAAGCTAATCAGACTACTGCAATTTATCCTGTGAATCTCAGGAAAATTGTAAATAGAAAAATATCTACAATTCTGATGTTTCTTCCTGTACACACTGCAATTTATCCTGTGACAACTGACAAGCTAAAGGAAGCAGGTTCTCTGAATAAGTCCAACTACAGGTGATTTTAGAAAACATGGTCAGCAGGAAACAATTATGCACTATACATATGCAGAATTAAATTCCTCTTCTAAGCTCAAAACATTGCATTCTAATTGAATTAGATTCAAACCTCCCCGCATCTACAAGTTGTGTTCCCAGGAAAAAATAATCGCAATCCATGCCATCACTAGTATATATGAGCAATGTCAGCAGAAATTGGGAGTGATGCGTTACCGGTAGCAACCTGGATCTGAAGATTGAGGAAATTGTCAGTGCCAGCGAAGAACCTCTTACCGTTGGTGAAGGACATCAATGAAGCAGCTGAGCCAAATCCCCCACCGGGAGCACCCACGGTGCGGCCCGCGCCCTTCTGCTGATGCCGAGCCCTTCCGTGCATGCGCCGCGGCGGCCATCCTCTCCAGCGCCGCCGCCGCCGCCACCTGTTTCTGCTCTTGCCGCATGGTGCTTGTACTGCAGATGTAGGTTTTCGGTGATTTTTGTAGGTGCCTGAAACGGGAGATTTTGCGGAGGGAAGAAAAGGTGTGTGCGCGCTGAAGATTTTGCCGCTATCGGGAGGAAAAATTCTACTCGTGCGCAAGGTATCCGCGGCGCCGTTGACGAAACGCAGCGGGTCATACAACGCGCATCGAAATCAAGCGACTCGCTTCGGAGCATGAGCCCGCGCCGTTGACGAACGAGATGCTGGCTCCGCTCTCTTTCTTCATTTAATGATGTACTTGTAAACCTCTTCAGCTAAGGTGGCAACAAAAAGACGAGAGTCGGCTGTGGGTTGTACGTGCGCTTAGATGGTGACGGTTATAGATACCAGGTACCTTCATGGAGGGTCCAGCCGATCATTAATGGGCTGGCCCGACTTGATGAATAAGACAGAAGATAGAGTTCGGCTAGAGCTCCCCACGTGTTGTAATCCGACTATATCTCATCTATAGTAACCAACTAGGGGTTCTGCCATGTAACCCTACCCCTCAGAGTATATAAGGGGAGGTAGGGGTATAGAGGGGAACCGATCCAATCCCTCAACACAACAGCCAACACCTGAGCACAGGGTGCAATACAATCCCCAAAACAGGATGTAGGGGTCTTACGCTACACTGGCGGTCCAAACTTGTATAAATCTCTGTATCTTGTGCCTTGCGTTACTATCAAGTTCATGGTCTTGCGATCTTCTCTGCCTACAAATCAACCATCTGAGTACCCTTTAGGTGAACTACCGGTCACTAAATCCGACAGTTGGCATGCCAGGTAGGGGTGATCGTGAGATCCTTCCTAGCGAGCTTGATGGCAGTCGTCGACATCATCCAGTTCCTGGAACCTGGGTTGAGTCGTTCCTAAGAAGGAATTAGATTGATCTTGTTTTCTACAAGCTAATCATATACTACTCTTTTGTTTCCGATCTAAACATGCCGGCTCTCTCCCAACAATCGGCCGTTGGCATCACGGGTCGTCAACGGCGGCTGCTACTGCGAGAGACTGGGCTCGTGGTGTTCAATCCACGGTTAGTGGCACATGCTGACCCGATCGGCACTCGTTTACATATGGCCGGTAGCTGCCCATAATCCATCTACATCGGTGTTGACGCCAGATTTTGACACGTTTTGGATCGGCGTCAAGAGAGGGAAGGATTGGCCGATGCGGCGGATTAAAAGGTTACAATTGGGAATCAGCCGATTGGTGCTACAGTTGGGAATCGGCTCATTGGCGCTACATTATTTCGAACGGTTGGTAGACGGAGTTGGTGGAGGTCGGCTGATTGGAAGGCTGGAGGGTCTGGGCCAATATGGGCTTAAGGTGGGCCAGAAAAAGAAGATAGAGAAAGATTGGCCCTTGGGAGTGTGATAACCAACTCCGATACGAGTTGGGCTTAAGGTGGGCCAGAAAAAGAAGATAAAGAAGGTGTTCGTTTAAAATTAGAGATAGATCCTAGTCGGTTAGGAAATCAGTTGTAACAGGCTATAAATAGCCATCTTTGGAGATTTGTAAAACAACACATCAATCAATACAAACAATCTACTTTTTCATCGAACTTTACTTTCAAGTCAGCAACTTCGCCAATATATCTTTTTCTTTCACGTGTTCGTACGGGTTGGCAGGGCTGCATCGACACGATCTCCGGCCGATTCTGTAAGTTCCGTTTATCAAGTAATATCTAAGCTTTAACTTCGGGCGCATCGCTGTCGTTTCGTTTAGATTTATTCACAAGTTATCGACATTAACTAGAACTATAGGTTTTATCTATTATTTTAGTTTTATCACCAGTTATCCAGCTTGAGATTTGAACTGTCGGCTTCATTGTTTTTATTTATCATTACACAGCCGATTAGATCTATTTCAAGTGTTGCTTCGTAGCGTTGTCTAGTCTGCTCTGGTAGATTCTTTACAATCACTACGTGATTGTCGGCTGTTCTATAGCCGGTCATCGTCATAGCAAATCGGCCGATTCGCTAATACGCTTTTTGAGACAGATCGGAACTTTAGCCGATCAAAATCCTTGGGATTTAATACGTTTCTTTCCTTGTCAATCAACAGGTCAGATTGATTGGCATGCCGCGCGAACCCACCAGGGCGATCACCCGAACAGGAGTTAAGCAGATTCTCCCGAGTCGTGTGTCCGACGCTGAAGGTCATCGGCCGACTTTTAGCGCCAACACACTTTTGGCACGCCCAGTGGGACCACCTCAACATCCCACATGTCAAAGGCCGCCGAAATCTCTGAAGACAACGTCATTGAGGTTACGGAGGCAGATCTCAAGGACGACCAGAAAGAAGAATTGGCAAGACACCTAGAAGACTACAAGAAGACATGCCTGCAATCTTTCAGTCGTACCAGAAGCGGGGAGACCATCAAGAAAGCTCCTCTTCCAACTCCCTGCCAGATCACCGTCGCTGAGGACTCGGCCAAGATGTCCGATATGATTCAATAGTCCGTTTATCAGGCTTTCATCAACCAATCCTTAGTAATGACTAACACGGTATACAATGCCGTCATTAGTTTCCTTGTCAGCGGAGTAGCTCAGGGATATCAGGGGCCAGTATACGCCCCGCCTATTGTAGCTCCAGTCAGAAGCTTACCAGGCACATCTCACTCGGCTCCTCAGCCGACACCAACACAACATGGAGGATACAGCACTTCATTGCCTCAATGCCTCCAGGATACAATGGTGCGTCATGCTTTCAATCACAAGCGCCACCTCAGCCTGCTCAAATTTACTCCGTGCAATCACTGCCATCAAACTCAGTGCCTTGGGGGCACCAGCAACGGCAGCTGTTTTGGACCAATCAGCCGGTTATGGAGGCTCTCCGATCCAAGCACCATTCCAATCGGCTATTCGGCCGACGGTCCCACAATATCAACCGGCCTCGTCAGAAATCGGCAGGGGGGTAGATACTGCGGAAATACTCAGAAGTGCGGCGCCGATGATGCTGTATGATGGGACGGCAGATTCGCTACGCCACCAACTGTCAACTACTCAGCCGGCCACGCTGCCGCAAAATCTGCCACATGCTTTGATCCATCACCCGGCCATCCTATCGCCGATCCATCAACATGTGCTGATCCCCCAACCAGTTGTTCATCAGTAGCGAGTGGATTGGACAGCAAGGATAGCAGAGGTGATCCAAGATCAATTCGGGTTGAAGCCGAAGGTACAAACCTATACGTACAAAACGCCATACCCACATGCCTACGATCTACTGCCGTTTCCCCATCGGTACAAAGTTCCTGACTTCACCAAGTTTTCGGGGCTGGATGACACCTCAACTGTGGAGCATGTAAATAGATTTATCATCCAGTGCGGAGAGGCTGCCACACAAGATGCTCTGCGGGTACAGCTGTTCTCATCGTCTCTATCCGGGTCGGATTTCTAGTGGTTCACTACGCTACCGCCCAATTCCATCGTTACTTAAGCCGATCTGGAGAAGCAATTCCACAAATACTTCTACGCGGGAGTCCACGAGATGAAGCTTTTAGATCTGACCAGCCTCAGGCAGAGGAGCGACAAACCAGTAACTAATTACGTACAGAGGTTCAGAGAGGTCAGAAACAAATGCTATACCCTAGTCCTGATTGACGCTCAGCTAGCCGATATCGCCTTCCAAGGTCTCCTGCCACACATCAAAGAGAAGTACGCCTCACAGGAGTTTGAAAGTTTAAGTCAGATCGTCCACCGATTGGCCGGTCAAGAGGTACGCCCTTTCAACCAACGGAGAAATTTTCAGAAGAAGGTAGCCTACTTGGAAGGATCTGAATCTGAAGAGGAAGCAGAAATCAGCCTAGCAGAATGGGTAAAAGGGAAAGAGGAAGCCGATATCATGCCTGTTTGGAAAGAAGGAACCAGAAGCATTCGGTTTTGATATGACAAATGCCGACAAGATTTTTGATTTGCTTCTCCAGGAGGGGCAGATCAAGCTTTCAGCTTACCACACTATCCCATCGGCCGAACAGTTCAAGAATATGAAGTATTGCAAATGGCACAATGCCACATCCCACAATACAAACGAATGCAAAATCTTCCGACAGCAAATACAATCGGCCATCGAGCAAGGCAGACTCAAGTTCAAAGTCCCAACAAAGCCAGTGAAGCCAATGAAGATTGATCAACATTCTTTCCCTGCTAACATGGTTGACACAGGAAGGAACGCACCCAAAATCAAGGGACTGACTTCGGAATCGGCTAAGAAGAGCGGCGCCGTAGACCCCAGAAATCAGGCCACGGTTGAAGATGTCAAAGGGAAAAGACGGGTCGAAGACGAGGGCGAAGGATCGGAGAGACCGTCTAGACCTATCATCTCCCAATTCTTGCTCAACAAATATCAGCGGCAGCAGCAAAGTTCGAGACACCGCGAAGAGATGATGCGCCGACACGAAGATCATTGGCGATGCTCGTTCTTCATCCACTACTAGGAAATAACCTCAGGTTACCATCAGCCGATAATTGCCCTGAGTATAGCGGTACATATCGTGAAATTCGCCCGTTCAAGAGGTCATGCTCCACAGACAGAGGATCAGAGCCGATCAGCAGAATTTGGCGCGAACAAGAGGATTGGCGCCTTTCAGTGCATGATCGGCTGGGAGGCAGAGTTGACCGATATGATCGGCCAAGGGGCAGACTTGAACAGTATGATCGGCCGGGGGCAGGGTTGACCAGCACAAGCGGCTGGGGGGCAGAACCAGCACACACGATCGGCTAGAAGAGATGGCCAACACTAGGGTGTCAGATGAAAACCCCCTAGGACGAAAATCAGACTAGGAGCGTGCCAAACCGTTGGCCAAAACGGTAAACCCCAGGTAGTGCCCTAATAGATTGACCAAATCCCAAAAATGAAGGATCCAATGTCTGCGCCAATGGGAACAACAAGAAGAAGAGCAGAGGCAGATGGTGGATAAGAAAGATGACAGGTCGAGTCTGGCGCCCCAAAAGAAACAACAGTGAGGAAGGCGATAATCAGAAATCGGCAACTGACGTCAGCATGGTGTTCATCTTGCCGATGGATTTCATGGCTCCCGCCGATCGGGACGACACGACAAGGATGCTAGAGCAGATGGCGCAATTGGCTTTGGAGCTAATGACAGCCACTTTTGAGAAACCGGAGGATGAAAAACGACAACATCTCAAAGCTCTGTTCCTCAAAGGACACGTCAATGGACGACCTGTCACTAGGCTACTAGTGGATAGAGGCGCCGCAGTCAATATCATGCCATATGCTATGTTCCGAAAATAGGGCAACAGTGATGAAGACCTGACCAAGACGGACATGATGCTCAAGGATTTCGAAGGCAACGTGTCCCCCACCCGCGGAGCACTCTGCGTCGACCTCACCATCGGCAGTAAGACCCTTCCCACTACTTTCTTTATTATTAATGGCAAAGGGTCTTACAACATGCTGCTCGGTCATGATTGGATACACGCGAATTGCTGCGTCCCGTCTACAATGCACCAATGCCTCGTATAGTGGGTCGGTGACAACATCGAGATAGTCACCGTCGATTCCACCTACAGTGTTGCTGCGGCCGACGCGCAACAACGGAGCTGCGAACACGTCAAATGCATATCCGGTAGAACTTGGGACACCGATTTCCTAAAAGTGTCCGATTTTGGCCTACAGCCGATCCGAGCAGTCGGCTCTGAAAATTCAGATTAGATGGATCAGTTGGTCCGAGAAGACGAGAAGCTAAGGCACAGGTTTACGTCAGCCGATTCATTGGAGATGGTGGATTTAGGCGATGGTAGCAAACCAAGGCCGACGTATATTAGTGCTAGCTTGGATCCCGAGTACAAGTGTAAATTGACAAGTTTATTAAAAGAATTTAAAGATTGTTTTGCTTGGAAATACCATGAGATGTCTGGTCTAGACCGGTCCATTGTCGAACACCGGTTGCCTATAAAACTAGGATATCAGCCGTATCTGTCGCGGATACATCCCTAATACCTGCAAGGAAGAAAGAAGTCAGACTCCTACTAGGATTCCCCTGTAATCCTACTAGGACTCATCTCGTGTAATCCTACTAGGACGACTCCTTGTAATCCGACTAGTACTCTACCCCCTGGAGTATATAAAGGAGGGTAGGGGTACCTAGCTCGGCAGGTCACATCTCAACACCCAAGCGCAGGGCGCAATATACAAACACCCCCAAACAGGACGTAGGGTATTACGCTACTCCGGCGGCCTGAACCTGTATAAATCTGTTTCTCATGTCCTCGCTTTTACCTTCAAGTTCCAGGTCAGGCGATCCCCCGCTACACATTCTGCTACCTCGGGTACCCCTTGGTAGACGGCCGGTATAAAACACCGACATTGGCGCCCACCGTGGGGCAGATCATTGAGATCATCAGGCGAGCTTGAAGGACCTCATCTTCAAGCCGGCTTTCGCTTTCAAAGCAGGCGCAACCTTCGTCTTCGACTCCTGACTTTGCATCACCGACGGCATTGAGTCCTTCCAATGCTGAATCATCGACAACCAGGAGAAGAAGCGCCTCGACGGGAACTCTCTTCCACAAGAAGCAGAAAATCTCACCAAGAAAATCGACAAATTAAACCTCAAATCAAGGTTCGACTGCAAACTCGTACTCCGACGGCGACTTCGGGTTCGACCGCGATTCGAACTCGAACTCCAACGGCGGCTACGGGTCTGACCGCGACTTGAACTCGGAGTCCGATGGTGACTCCAGGTCCGACCGGGACTCGAACTCGGAGTCCGACGGCGACTCCGGGTCCGACTACAACTCAGAGTCCGACACGACTCCGGATTCGACCGCAACGCGGAGTCCGACGGTGACTCCAGCTTCAACTCCGACTCGAAGTCCGATAGCGACTCCGAGTTCGACTACAACTCAAAAGTCCGACTACACCGTGAGCCCACCGACGACTATGGGTGGCTTGTCGATGATTTCTTTGACTATGTCGCGGGCACGCCGACGACCACGGTCAGCTTGCCGATGACCATGTCGACTACGGGCAGCTCGTCGATGACTTCAACTACGTTGCGAGCTCGCCGACGACTACGAGCGGCTTGGCAACGACTTCAACTACTCTCCTCGACTATTTCGCTTGGCAACACACTGACGACTACTTCGTCATGACGCTCGCCGACGACTTCTCCGAGTACGTCGCGGCGCTCACCGACTACTAGGAGCGGCTCGCCGACGACTACTCCGACCACATCACGACGCTCGCTAATGACTACTTCTACTACTCGTCTTGACTACAAGGCTAGTCGATGGTGGACTACTCCAACTCCTCGTCTCGACTAAAAAATTAGTCAGGACAAACTTCGCATCATCGACAACTAGTTAGAATCGCCTCCGACTAGTCGACTTCGTCAACAACCGTTACAGCTTCATCAACGACCGTCACGGCTTCGTCAACAATCATCCATGAATCAAGCTAATTCACTTTTCTAAATTATTTTCCGGCTTATTTTCCGTTTGCGCGCAACACGCGCTCTACTCGCCGGAATCTCTTGCGCACAACGCGTGCTCTACTCGCCGGAGGGCAGCAAACTCTTGTGCAATCGCGCAGTCTCTTTCTTATCGTAGCAGCGCGACTACTCTCACTTTTATCTTCTCTTAAGGTCACTACTCTTCTCGAGCAGAACACGCCTTAACTCATGAAAGTCTCAGGCGCATCTGTCACGCCTAAGCCCATACGCGTATATGAGATAAAGGTCTCACACACGCAGTGGCAACGGCTACCCAGAGACTGAGAGTCTAAGTGTAACAGGCTAACTACTCCGGAATAGTATGACTGAAACAAGAGCTTGACTCCTAATCGTGCAATCTCTTTCTTATCACAGCAGCGACTACTCTCACTTTTGTCTTCTCTTAAGGTCACTACTCTTCTTGAGCAGAACACGCCTTAACTCGTGAAAGCCTCAGGTGCATCTATCACGCCTAAGCCCATACGCGTATACGAGACAACGATCTCACACACGCAATGGCAACGGCTACCCAGATACTGGGAGCCTAATCGTAATAGGCTAACTACTCGGGAAGAATATGATCGAAATAAGAGCATGACACAACTTTCATATTGATCACTGAATAAATTTTAGTAGTTTCAAAGTCCTACAAAAATGCTACATAATGTATGCATCTTTTGTTTCAGATCGAGCTTCAGCGACGCTAAGGATGCCTCCAACGGCACAGGCTAGTTCCCGAACTCGGGGGCTAAGCACCAATCAGTACTCAGAATATCTCCAGTGGCTCCGCTAGCTCCTAGGCTCGGGGGCTGGACGCCGCAAAACTACTCGACGTGGCTCCAACGACTTACCTGGCGCACAAGCTCGGGGGTTGGACGCCGCAAGACTACTCGAATGATGACCTGAGTGAAGATTCAAGACCCTCGGGTTGATTATTCAATCAATCCAAGGCTCGAGGGCTGATAAGCTACACCCAACAATCGATTTTTTCAAGTTGAAAGAGGAAGATTTAAGATTTTGACCCTCAGCCTGATTCTACGATTCAACCTAAGGCTCGGGGGCTACTCCATATGGAGTGCAACTTTCGCCGCCCTCCATACATGAAGACTACAATATCATGTTGATCAATACTTTGAGCACACCATAGCCTAATGGCAGCTTTGAGAAGCATTGAAAGATTCAGCCTGACAAAGTACTCGAAGAGCACCAAGACTACTCGATGACTATCTCAAGACTACTCGAAGACTGCTGCATTCAACTATGAAGCGCTCGGGGGCTTGTTGGGGATACATCCCCAATACCCGCAAGGAAGGAAGAAGTCAGACTCCTACTAGGATTCCCCTGTAATCCTACTAGGACTCATCTCGTGTAATCCTACTAGGACGACTCCTTGTAATCCGACTAGTACTTTGCCCCCTGGAGTATATAAAGGAGGGCAGGGGTACCTAGCTCGGCAGGTCACACCTCAATACCCAAGCGCAGGGTGCAATATACAAACACCCCTAAACAGGACGTAGGGTATTACGCTACTCCGGTGGGCTGAACCTGTATAAATCTGTGTCTCATGTCCTCGCTTTTACCTTCAAGTTCCAGGTCCGGCAATCCCTTGCTACAGATTCTGCTACCTCGGGTACCCCTTGGTAGATGGCTGGTATAAAACACCGACAGTATTAGCAGCCTGCACGACGCTGCAACCATAAAATTCTACCTGATATAAAGGCCGAGATTACAAGATTGATTGAAGCAAGATTCATTCGGCAGTGCCGTTACGCCGAGTGGATTTCTAATATTGTACCCGTATACAAGAAAAACGGAAAATTGCGCGTATGCATCGACTTCAAGAACCTAAATCAGGCTACGCCGATGGATGGGTATCCAATGCCGAAAGCTGATGTTTTGATAGATGCCGCCGCAAGACATAAAGTCATCAGTTTTATGGACGGTAATGCCGGGTACAATCAAATATTAATGGCCGAAGAAGATATTTCGAAGACGGCTTTCAGGTGTCCGAGCCACCTCGGTTTATTCAAGTGGGTGGTGATGACTTTCGGTCTAAAAAATACCGGGGCTACGTATCAACGGGCTATGAATTACATCTTTCACAAGCTCATTGGCGTCCTGGTGGAAATCTACATCGATGACGTTGTGGTCAAGTCAAAAGGACACCAGGAACATCTGGCCGATTTGCGGGAGTTGTTGGAGTGCACGAGGAAACATGGGTTAAAGATGAACCCGAACAAGTGTGCATTCGGCATGTCGGCCGGACAATTTCTAGGATTCATGGTCCATGAACGCGGTATAGAAGTCAATCGAAAGATCATAGTTGCCATCAACAAAGTTGTGGCCCCGCAAGACAAAACTGAGCTACAGTCCCTAATTGGCAAGGTCAACTTTATCAGAAGGTTCATATCCAACTTGTCCGGCCGTATCCAGGCCTTCACGCCGTTATTGAAGTCGAAACCCGATCAGGAATTCGTGTGGGGAGAAGAACAGCAAAATGCGTTGGAAGACATCAAGCAATATCTAATTTTGCCACCTGTATTAGTCCCGCCATAGGCTGACAAGCCTTTCAGACTATACTTATCGGCCGATGAACGGGCTATCGGATCGGCGCTGGTACAGGAGTTCGAAGGGAAAGAACGGATAATATATTATGTCAGCAGAAGACTCCTGGACGCTAAAACAAGATATTCCCCTGTAGAACGGCTGTGCCTATGTCTATGTTTCTCATGTACCAAACTCAGGCACTACCTGTTATTGGCAGAGTGCATAGTCGTATGCAAGGATGACGTAGTAAAGTACATGCTATCATTGCCAATTTTGAAAGGACGGATTGGAAAGTGGATCCTAGCTCCGTCAAAGTTTGACCTAAGGTACAAATTGGCCAAAGCTGTCAAGGGTCAAGTCATGGCCGATTTCGTGGCTCAGCATTGTGGACCGAAAATTGCTGCCGTTGAGCCAGTCCCATGGACTCTGTACTTCGATGGTTCTTCGTGTGGGGCCGGATCAGGAATCGGCATCGTCCTCATATCGCCTCGGGGGGCAAGTTATGATTTCTTTGTGCCGATAGGGGCATCCGCAACCAATAATCAGGCGGAATATCGAGCCGCCCTAAAAGTTTTTCAATTGTTGAGAGAGATCAAAGCCGATGCGGTGGAAATTTTTAGGGATTCCATGCTCATTGTGGATCAATTAACGGGGAGATCTGAATGCAAAGATGATGTCTTGAGGATTTACTATGAAGATTGCCTCCAACTTTTAAAGGAATTTAAGTCTGCGGTTATTGAGCATATTCCCAGAAATTACAATGAAGAGGCCAATAGGCTTGCCTAACACACATCCGGATATCGGCCGATTCAAGGTGCCATGACTCTGGAACTTGTGGCCGATGATTGGCAAAAGGAGATCGCCGACTACTTGAGAGATCCTACAAGAAAGTGGATCGGCAGATACGCTTTCAGGCCACGAAATATGTGCTGCTCGAAGATGATTTATTTTACCAAGCGATTGATGGAGTTCTTCTCAAATGCCTAGGAACAGAAGAAGCAAAGGTCCTGATGAGAGAAATTCATGAGGGTGTGTGCGGAGCTCACCAATCAGCTCACAAAACGAGGTGGATGATTAGGAATAACAGGTATTATTGGCCGACGATACTCGAAGATTGCTTCAAATATTATAAAGGTTGTCAAGATTGTCAGAAGTTTGGCAACATGTAGCGCGCACCAGCCTCGGCTATGAATCCGATAATCAAACCATGACCGTTTAGAGGTTGGGGAATAGACCTCATTAGACAGATTTATCCTCCATCAAGCAAGGGACACAAGTTTATATTAATAGCCACTGACTATTTTACCAAGTGGGTTGAGGCAGTTCCACTGAAGGCTATGACATCGGCCGCTATGGTCGATTTCGTAAGGGACCATATTGTTTATCAGTTCGGTATCCCTCAAACCATCACGACTGATTAGGGGACGATGTTCACCTTAGGAGAGTTTGAAGAGTTCACCGCCGATATGAGGATTAAATTGTTGAATTCTTCTCCGTATTATGCCCAAGCTAACAGTCAGGCCGAATCGTCCAATAAGGGGATAATCAAGTTGATCAAGAGGAAGATTGAAGAACAACCTAAGAAGTGGCACCTATCTTTAACTGAATCTTTATGGGCTTACAGGATGGCCTGCCATGGGGCCACTAAAATATCTCCTTATCAGTTGGTATATGCTCACGAAGCAGTATTGCCTTGGGAATTAAGGACGGGGTCAAGGCGCACATCGCTTCAAGATCAGTTGACGGCTGACAATTTGGCAGGTCATCGATTATGGGCCCTGATCAGCATTGAAGAAAACAAGAAAAGGGTGGCCAGGTGGTACGACAAAAAGGCCATGGTCAAACAATTCTCCCAAGGAGATTTGATATGGAAGTTGGTGCTGCCAATAGGGTCTAAGGATCCCAAATTTGGTCAATGGTCGCCCACTTGGAAAGGACCGTATAAAATCAGTCGATGCGCTCCGAGAAACACATATATACTAGAAAGTATCGAAGGAGAGGAATTCACAAGAGCCTTGAACAGAAGATATCTGAAAAGATACTATCCTAGTATATGGGTGGATGCATAACTGATGATAGGGTGCATCAAGACGATGTGGCCAACTCCTATTGGCTCCTATTGATATAGCCGATGCAAAGATAACATCGCCTTAAGTACGAAACATTCAATTAGTCTGGCCGATTTATTATTCGGTACAAACAACAGGGTACATGGCCAACACAGTACAAGTCGCCCTTAGATTAAAAAGTACCAATACATTCATTGACCATGTTTTTTCTTAATCTCCCTCTCGATCCGGCCTAGTTCTATTAAGAGGCGGATGCTCTTTTCCTTCAGATCCTCCATGACGGCTTCAACCTCAACTTGACAAGGAAGTTGGTGGCTTCTGTCGACAGGTGGTTGGGATGTCCCTACCATGGTATCCTCGAGGGTGACCGGATGAGGAAGCGGATGACTCCTTTTAGTCAGCGGCCGCCCGGAGCAGTTGGCTTCCATATGGTCCATGATCTTCTAGACGTGAGCAGGGATATGATCCTTGAGTTCTTCGTGATGAGCCCTGATCAGATCTCTATCCACCTGCGTCAGCGGTTCGTCTGAGTGCATGACCTCAATGGCTCATTCCAGGTCAGGACTAAGGCGTCTCAGCTGACAAATAGCAAAACAAAAACTACCCGTCGTCAGATTGATTGAAACGTCAGGTGGGGGAACAAAGGGGGATTTCGTACCTGGTCGACGAAGAAGGAAGAAGAAGGAGAAGACATCTCGGCACCTAATCTAAGAGTGTGGGAGTCAAGAGGATGGGCGAGGTGTGAATGCCTTTGGAAAGCAATACGAAAGTCTCATACTTATAGAAAGAAAAAATTGAAGGGTTGGTAAGACGCATCCCATCGGAGTAAAGGGTCATTAAATGAAGAAGCTACCATAGAGGACGGTCCAAGTTTGAATCCGCACGTCAACGATAAGAGGGCATTAAATATTTTTATAGAGCATTCAATGTTTCTTACAAGTTCACCCAAGGAGGGCATTAATAGCCGCAATCGCTCACTGCCTAACCTGATCGGCCGAGTCTAAAGTCCTCTGGTCGTCATCAGCCGATCCAGGGATTTGTAGCACGTGGCGATGGAGTTTGATTGCTTCATGGGCCAGGTTCTGCCTCTCCTGCTTCAAATCGGCGATGACGGATGGGAGGTCTTGAAGTTTCTTTTCTTCGGCGGCTATGGCCTTAGCACCTGCTCTATCTCTTTGGCGAGCTCTGCCCTTTGCCGTTTGAGGCAGTCTATGGCACTAACGATATCTGGGCAAGAGCTTTCAAGGAAGCTGATTCTTTGGTGCACTTCTTGAGCTTGATGCTTATAGGAGCCCTCCTCTTCGTGAGCTTTTGCTAACTTGGCATGATAGGCCATGTGACGTAGAGCCCTGAATATCGGGCCCACATTGACTCGATGTATGCGGCGGGTGCCAGAGCCTCTTCTACCTCTTCGGGAACTCGGCCTCTGATATTGCTGAAAAGTTGCCGAATCGGCGAGGTATCTTCTACTAGTCGGCCGATGTCGTCTTGGAGGAGGGTCCGTATGCTCTCAAGCTTGGCACGGACGTCATCAGGTATTGAGCCCAGTGTGACTTGGCATGAGGCGACTTCTTCGTCATCAGAAAGTGCAACCGCAAAGGAAAACAGGCTGTTGTTGGGCGTATCCTACTCCTGAAAAAGAATGAATAATAAAGATACGGATTAGCCGACGGTAATGGGAAATCGGCCGATTTGTTTGTCAAGTTTCTCACATCTTTAAAGCGGATTTATTTGCTTGCGCTGGCGGAGTGCTGCCCTCATTTCAGGAACTGGCGCAGCTGGTTCGTCGGAGGAGGAGGATTCGACGATTATTGGCGTCGTGCTCGGGCTAGCCTCCTGGAAAGGTACAGGAAGCGAATTTTTATAAGTATGATGCAAATGATTAAGTCCGATGATATACAATGACTGCCATACCTCTGTGAGTCGCCCGGCTGATGGTTGTTGGAAAGGTACAATCGATGTGCCCAGGGTAGCTTGCGTCAAAATTGGTTAGCTTTTGGTTAAGTATTAAAAATTTGAGTTAAAAGACTCTCTACCTCAGTGGGAGGAATTGCTGGCGTCCTGGTCTCTGCCTGGATCGTGGCCGATCGCTGCGGGGACTGTATTGGAGCGATTTGCTTGGCCTAACAGAAGGATGAAATTAATATCGACAGGCTACTTAGAAGAATGTGGAGTATACGAAGTTAACTGAACAGCTTCTACCAACAATGATGCAGCAGCTGCTCCAGCTTCTGTAGCAGCCTGGGGATCGACTTCCTCAATAATCGGCAGAGTCGGCGCAGCTAAGGATTCAGCCGATGCCGTCACCGACTGATCGGCCAATTCTATACGGGCGCGCACTCGGCGGCTCGTCCTCTTTAAAGAGGTTTTTTTCGGCGTCTGTTTCGATCGGCTGGTGGTGATGTCTTCAATGGTTGGGGCATGATAGCCGATGAGTGGGAATGGTGTGTATGGGTAGCGATTCTCTATCGACCTACCACTCCGGCTCCGCGTCGGAGGAAGTCGACTTTCGGACTGTAAAAGGGAAGAAGAGTTAGTGGCAAATTTGTAGCATAAAAGGAAATGACATTGAAATTGGCTGAGAAGAGAGCAGTACCGCTACGTTTGGGTCGACTTTGTCAGGGTCCAGATCGTTGCAATATGTTGCAGGGGAGACACAAAAGAGATGCTGCTTCCATTCTGCCCACCATAATTTGAATTGTTGGATAGCAAAAGGAGCTACTACCCAATTGTTCAAATCAATGGTACTGGAATCAGGCGCTAAATCGCACAGATGATTGTAGTAAGGCCTTTAGTGAGCTCATCCCAGAATTTTGCGCGGCCGGCAAAATAAACCTGAATCGGCAGCTGACCAAGGCTGAACTGCTGTGCTGCAACTGATGGATTATAGAATTCATAAGTTGGGGAGTCTTTACCAGAGAAGAAGTTCGCCGGTAAGATTCCTAGTTTGATCAAGGCGTCCGTGAGATCATTGTCAAAGGAGTTGGACGTCGAGTCATAGCAGAAGGGAAGCTCAAAAAGTGGCTCTATCCTCTAGTATGGGTACCAACTTGTGGTTTCTTCACTAAAGCCGTTGTAGAAATATCTGAAATACTCAGCTGTCTGGGTGGCGGTGAACTGACAACCAGGGAAGGCTGATGCCACTTCGCCGAAAGAGGTTCACTGTCGTCATACTATGGGGTTTTCCTCAGACTCGATGTTGGGGAATGTCTTGGTCTCTATCTGCTGCTGGAAGACCTTGCTCATGTACAAGTTGAGCCAGAGGGTGATGAACCACCAAGGACCACCAGGATTACCAATCGGCTCTCCCTTTGACAGTTTGACACCAATCTGGTGCATCATGTGGTAGGCCGATCCTAGTAGATGCTTCCCGAGAGGGATGGTGGCTCCTCTAAACAGGGCTCTGGCCAGAGCTTGTGTGTTGGAAGAAGGGCCGACTGCTCTGCCACAGAAAAGGTGCTTCTCCAGCCAAATCATCAAGAAGGCTGCGTATTCTCTCTCTAAAATCATCCCGGTCCTCATGTTTTTATTAATCTACCCCTTCCACCCGCTGATTCCTTTCGTTTCCAGCCGATGGGTTGGCTTGATCACATAATTAAAGGGTGTATCGGGGGAAGAAATGTCGAGGCTGGTCAGCATCAGAACATCGACCAGAGTTGGGGTCATGGGTCCGCGCCCAAAGAGAAACGCATTGAGTGCGTCAGACCAGAATTAAGAAGCTGCTATTACCAAGGGTTCATTCTTCTCCATCTGGGACAAAGATAGATTGATGCACTGGCCGTTCATCCCATTGAACTCTCTTGGAGTTGGCCATTCTTTGATACCACTCTTTCCAACTGGAGGTTTCATTCGGCCAAGATCTAAAAGTGCCTGACCATTGGCTCAAATCCATGGGTGATTGCTTGAAGGGGATCCTATGGGTTTCTAAATTGATCAGATCAGTTGGGTCTGGGTTCCTCATAGGGCCTAGGCAGATAAGGCCAGGTGCGTCAGAAAGGTGGATTGTGATTTGCTGTCTGACCGCCTAAAAAAGATAAAAATAAAAAACTAAGAATAGATCTAAAGAGTGCATGGGAGGTAAAAAGTAAAGAAAAAAGGCTTCGGATGTTTACCTCTGGAATGAAACTCATAGTTGTTGATGGGGTTGCCGATGGAACTGCCGTCGCTGATGAAGCTGCTGGCGGGGCCTCCGTTGCTGGTGGAGTTGCCGATGGCGCCGCCATTGAGGGGAAATGAAGCGGGATGCGAATGAAAGAAGGATCGCCGGAGAATGCAATTGGAAGCCAAAAGGGCGCTGGGAGAAGATGAAAAGTGATTTGCCGGAGAGAAAGTTACTGAGCCCGTGGAGAAGAAGCGGCAGAGAACGCCAGTATTTAAAGACGGTCCGAGAGAAGGGGTAAATGCGGGATTTCTACCACGCCATCTACACGAATTTCGGGGGAGCAGTTGTCTCAGGCGCCCGATCGAAAAGATTGCAATCATCAGGTAGAAGACCGCGAAACAAAAGGGGTTTTTTTGCCGTGTTTGTTTCAGAGGGTGAGTTAAATAAAGAATTTTGAAGTAAAAGTTATGTTTTACTCTGAAACTAGGGGGCATGTGTTGACGCCAGATTTTGACACGTTTTGGATCGGCGTCAAGAGATGGAAGGATTGGCCGATGCGGCGGATTAAAAGGTTACGATTGGGAATCGGCCGATTGGTGCTACAGTTGGGAATCGGCCGATTGGCTCTACGGTGTTTCGAACGGTTGGTAGACGGAGTTGGTGGAGGTCGGCCGATTGGAAGGCTGGAGCGTGTGGGCCAATATGGGCTTAAGGTGGGCCTAAAAAAGAAGATAGAGAAAGATTGGCCTGTGGGAGTGTGATAATCAACTCCGATACGAGTTGTGTTTGTAAATATTCGTTTTCGTTTAAAATTAGAGATAGATCCTAGTCGGTTAGGAAATCAGTTGTAACAGGCTATAAATAGCCATCTTTGGAGATTTGTAAAACAACACATCAATCAATACAAACAATCTACTTTTTCATCAAACTTTACTTTCAAGTCAGCAACTTCGCCAATATATCTTTTTCTTTCACGTGTTCGTACGGGTTGGCAGGGCTGCATCGACACGATCTCCGGCCGATTCTGTAAGTTCCGTTTATCAAGTAATATCTAAGCTTTAACTTCGGGCGTATCGCTGTCGTTTCGTTTAGATTTATTCACAAGTTATCGACATTAACTAGAACTATAGGTTTTATCTATTGTTTTAGTACTATCCAGCTTGAGATTTGAACTGTCGGCTTCATTGTTTTTATTTATCATTACACAGCCGATTAGATCTATTTCAAGTGTTGCTTCGTAGCGTTGTCTAGTTTGCTCTGGTAAATTCTTTACAATCGCTGCGTGATTGTCGGTTGTTCTTTAGCCGGTCATCGTCATAGCAAATCGGCCGATTCGCTAATACACTTTTCGAGATAGATTGGAATTTTAGCCAATCGAAATCCTTGGGATTTAATATGTTTCTTTCCTTATCAATCAATAGGTCAGATTGACTGGCACGCCGTGCGAACCGCACCAGGACGATCATCCGAACAGGACTTAATCAGATTCTCCCAGGTCGTGTGTCCGACGCTGAAGGTCATCGACCAACTTTTAGCGCCAATAGTCAGCTTATGAATACACTACGGATTCATCTGTCCTTCCTCCACCGGTGTTGACTCCACATTCGCCTACATGCAATCTACAAGATGTATACGTGAATAGGGAAATATCTCTTATGTTATTTTCTTTTTATATCCGATCTCAAGTATTGTATCGTTTGTTTGATCGAACAAGGTTTATTCTAATGTGTTATATTATCTAACGTGATGCATGCATGATCCTCCGTATCGCCGACTTACCGAGCAACGAAGGACGGATCCTATGGGTCAAAGTTCATGCATGCTCTAGGCGCTCGGCTTCACCAACGTTCTAGCAGCGACAGCACTGTCGACCACCTCGAGTGCGCCAGTCATCGCTTGATGGATCGGCTACAATGAGTTGGCAACAACAACGCTCTAGTGACACATCCACCCACACTCGGACCTGACATACTAGTCGGGGACAAGTCCTGACTCATTCGCTTCATCAACAACTGTTCACTGACCACGACGATTGAGACAACACCCAGGGCTTCTAAGCCTGACTTTCCGACTCGACCATGAATCAAGCTAAGTCTTATTTACAATTAAATATTTTACGGCTTTTGTATATCTACATACGCCTCGGCTCCTCCATATCTTCGTGACTTTTGCCGACCGCCTTCTATGTCTCTGTGACTTTCGCCGACCACCTTGATTGCACCTGGACTGCTTATACAGCTTGGTCCGTCCACTACACGGGCAGTCGGGGGCTACACCCCATAGGTGCCCAGCTCATGCTGGTGCTTTTCCGCACAGTTCCGACTGTTTTGCAGCTTATCCGTCCCTCTTAATAGTTGCTAAAGTACTCGGGTAGCACACGCCTTAATCCGTGAAGCCTGACCCTCATGTGTCGCTTCCTGCTCAGCATGCTCGAGTCCACTCGGCAACACCCCGGTAGGGTCAGGTGCTTAAACGTATCGGGCTAACTACTCGAGGAAATTACTTGGCCTACAAGAGTAAGATGCGTGAGAGTTTACTTCTACAACAAATCAAACTTCCGAGTTATTCAATCATTAATATTCTACATTATGCTACATAATGTTTGCATTATCTTTTTACAGCTCAACAACTACTCAGCGTGCCTCCTGCCACCAGGCCGACCTCCCAGGCTCGGGGGTTCGGGGGCTTAGGGCGGGAGGCGACTCGGCGTGCTTCCGTGGCTCGGCCGGCCCCCGACTCGGGGGCTGGGTGCCACAGATGACTCGGCGAGCCTCCTGCTGCTCGGCCGACCTCTTTGGCTTGGGGCAGGAGGCGACTCGGTGTACTTCCGTGACTTGGGTGGCTCCCAGGCTCAGGGGCTGGATGCCATAGACGACTCGGCGTGCCTCCTGCCACCAAGCCGACCTCCCAAGCTCGGAGGCTGGGTATGGGAGGCGACTCAACGTGCCTCCGTGGCTCCACCAGTCCTCGCGCTCGGGGGCTCAGAGGCTGGGCGTAGGATATCACTTGACGTGCATCCATAGTGTTTCACAAGACATAGACTACAAGATTAAGGATTTTTCTTTGAGCATTGCGCAGCTTCTCGACAACAGACGATGAAAGCACTCAAGCGAAGCTTATCCAACTCGGCATTCATGTCGGGCTACCGTTCAACTCTGCACCGCTCGGGAGTTTGACGTTTATAGATACCCGGGTACCCTCATGGAGGGCCCAGCTGGCGACTAATGGGCTAGCCCGACTTGATGAGGAAGGTAGAAGATAGAGTCCGACTAGGGCTCCCCACGTGTTGTAATCCGACTAGATCTCATCTATAGTAACTGACTAGGCATCCTGCCATGTAACCCTACCCCTCGAAGTATATAAGGGGAGGTAGGGGTACCCCTAGGAGGGAACCGATCCAATCTCTCAACACAACAACCAACACCCAAGCGCAGGATGCAATACAATCCTTAAAATAGGACGTAGGTACCTATATAAATCTCTCCGTCTTGTGTCTTGTGTCTTGTGTTATCATCAAGTTTATAGTTTTACGATTCTCTCTGCATACAAATCAATTGACTGCCTCTAGGTTTGGATTGGGTGGTTCTGGTGCGTAGCTGGGTGGGTAAGCTTTAGCATGCGCTGGTGGACGAGTCCTTGCCCACGTGTGCAGATTGGCGATGGTGTCCAAGTTCGTTGGGCGAGGCACTGTTGGAGCTCCTGCTGCTGAGCCAGCACGCGACGCCCGTCGTCCGTCGATGCCACCGGGGCCGCCGCCGGCGGCGAGAAGACCAACAGCTTCAGCTTCAACAGCACCGACGGACACACGTTCAACAGCTTCATCATGAACGCACATGACCCCAAGTTAGCGGATGGGCCTCGCGGTGGCGACGGCGCGCCGGCGCGTCGCCGCAGCCGGGTGCACATGCCGCGCATGCGAACCCGACGTTGCCGCACGCGTCGCCAGGGCCGCCGCACCGCCGTGGCCTGGCACGCGCTGCCCATGCGAGCTCGACGTCGCCATGTCCATCGCGCCGCTGTCGCGGCCGAGCTCGCGCTCCGCGCTTGCGGGCCCGCGGTGCCGCGCGCGTCGTCATGGCCGCCGCGCTGTGGTTGGCAGGAAGTGCCAGCCACGGTCGTGCCGGCTGCCATCATCCCCAGCTCGTCACCTTACACCATCGTCCTCCGCCGTGTTGTGCTCAACCCATGTGTTTAATGGGTCATAACCCAAATCCACCCAATCCATTTATCAATCCTTCTCACGGTTTGGGTGGATTTTAAGCGGGTGGATTGGGTGGGTTACGCAACCCATCCACACCCCTTTCAACACGTCGTCGTGCCTGCCATGCCACCAAACCCCCACCCCTCGCGGCACCACGCCATCTCCACGGCGCCCTACCCCCTTTCCTTCCCTGCCCGCGTCGTCCGTCATCAGTCCCGCCTTCTATTATTCTTCCGTCAATTCTCTAATCTGCACTTCACCGAAAAGTCAATTACGAACCTCGCTATGAGCCGAGATCAATGCGCGATTCACGGACACGAGTGCCGACCACGTACTTTAAACACTTTTCATCTGCACGCGCTTTAATTTATTAAGATGTGTATTAGGGGGGAAGTGGTTTCATGCCATGCGCTGCTACAGCGAGAGTGCTAGCATAGCATTGGAGTCAAGCCCTGTACTGTCCTAGTAGGCCGTAGTAATCTAAAGATGCAACGGAAGCGTGTCCTGGTATTTTTCCGTTAGGCCTTTGGATTATGTGATCAAAGGGAAGGCTAACCTACTGAAAACCTCCGTGATTCCCATGTCCTAGATCATCTCCTTTTTGACAATGGAACGCGTACTTAATCAATGACCCCGCTAAGCTCAGGCGTTGACTATGGGCACAATTGTTGTTTGTACTGGCCAGTGGGCAATGGTTGTCAACTGTCAGACACATCATCGTGCAAACCTTCACGGCACGGATTCACTGCATCTCTCTGTTGATCCTGCACTTTAAGTACCACATCATCAAATCAAAAAGAAAAAAAAACATTGCCGGCGTTAATCGTAGTTTAAGTTGTGCGGCGCTAATAACCACTGCAACGCGAAAGCAAGATGCGTTTCAAGATAAAGCAAAGCCAACCGAGTTGTGGGCCAGTCCACGGACCAGAGACGAGAAGCAGGCGAGACGGCACCCACGTATTCTATCTAACCAACGAACACACCCGCGCCACACCAGCCAAAACCTGAAAGAAAAACAAGCGACAAACTCACATCTCGTGCCTTCTAAAACAACGGCAGAAAGGGCTAGCTGATGAACCTTGTGGCTGAAGCGGACCGTAAACGCCTGCTCGCATTGCTCCGCCGCTGTCGATGCGTTCGAAGTTAAAGAAAACAGACCGGCCAAAGCTGTGAACGGAACGGCATCGATCCGGCTTTGGACAAAAGTTGTCGTCGAGTGGTAGCTTTTCTTTTTATCGTTAATTAAAGCGATTCAGTGACTTTACTGGGCTTCAGTTGAATTCCGGCGCCGGATGCTGGAAGCTTGGAACGTGGAAGCTTGAATTTCTGAGCACTTGGTCAGGAATCAGCTGTCACATCCCAACCTTTTACTGCCAGAATGACACTCTGTCTGCTCTCATTCTGAGTGTCCTTCGCCCTGCCCATCTGCCCCTTGCCCAGTGACGGAAACTTCGATCGGCAGACGGTTTATCATAACCGATAAAGCAGATGATTCTGAGTAAATCCGACATGCATCGGTATCTCAAATACTCCTAGATGTTACCGTTAGTCAGTTCAAATCTTCAAATAAACCCGTCGCCGTTTAGTGCGGACACTCATCGCAGCGCGAATGCCACTCCCGAACTGACATGCACACCACGCCGCCGTTCAATCATGACCACCGACCTGACCAAGGCAGTTCACGCGAGTCAATGCCTAATTGTTCTTTCAAAATGACGCCGCTGATGAATCATCGATCACGGGAAACGCATGGCATTTTGGCCGGCCTTGGCAATAAGCTGTCGCCGTTGGGGCCGAAATCTTTCTGCATCTTAATTCCCAGCCTTCCTTTCATCAATTAAGAAAAAAACATTTTAGCCTCCCTGATAGGCTATCATCCGCCCTCCGGCCCCGCCACAACTGCAACCGCCACCGACCCGGACGTGATTGCCCCCGAGCACTCCCGCCGCGGCACAGCGGGGCGGGTTTGCGCCGGGGCCGTGCGGTACCGCACCGAGGCGGCACATGCTTGGTTCCAACTTCCAAGGCTTCCAAGCGCCCGCCTGAGGCCTGACCTGACGCGGCCGATCGAGAATTCCACGGCTACGGCGCACGCACGCTCTCGTACCCCGCCCGGCCGGGGCCGTCACCTGCTACGTGATCCGGCCGGTTGGATACGCTCGCGTGCACGGGCAGCACGGCGCCCGCACACGCGACCCGGCGGCCCCCGCCCCTTTCTTATGCGTCTCCTTCCAAACCCGGGGGGCGCTGAGGCTCCGGCTCCCACACCGCGGATCACGCCGCTGCCAAACCGCTTCACACCCCAAGTTTTCCCAGCCGTTTGACTCCCGCGCGCCGAGAGCGAGAGAGGTTCCAGGCTCGTAGCCGTTTCCTCCTCCTACACGTCAGTCGGTGGAACGGCAGCGCCCGGGTTCTCGGCCTGCACCCTTTCCCTTCCTTTCGCTGCGGCTGGCGTGGCGTGGCGTGGCGTTGCGCGCGGTGCGGGCGGCGTGGGGATGGGCTGCAAGGGGTCCAAGCACGCGCTGCACGGGGGGTGCGGGCCGCCGCCGGAGCGGCGGAGGAGCTCGGGCCGCTTGGCGTCGTCGCGGCGGCACTCCGTCGCGCTGCGGTCGGCCGCGTCGCTCGGGACGCTCAGCCTCGACCGCGCTGCGGCGGCGGCTGCCGCGGCCGTGGGCGTGTCTTTTGATGACGACGCCTTCCGGGGCGGGGGAGACGAGGGGATGATGAAGGCCGGCAACGACGTCGTCGACGGCGCCGCGGGGAAGCTGCTCGGGCCGCCGCGGCCAGTGGCCGTGCCGCTGCCGAAGCGGCAGAAGAGGGTGGTGGCGGCGCCGCCGCCGCCGAGGGTGGCGCCGCGGACGCCCACTAAGACGCCGGTGCGCGGGCCGCCCGAGGAGATCAACGTGTGGGAGCTCATGAAGGGGCTCGACGACGAGGAGGAGGGGGAGGGCGACGATAGTGATCAAGAGGAGGAAGACGACGACGGCCGCGGTCACTGTGTGGAGCGGAAGGCGCAGTCGGCGCCCGGGTCGCCGGTGTTCGATCCGGAAATACTGGACGCGTTCCGCAAGGCGCTCGACGAGCTGACGCCCGACTCGCCTCTCCCTGATTTCGTCAAACGCGGCGGAGACGGCTTCGAGAAGCGCGAGATTCAGATGTTCCCGGGCATCGTGCGCGCGCGGGTCAGCCTGCTCCAGGAAAAGATCAACGCCAAGACGAAGCTAGCCAAGAAGGCCTCGCCGCCGCCGGAGAGCGCGGGGCGGGTCGTGGTGTACCTCACCAGCCTCCGTGGGATCCGGCAGACGTACGAGGACTGCTGGTCCACGAGCGCGATCCTGCGCAGCTACGGCGTGCGCGTCGACGAGCGCGACCTGTCGATGCACGCCGGGTTCAAGGACGAGCTCCGCGCCGCGCTCGGCGGAGACGGCGACGGCGAAGGCCGCCGGCCGCAGCCGCTCCCGCAGGTGTTCGTGGACGGGCGGCATCTGGGCGGCGCCGAGGAGGTCCGCCGCCTGCACGAGGGCGGGGAGCTGGCGGCGGCCCTCGAGACCTGCGACGCGGCGCCTCTCGCCAAGGGAGGCGCTGCGTTGCAGACCTGCAACAGCTGCGGCGGGGTGCGGTTCGTGCCGTGCGACGTGTGCTCCGGCAGCTGCAAGGTGTTCGTGGAGGACGGCGCCGTCGCCGGCGCGTTCAGGCGGTGCCCGGAGTGCAACGAGAACGGGCTAGTGAGATGCTCCGTTTGCTAGCGACGTTGTGCAAAAAAATTCTTTTTTTTTTTGTCGAGCTTGTGTGGAATTTTGACGAGCCCAATTGTTCAATGTGTTGTTCCGGATAGTGACGTGACCGACCGCTTGTACAGATCAAGAGAAAGCAAAAACACCGTCTTGGGATTTCGATGAGAAATTCAGTGTGAATGGCAAAGCGCTCCAGCACGGAGTCAACTGTTACCTGAGCCAATGTGAACCCGTGTGTGCATGTCCTGGAGGGCTGGGACTGGCTGATCTCGAATTCTCGATGCTCACCTGCTCAGTGAATGAACAGTCAACAAGGCCTGGTGGTGGCGCTGGCACTGTCAGTGGCAGAAATGGTAGCTTCGCGCCATTGATGCGGTGCTGTTCATGTCAGAGAATAACAGGACAAGATTCTCAATGATTTGGCGCCCACGTTTTGCATCGGTACAGGCGGCCGTACACGGGGAGTAAATGGCGTGGTGGCTACGGAGGTCTACCAGCGGGGGCGAAGGCTGGGCAGTTGTGCTTGCGCTGCCAGTTGCCTGACCCCGTGCGGTCGTGTACAACCGTGCCGTCCCGACCAGGTAACCTGTGGACGCGTTGTAGCGAATTGAATTGCAATGCACCGTGAGCCCATAAAATGCAGTCCCACCGTCTTGAAAAATGAAAAGGATGTGGTTTGGTTGTCTTAAGTCTTGATCCGGTTTGTAGATAAACCATATCTATATTTATAACAACATATGAATGTAGTATGAGAGCATATTTCATTAGATTCAACTTATTTGGTGTTATACATGTTAATATCATTCTCAATAGATTATGTCAAACTAAAATTGCATTAGTTTCGAGATCAACGGAATACTTCAGTTTTTTTCCTTTCGGTTTCATGGTTGCGAGATAGTTTCGCAGTTCCTTCAACTCTTGCAATATCGTATCGTCACGCCCTCAAAAAAAAAAAATCGTATCGTCACATGGAGCTGGAACTCCTCGAGGTGGTGGCGTCCTTCTCTCCATGATTTTCTTACTTTTCATATTCCCCTTCTCCACACTACCTCTTTTGCTGTCACCTTAGCCTGCACGGAGATTTTGATAACAATTTGATTCGCATCAGGACAATGTTGGATCAGGTAATTGGTAACGGTGGGGTATGCCATCAGTAGAGGCCATAATATAGATTAATTTCATTATTAAAAAATCAAATCATTTTGGTGAAAAATAAAATCTACGCATCGGTTGACTGTTGTGGCTGTTGAGAAATCCCTAAACCTAGGAATAATTGTGGGCTCATACCAAATATACCCCTGAGGGTCAAGGCTATATAAAAGAACATGTACTCATCTATTATAATAAGAGAAAACAAGTTCCACTTATATTGTCTCCTGTGTGCTTATCTCGGGTGCTACTGGAAAGGGATACGGGTGATCTTCTTTTTGACGCCAGATTTTGACACGTATGAAATCGGCGTCAGAAAAGGAAGAAATCGGGAGATGTGGCAAGACACAGAGGTCACGGTTGAAAATTGGTCGATTGGTGCTACAGTTGAGAATTGGCCGATTACCCTTCGAGGGTGGAACTCCGCCTCGTCCGAACCCCGAGTCCTGAGGTCGGATGCGTCTGACCCTCCGGGGGTGGAACTCCGCCTCGCCCGACCCCGAGTCCTGGGGTCGGATGCGCCCGACCCTCCGAGGGTAGAACTCCGCCTCGCCCGACCCTGAGGGTCGCACTCGGCTGTCCTTTGTTGATGGAGTTGGTAGAAATCGGCCGATTAGGTGGCCGGAGCAATTGGGTCGGTATGGGCTTAAAGTGGATTATGAAGATAAGGAGGGAGTCAGCCCATGAGAGCATGATGATCAACTCCAGTACGAGTCGTACTTGTAAATATTCGTTTCCGTTTAAAATTAGAAATACAGTTCGTTTAAAATTAGAGATAGAGTTCTAGTCGGTTAAGAAATCGTTTGTAACAGGCTATAAATAGCCACCTTCATAAGATCTGTAATCACCACCAAAGCAATACAACAAACTACTATTTCCTCGCACTTACTTTCGAGCAGGCGATTTCGCCAATACTTTTTCTTCTTTCTCACGAGTTCGTACGGGTCGGCGGGGCTGCATCAACTTGATCTCCGGCTGATTCTGTAAGTTCCGTTTATCGAGTAACATCTAAGCTTTAACTTCGGGCGCATCGCTGTCGTTTCATTTAGATTTATTCACTAGTTATCGATATTTACTAGAATCCTAGGTTTTTGCCTGTTGTTCTAGTTTTATCACCAGTTATCCAGCTAGGAATTGGAACTTTCGGCTTTCTTGTACTTCGTTGTTCAATCTATTGTTTTCTGCATAGCCGATTTAGATCTATTCCTAGTGTTGTTACTGTAGTGTTGTTTAGATTACTCCAGCAGTCTTCTTTACTAACGCTGCCCGGTAATCGGCTGTATTATAGCCGATTCCTTTATTACGGCAAATCGGCCGATTCGCTGATAAGCTATCTCGAGATCGGAACCTTAGCCGATCGCAACCTCTGGGATCTGACACGTTTCTTTCCTTGCCAATCAACAGGTCAGATTGGCTGGCACGCCGCGCGAACTGCACCAGGGCAATCACCCGAACAGGAGTTAAGCAGATTCTCCCGGGTCGTGTGTCCGACGCTAGGGATTCGATCAGTCGATTTCTAGCGCCAACACACTTTTGGCACACCCGGTGGGACCAATACAACCGTCACTATGTCGAAAGCTGCCGAAGTCTCGGTAGACAACGTCATCGAGGTGACGGAAGCAGATCTCAAGGCTGACCAGAAGGAAGAATTAGAAAAGCAGATGGCGTACTACCGGAAGATGTGTCTGCAATCCTTCAGTCGCACCAGGAGTGGGGAAACTGTCAAAAAGATTCCGTTTCCAACTCCCCGCCAGATTACAATCGCCGAGGACTCGAGCAAGATGTCCGAGATGGTTCAACAATCTATCTATCAAGCTTTCATTGATCAATCCCTGGTGATTTCTAATACGGTATATAATGCCGTCATCAGCTCCTTAGCCAACGGCGTATCCCAAGGATACCAAGGACCAGCGTATGCCCAACCTATTACGGCCCTTACCAGGAGTCAATCAAATATACCCTACTCGGCTCCTCAGCCGATCCAGGCTCCAATTAGAGGTCCCGGCGCCTCCTCCTCATCAATCCCTCTGGGACCTAACAACGCGCCATATCTCCATCCGCAATCCATTCAGTTATCCTCCGTGCAGTTGCCTCCTCCGAATTCAATGCCTTGGGGGGCACCATCGGCGTCGGTCGTCCAAGATCAATCGGCCAGCTATGGAAGTGTTCCAATCCAGGCACCTTTCCAATCGGCTACGCGGCCGATGATGCCGAAATATCAGCCCATCGTGCCGGAGATGAGCAGGGGGGCAAAAGCAACGGAAGCACTTCGGGGCGTTGCGCCGATCGTGCTATATGACGAAGCGGCTGGTTCACTCAGACAGCCGATCTCGACTACGCAGCCGGCCACGTCACATCAAGCGCCAACACACTTTTGGCAACACGTTCTCGCCCACCACCCGGTCATCCCGCCGCCGGTCTACCAGCACGTGCCGGTTCCCCAGCCGATAGTCCATCAACAACAACCAGACTGGATGGCACGCATAGCGGAGGTGATTCAAGAGCAATTCGGTTTAAAACCGAAGATGCAAACCTACACATACAAGACACCATACCCATCTACTTATGACTTACTGCCGTTTCCCCATCGGTACAAAGTTCCCGATTTCACCAAGTTTTCGGGGCTGGATGACACCTCAACTGTAGAGCACATGAACAGATTCATCATCCAATGCGGAGAGGCAGCGACGCAAGATGCTCTACGAGTACGCCATTTCTCATCATCCCTGTCCGGGTCGGCTTTCCAATGGTTCGCAACACTGCCACCCAACTCAATAATTACATGGGCTGACCTGGAAAGGCAGTTTCACAAGTATTTCTATGCGGGGGTACATGAGATGAAGCTTTCTGATTTAACCAGCCTCAGACAGAGAAGTGATGAGCCGGTATCCTCGTATGTGCAGAGGTACAGGGAAATCAGGAACAAATGCTACTCCCTAGCCCTGACTGATGCACAATTGGCCGACATAGCCTTTCAGGGTCTCCTGCCTCATATCAAAGAGAAATATGCTTTGAAGGAGTTTGAGAGCTTGAGCCAAATTATGCATCGATTGTTTGGTCGGGAAGCACGCCCCTTTGATCCGCGAAGGAACTTCCAGAAAAAGGTAACGTACTTAGAGGAGGTTGAATCCGAAGAAGAAACAGAGATCGGCCTGGCGGAGTGGGTTAAAGGAAAAAAGCTGATATCGTGTCCGTTCGGGAAAAAGGAGCCGGAAGCATTCGGTTTCGACACATCAAAGGCCGATAAAATTTTCGATCTTCTCCTCCAGGAAGGACAGATCAAGCTCTCGCCATACCATACGATCCCGTCAGCCGACCAACTGAAGAAGATAAAATATTGCAAGTGGCATAACGCCACCTCCCATGATACAAATGAATGCAAAGTCTTCCGACAGCAGATACAATCGGCCATCGAACAAGGCAGGCTCAAATTTGAAATCCCAACAAAGCCAGCCAAGCTGATGAAAATCGACCAACACCCCTTCCCCACCAACATGGTTGACACGGGGAAGAATTCGCTCCAGACCAAGGTGCTGACATCTGAATCGGCTAAGAAAAGCGGCGCCGTGGACCCTAGAAATCAAGCGGCACCCGAAGACGTCAAAGGGAAACGGCAGATGGAGGATGAAAATGACGGATCGGGAGAACCATGCAGGCCCGTCACCTCCCAATTTCTGCTCAACAAATATCAATGGCAACAAGAACGCTCAAGATCCCGGGAAGATCACTGGCGATGCCCATTCTTCATCCACTGCTGGGAAAGCAACCTTAGGTTGCCGTCGGCCGATAATTGCCCTGAGTGCAACGGCCCGTATCGTAACAATCGGCCATTCAGGAGGTCTCACTCCAGAGATGGAAGGCCAGAGCCGATCAGCAAGAACTGGCGCGAACAAGAAGACCGGCGCCTTCCAGTGCGTGATCGGCTGGGGGGCAGAAGTGACCGATATGACCGGTCGGAAGACAGGCGTGAGCGAAATGATAGGCCGGGGGGCAGATTCGATCGATGCAGCCAGCCAGAAAACAAGGTCAGCGTTCACGATCGGCTAGAAGAGATGGCCGATGCTCGGGCATCAGACGAGAACCCCTTAGGACGCGAACCAGAATGGGAACGCGCCAGGCCACTGACTAAACCTGTGAACTCCAGGTGGTGCCCTGATGGATTGACCAAGTCTCAAAAATGAAGAATCCAGCGTCTCTACTAGTGGGAACAACAGGAAGAAGAGCAACAACATACGATGGACGAGAAAAACAGCAGGCCTCAGGTCTGGCGCCCCAAAAGAAACGACAGGGGAGATGACAAATTGGCAGCCGACATCAGCATGGTTTTCATACTGCCGATGGAATTCATGACTCCTGCCGACCGACAGAACATGTCGGCAATAGAAGACCAGATGGCACAATTGGCTTTGGAGCCAATGACAGCCACGTTCGAGAAACCCGAAGATGACAAACGACAACACCTAAAAGCATTGTTCCTCAAGGGGCATGTCAACGGCCGACCCATCACCAGATTACTAGTAGACGGAGGAGCTGCTGTTAACATCATGCCATACGCCATGTTCCGGAAGCTAGGGAAGAGTGATGACGACCTGACTAGGACAGACATGATGCTCAAAGACTTCGAAGGCAACGTGTCTCGCGCCCGCGGCGCACTCTGCATCGACCTCACCATCGGCAGTAAGACCCTTCCTACTACTTTCTTTATTATTAATGGTAAAGGGTCCTACAATATGCTACTCGGCCGAGACTGGATACATGCAAATTGCTGCATCCCGTCTACGATGCACCAATACCTCGTACAGTGGGTCAGCGACAACATCGAAGTGGTCACCGCCGATTCTGCATACAGCGTAGCGGCAGCCGATACGCAACAATGGAGCTGCGAGAACGTCAAGTGCATATCCAGGAGGATATGGGACACTGATTTTCTGAAGGTGTCCGATTTTGGTCTACAGCCGATCCGAGCAGTTGGCTCCGAAGATTCATATTAAATGGATCAGTTCGTCCGGGAAGATGGAAAGCTAGGGCACGGGTTCAAGTCGGCCGATTCATTAGACATGATAGATTTAGGCGACGGCACCAAGCCAAGGCCGACATACATTAGTGCAAATTTGGATCCGGAATACAAATGTAAATTGACAAATTTATTACGAGAGTTTAAAGATTGCTTTGCTTGGGAATACCATGAGATGCCCGGATTAGATCGGTCTATTGTCGAACATCGGCTACCCATAAAGCCGGGATATCGGCCATATCAGCAACCCGCACGGCGGTGTAATCCTAAAATTCTACCCGATATAAAGGCCGAAATAACGAGGCTAACTGAAGCAAAATTTATTCGGCAATGCCGTTATGCCGAATGGATCTCCAACATTGTACCCGTATACAAGAAAAACGGAAAGCTCCGCGTATGCGTCGATTTCAGGAATCTCAATCAGGCCACGCTGATGGACAGATACCCAATGCCGACGGCCGATGTGCTAATAGATGCCGCCGCGGGACACAAAGTTATTAGTTTCATGGATGGAAACGCCGGATATAATTAGATACTAATGGCCGAAGAAGACATATCCAAAACGGCCTTCAGATGTCCGGGTCACCTTGGTTTATTCGGGTGGGTGGTAATGACTTTCGGTTTAAAGAACGTCGGCGCTACATATCAGAGAGCCATGAATTACATATTCCACAAACTTATTGGCATTCTGGTGAAAATTTACATCGACGATGTCATAGTCAAATCAAAGGGACACCAGGAACATCTAACTGATTTGCGGCAGGTACTGGAATGCACGAAGAAACATGGGCTGAAGATGAACCCGAACAAGTGTGCTTTCGGTGTATCCGCCGAACTATTCTTAGGATTCATGGTTGACGAACGTGGGATAGAAATTAACCGAAAGACCATAGCGGCCATCAATAAAGTCGTGGCCCCGCAGAATAAGACTGAGTTGCAGTCCCTAATCAACAAGGTTAATTTCATCAGAAGATTCATATCTAATATATCCGGGCATATCCAAGCCTTCACACCATTGTTAAAGTTAAAGCCCGACCAAGAGTTCGTATGGGGAGAAGAGCAACGAAAGGCACTAGAAGATATTAAGCAGTACTTGGTCACGCCACCAGTATTGGTCCCACCTCAAACTAGTAAGCCCTTTAAACTATATTTATCAGCCGATGAACGAGCTATCGGGTCGGCTTTGGTCCAGGAGTTTGAGGGAAAGGAACGGGTAATATATTATGTTATCAGAAGACTTCTGGACGCTGAAACAAGGTATCCCCCGGTAGAGCGGCTATGCCTATGCCTTCACTTCTCATGCACCAAACTCAGGCACTATTTATTATCGGCAGAGTGTGTCGTCGTATGCAAAGACGACGTGGTAAAATACATGCTATCGTTGCCGATCTTGAAAGGACGAATCGGAAAATGGATCTTGGCTTTATCCGAATTCGATCTACGATATGAATCGGCAAAGGTCGTCAAAGGTCAGGTTATGGCCGATTTCGTTGCTCAGCACTGCGGACCAAAGACCACCGTCGTGGAACCAGTGCCGTGGACCTTATATTTTGATGGTTCATCATGTGGGGCCGGATCAGGAATTGGCATCGTTCTCATATCGCCTCGGGGGGCAAGCTATGATTTCTCTCTGCCGATAGAAGCATCCGCCACTAACAACCAAGCAGAGTACCGAGCCGTGTTAAAGGGATTACAATTGTTGAGGGAGATCAAGGCCGATGCCGTCGAGATTTTTGGGGATTCCATGCTTATCGTGGACCAATTGACAGGAAGGTCCGAATGCAAGGATGACGTATTAAGGATTTATTACGAGGATTGCCTTCAACTTCTAAAAGAATTCAAGACCGCGGTTATTGAGCACATCCCTAGGAATCATAACGAGGATGCCAACAGGCTTGCCCAACACGCATCCGGATATCGGCCGATTCAAGGCGCTATGGCTCTAGTGCTCGCGGCCGACGACTGGCGAAAAGAGATCGCCGATTACCTGAAAGATCCATCTAAGAAAGTGGATCGGCGGATACGATTTCAGGCCATAAAATATGTTACTAGAAGATGACTTGTTCTACCGGACGATTGATGGCGTTCTGCTCAAATGCCTAGGAACAGAGGAGGCGAAGACTCTGATGGGAGAAATCCACGAAGGAGTGTGTGGAGCCCACCAATCGGCACATAAGATGAAATGGATGATTAGGAATAATGGGTACTACTGGCCGACAATCCTCGAAGACTGCTTCAAATATTATAAAGGATGCCAGGATTGTCAGAAATACGGGAATGTACAACGTGCACCCGCATCGGCCATGAATCCTATTATCAAACCGTGGCTGTTCAGAGGTTGGGGAATAGACCTCATCGGACAAGTTTATCCTCCGTCAAGCAGAGGACATAAATTCATTCTAGTAGCCACAGATTACTTCACCAAATGGGTGGAGGCGATTCCGTTAAAGTCCGTAACATCGGCCGCCATGGTTGATTTTGTAAGGGACCATATCGTCTACCGTTTCGGCATCCCCCAGACCATCACAACCGATCAAGGAACGATGTTTACATCAGGAGAATTCGAAGAGTTCACGGCCGATATGGGAATCAAACTACTAAACTCCTCTCCGTACTATGCCCAAGCTAATGGTCAGGCCGAGTCTTCCAATAAAGGGATAATTAAGTTAATCAAGAGGAAGATAGAAGAACAGCCGAAAAAGTGGCATTTATGTCTGACCGAGGCTCTATGGGCATACAGGATGGCTTGCCACGGGGCCACCAAGATGTCTCCTTATCAGTTGGTGTACGGTCACGAGGCAGTACTGCCGTGGGAATTGAGGATTGGATCGAGACGCATGTCGCTCCAAGATCAGCTGACGGCCGATGATTACTCCTCACTCATGAAAAGGGAGCTTGATGACTTGGTAGGCCAACGATTGAGAGCTTTGATCAGTATCGAGAAAAATAAGAAGAAAGTGGCTAGATGGTATGACAAGAAGGTCAAAGTCAAACAGTTCTCTCCGGGGGACCTGGTATGGAAGTTAGTGCTGCCGATTGGGTCAAAGGATCCTAAATTCAGCAAATGGTCTCCCACATGGGAAGGGCCGTATAAAATCGGCCGATTTGCCCTGGGAAATGCTTACATTTTGGAAACACTCGAAGGAGAAGAATTTACTAGGTCTTTGAACGGGAGATACTTGAAAAGGTATTACCCTAGTATATGGGTCGGAGCATAAGAATCGATCGCAGAATATGATGAACAAACACACAGCCGATACAAAAGCAAATCGCCTAAAGAGAAAATATAATCATCCAAATCGGCCGATTTATCATTCGTTACGGACGATGGGTTACACGGCCGACGCAGTACAAGTCGCCCTTAGAACAAAAAACAATCAACCACGCTTTTTCTTGAGTTCTCTCTCAACCCGGCCTAGTTCTATCAAAAGACGGATGCTTCATTCTTCTATGTCTTTCATCGCGGCCTCCGCTTCAACTTGACGAGGAAGAGGATGACTCCGGTCCATTGCCGGGCGCGATGTCCCTGCCACGGCATCTCCAAGAACAACCGGACGAGGAAACGGGTGGCTCCTGTCAACTTGAGGGCGCCTGCAGTCGTTACCGTCAATGAAGTCCCAGATCCGTTGGACGTCGGCGGGGATGTGGTCCTTGAGTTCTTCACAGTGAGCCCTAATCAGGTCCTTGTCTTCTTGCGACAATGGTTCGTCAGAATACACGAGCCCGATGGCTCGTTCGAGTTTAGGATTAAGGCGCCGTGGCTGGAAAATGAGACAACACACAACCGCCTAAGATGAGGTGTTTTAGAAGAATCAAACCATGGCGGAGATAGATCTCTTACCTGGTCGACAGAGGAAAAAGAAGAAGAAGAAGACATGACCGCGGAACGCGCCGACGGAAACAAGTCAGGAAAAGAGAGAACCAAGTCAAACAGGGGCTTTCTAGAGCGAAATCAAGGCTTGTATTTATAAGTGGAGAAGGCATGGATGTTTGGTAAGACGCGTCCCATCGAAAGTAAAAAAGGCAATAAATGAGAGAGTGCCACAAAGGACGGTCAAAAGAGGCATTAATGTTCGTATAAAACGACCAGTACTTTTACAGATCGCCCAGAAGGGCGTTGATCGCCGCAATCGCCCGACGTCGGATCTGATCGGCCGAATCCAGAACCCGTTGGTCATCTTCTGCCGACCCCGGGACTTCTGACATGTGGCGGTGGAGTCTAAGGGCTTCGTGAGCCAGATGCTGCCTCTCCCGCTTCAAACCGGCGATGACGGAGGGGAGCTCCTGAAGCCTCTTCTCTTCAATGGTTATTTCCTGGGTTACTTGCTCCTTCTCCTTGGCGAGTTCTGCTCTCCGGCGTTTGAGGCGGTCTATCGTGCCGACAAGGCTAGGGCGGGAGTCCTCGAGGAAGTGAATTCATTTATGTACCTCCTGAGCTTGACGCTTGTACGAATCTTCTTCTTCACGAGTCTTAGTCAGTTTGGCACGATCAACCATGTGACGCAGAGCCCTGAAGACCGGGATCCGCATTGACTCAATGTAAGCGGCTGGCGCCAAGGCCTCTTCTGCTTCCTCTGGGACTCGCCCACTGACATCACCAAAGAGCTGCCGAATCGGCGAAGCATCCTCCACCAATCGGCCGATGTCCTCTTGAAGAAGGGATCGTATATTCTCGAGCTTGGTGCAGACATCGTCAGGGACAGAGCTCAAAGTAACCTGACGGGAAGCGACTTCCTCGTCATCAGAAAGTGCGACCGCAAATTAGAAGAGGCTGTTATTAGGGGTGTCCTATTCCTGTAAAATGGTAGATGAAAAGAGGACAAGTCAGCCGATGGTGGTAACAAATCGGCTAATAAAGGTTGGGGGATCTCTTACTTCTTTAAAACGGATTTCTTCCATCTGTATTTGCGAGACTGTCACCCTCGACTCTGGGACTGGCACCATTGGTTCGTCAAAAGAAGAAGACTCAGCGACAATCAGCGCTCTGCTCGGGCCGGCCTCTTGGAGGGTGACCAGTGGTTGATCGGGTAGCGTGCTCAGCGTACCAGGAACCTGCGTCGAAGTTAGTAAAAACATCATCCAAATATTAGAAGATTGGGTTGAAGGATTGTATACCTCAACAGGAGGGGGCGCTGGCATTTCAGCAGCTGTTTGGGTCACCGCCGACTACTGAGGATTTACGGGGAAGTCTATGCAGCCTAATATAAGAAGAGTCAGTATGAAAATAGCAATCGGGAAAATCGGACAGTGAGTTTACTTGTATGGCCTCCATCAATTATGATGCGGCGGCTGCTCCGGCTTCTGTGGTGACTTATACATCGACCTCTTCAGCAATCGGAAGGGTTGACACGGCCGAAGTTTCGACCGATGCGAGTATGGGTGGGTTGGCCGATTCTGTACGAGCACGTACTCGGCGGCTGGTCTTCTTGATGACTTTCTTCTGCGCCTGTTTCGCTCGGCTGGCGATGTCATCCACAGAAGGGGCATAATAGCCGATGAGGGGGAATGTTGTGTACGGGTAGCGGTCCTCTATCAGCCGGCCACTCCGGCTGCATTTTGGGGGAGTACGGCTTTCAGACTGAAGCAACAGCAGGAGTTAGTATATATGTGTAAAAAATGAGGGGAGATGGAAATCGGCTAGGAAAAACAAGGGTACCTCGACGTTCGGATCGATGTTGGCTGGATCCAGGAGATTGCAGTATAATGCTGCAGAAGCGCAAAACAGGTACTATTTCCATTCGGCCCACCATAGCTTGAATTGTTGAACGGCAAAAGGAGCTACTATCCAACCAGTCAGATCTATGGTGTTGGAGTCAGGGATCCGATCACGCAGCCGATTATAGTCAAGACCCTTGGTGAGTTCATCTCTGAACTTTGCCGGCCGGCGAAGTATGCGTAAATCGGCAATTGACCTAGGCCGGATTGTCATGCTGCGATGGAAGGGTTGTAGAACTCATAAGTAGGGGCATCCTTCCCCGAGAATAAGTTTGCCGGTAAGATCCCCGGTTTGATTAATTCATCTGTGAGGTTTTCATCGAATCGGCCAGTAGTTGAGTCAAAACAAGAAGGGAGCTCGAAGATTGGGTCCTCCCTCTGATAAGGAAACCAGCTGGTTGCATCTTCGCTGAAGCCATTGTAAAAATACCTGAAGTATTCGGCCACCTTGGTAGCGGAATATGAGCAACCAGAAAAGGCCGATGCTGCTTCGCCGAAGGATGTACATCGGCGTCGGACAGTGGGATTTTCTGCTGATTCGATGTTGGGGAATATCATGTGCTCCACTCGCTGCTGGGAGATCTTGCTCATGTACAGATTAAGCCACAGGTTAATGAACCACCAGGGTCCACCGGGGTTTCCGATCGGCTCTCCTTGGGACAGTTTGACGCCGATTTGGTGCAGCATATGATAGGTTGCCCCCAGTAAGTGCTTTCCAAGGGGAACAGAGGCCCCTATCGATAATGCCTCGGCCAGAGCCTGCGTATTGGTGGATGGACCGGCTGCTCTCCCACAGAAAAAATGTTTCTCTAGCCACATCATCAGGAAGGCCGTGTGCTCTCCGTTCTCGACTGTTCCGGCCCTTCTGTTGCATCTGATGAATCCCTTCTATCCGCCGATTCCCTTTGTGTCTAGCCGATGAGATGTCTTGTCCAAAAGGCGAAAAGGGGTATCTGGAGAGGAGACGTCAAGGCCGGTCAACATGACTACATCGGCCAGGGTGGGAGTCATAGGTCCGTGTCCGAAGAGGAATGCATTGAGAGCGTCGGACCAGAAATAGGAGGCTGCTATCACTAATGGCTCATTTCTTTCCATTTGGGATAAAGATAGATCGATGCACCGGTCGATTTTGTGCTCATCCCATTGGACTCTCTTGGAGGCGGCTATCCGTTGATACCATTCTCTCCAGCCAGGGGTTTCATTCGGCCATGATCGAAAGGTACCTGACCAGGACCATGGTTGATTGCTTAAAAGGAATCCTATGGGTTTCCAAATTGATAAGGTCGGTTGGATCCGGGTTTCCCATGGGACCGAGGCAGATAAGGCCGGGAGTTTCTGTGAGACGAATGGTAATCTGATGCCTAACCGCCTAAAAAAGGAAAAAGGGGGTACGGAAGTAAGAACAGATCTAAAATAAATGCATCATTGTTAAGGAAAGTTTCGGTAACCTCCGGGATGAAGCTCATCGTAGTTGGCGGGATCGCCGGTAGAGCTGCAGATGCTCAAGGCACAGATGGGACTTCGGTTGAAGCCCCAACTCCCGATGATGGAGCTCCTTCTACCATCGATGAAGCTGCCATCGTTGCCACTGGAACTTCTGCCGGTGGAGCCATCTCCAGGGCTTCGGGTGTTGGTGAGGTGCCTGAAGGTGCCGCCATTGGAAAAGTAGGGAGGAATGTAGATGGAAGGAGATGATGGGGAAATACTGGAAGCTAAGGAAGGCACCGGAGGAAGAAGAAGGCCAGCGCGCTAAAGAAGGAAGACGTGAGCTCGAAAGAAGGAGTACGGGATGTGCTGATATTTAAAGGTAGTCTGAGAAGGGGTAAAAGCGGAATTTTTACTGCGCCGGCGTTTCAATTTTTTCGGGAGGAGTGGTTGTCGTGGGCGCCCATTTCAAAAATATTGCAATCATCAGGCTGGAGACCACGAAACGGAAGGATATTTTCAATGCGTTTGTTTCGGAAGGGAAGTTGAAAAGAATTTTGAAGTAAAGACTATGTTTTACTCCGAAACTGGAGGGTATGTGTTGACGCCAGATTTTGACACGTATGAAATCGGCGTCAGAAAAGGAAGAAATCGGGAGATGTGGCAAGACACAGAGGTCACGGTTGAAAATTGGTCGATTGGTGCTACAGTTGAGAATTGGCCGATTGCCCTTCGAGGGTGGAACTCCGCCTCGTCCGACCCCCGAGTCCTGAGGTCGGATGCGTCCGACCCTCCGGGGGTGGAACTCCGCTTCGCCCGACCCCGAGTCCTGGGGTCGGATGCGTCCGACCCTCCGAGGATGGAACTCCACCTCGCCCGACCCCGAGTCCTGGGGTCGGATGCGCCCGACCCTCCGAGGGTAGAACTCCGCCTCGCCCGACCCTGAGGGTCGCACTCGGCTGTCCTTTGATGATGGAGTTGGTAGAAATCAGCCGATTAGGTGACCGGAGCAATTGGGCCGGTATGAGCTTAAAGTGGATTATGAAGATAAGGAGGGAGTCAGCCCATGAGAGCATGATGATCAACTCCAGTACGAGTCGTACTTGTAAATATTCGTTTCCGTTTAAAATTAGAGATAGAGTTCGTTTAAAATTAGAGATAGAGTTCTAGTCGGTTAAGAAATCGTTTGTAACAGGCTATAAATAGCCACCTTCATAAGATCTGTAATCACCACCAAAGCAATACAACAAACTACTATTTCCTCGCACTTACTTTCGAGCAGGCGACTTCGCCAATACTTTTTCTTCTTTCTCATGAGTTCGTACGGGTCGGCGGGGCTGCATCAACTTGATCTCCGGCTGACTCTGTAAGTTTCGTTTATCGAGTAACATCTAAGCTTTAACTTCGGGCGCATCGCTGTCGTTTCGTTTAGATTTATTCACTAGTTATCGATATTTACTAGAATCCTAGGTTTTTGCCTGTTGTTCTAGTTTTATCACCAGTTATCCAGCTAGGAATTGGAACTTTCGGCTTTCTTGTACTTCGTTGTTCAATCTATTATTTTCTGCATAGCCGATTTAGATCTATTCCTAGTGTTGTTACTATAGTGTTGTTTAGATTACTCCAGTAGTCTTCTTTACTAACGCTGCCCGGTAATCGGCTGTATTATAGCCGATTCCTTTATTACGGCAAATCAGCCGATTCGCTGATAAGCTATCTCAAGATCGGAACCTTAGCCGATCGCAACCTCTGGGATCTGACACGTTTCTTTCCTTGCCAATCAACAGGTCAGATTGGCTGGCACGCCGCACGAACTGCACCAGGGCAATCACCCGAACAGGAGTTAAGCAGATTCTCTCGAGTCGTGTGTCCGACGCTGGGGATTCGATCAGTCGATTTCTAGTGCCAACACTTCTATATCTTCCTCACGTCTCATCTGCTATCGGGAGGGAAGGGAACCGACTTAGGGATCCGCGAACGCGCCGTTACTCAACACGTCATCAGCACGCTCTACCACTACTCGTCAACGACGGTATGCGGTTTACGATCCTTGCTGGATCCCTCCTTCGGCAGATTGGTTTTTCGTTTTCAATCTAGATTGCCTTTGCGCACAGAAAATTAGCATGCCAGATCGATTATAGATCGTTTTTCCTGACTAGTTTACGAGCTCTAGATTGATCTCTAGTTTCTTCTTCCTGTTGAAACCTGTCAAACGACGTACGTGCACCACGTCGCTGCCCGGATGGCAGCCGGTACCACGCGAGGCCGCGAGCCTTGCGCGAGTGGCCGCCGTGCTGCGCAGGCCGCACGAACCGCCACCTAGACAATGCTCCCGACGAGCACGTGGGCTAGATGGATTTAGATGGTGTTGATACAACCTGTAGATTGTTTTGCATATGGCTTTACGTTGTTAGCAAAGAATAGATGCAAGAGTGTGCTAGATCAATAGATTGGTTTTTTTTTAGCAACTAGATTTTGTCATCCTGGAAGAAGAAACCTCGTCGTTTTTGTTCCTAGATGTCTTTGCTAGTCTTGTAGATGCGTTTTTGTTCCAGAATGCTTGCATGTACGCCGGCACATAACTCACCCTGCCGGCTACCCCACCATGCTATGCATGTACGCCGGCGCATCCTTTGCATCTCCCTAGCGCGCTGCCAGCCACCCCTACGCGTTTAGCACGTAAACCGGCAACCATCCATACACAGTACTGCCTGAAGTCGTACGTTAACCAATTGTGCATCTGCATGCACGTCGTGCACTTGCAGACCAGCTCTCGACGTCGCCAACGTGGCCCTGATGGCCAACTCGCGATGCTGTGCCTACCGGGCGCCGCCGGCCGTCGCTGCAGCCCCGCCGGCCGCTGTCGATGTACGCCTTGCGTACGTACTTCAGTTTTTGTCCTTTTTGTGTTTTTTTTCTGCGTTGTATACGTTCTTAATAATTAGCAGAAATTCCTTTTACAAAGCATGTTTCGTACGACCTTTAATATGCACGGCTGTAAATAATATTTCATGCACGGCTGTAAATAATATTTCATGCATATTTACCAGAAGTTAATTTGCATGGATAGGTGATGGTTGCGATCAACAAGACTGAGTTCGAAGTTCTTGAACTGAACGGCAAGAACTACCAGACCTGGGCACTCGACTGCGAGTTCCACCTGGAGGCGATGCAGCTGACTTCCACGATCGCCAGGCCTGCTGCCGGTGTCCCTGCACCACCGCTCCATGAGAAGGCAAAAGCTTGCATCTTCCTGAGGCATCACATCCACCCCGACCTGAAGATGGAGTATCTGGAGGTGCGAGACCCTCTTGTGCTGTGGTTGAAGCTTCAGGAGCGTTTCGGCAAGTAGAAGGCAGTGCTCCTCCCACAGGCTAGGCGTGATTGGGCCCAGCTCCGTTTTGTTGATTTCAAGACCGTCAAGGCATATAACACTGCGATTCACCATGTCGTGGCTCAGCTTTCGCTTCTGTGGCCAAGTTGTCACTGAGCTCGAGATGATCGAGAAGACCCTCGAGACTTTCCATCCCACCAACATGGTACTCCAGCAGCAGTATCGCAACAACAAGTACGTAAAGTACTGTGACCTCATTAACATGTTGCTTGCTGCCGAGGCTCAGAATGAGCTCTTGATGAAGAACTTCAACATGCGTCCTGCTGGAACATAGGCACAACCTAAAGCACATGCCAGTTTCCACAATAACAAGGGTAAGGGTCCTTTCAGAAATAAGGGCCAAAAGTATCATGCTCAGCAAGGGTCAAAGGGTGGAAAATTTAAGAAGCACATGAATGGAGGCCAGAAGCACAATGGCAATTGCAAAAGCAAGTCCTTGAAGGGCTTCAAAGGAGATGCAAATGGGGCGAGGCATTCAAATGTGGGATGTTTTCGCTGTGGATCCCAGAAGCATTGGTCTCGTACCTGCACTGCCGAGCCACACTTGATTGAGCTATATCAAGAGTGGAAGAAGCGCCAAAATCCGGAGGCACACTTCATCCAGGCATCCGTAGATGATCTAACTGGATTACACTTTCCGGAGCCATCGGACCCTTCAAAGAACCTTGAGTCAGCAGCTATGCATGTTGATCCTATTTCCAACAGCGATGCCACCGCTGCAGGTGGTGACACCCATGTGGGTGATGAGGAGGCACACTTCATCCAGGCATCCGTAGATGATCTAACTGGATTACACTTTCCGGAGCCATCGGACCCTTCAAAGAACCTTGAGTCAGCAGCTATGCATGTTGACCCTATTTCCAACAGCGATGCCACCGCTGCAGGTGGTGACACCCATGTGGGTGATGAGGACTATGACCTCGATGACGAGGATCTCCTAGACGTGGAGTAGATCATATAATTCCTCTGCTTTAAATTATTTATTAGCCAGTGTGATTTATTTCCAGAAGAATAACTTAGGTCGCTATGTAATAATGCTCCGGTTGAGCAATTTCATTATTTTATTTGTTTGAACTCTCGGCATGAATGTTTTGGTTGATAGTATTATTTTAATTACATCATGTTTGCTTACGTGCTTTCTATATTCATTACGCATGATGAATTAAATTAGTACTTTATTTAATAGCACAAGAGCCGTACTTTTCTATGATGGAGGCTGAAGAAGAATGCTGCCTAGTTGATAGCGCTGCCACAAACTCAATACTTCGAGAGACGAAATATTTTCAGACATTGCGGAAAAGGACTGAAAATATTACCATGATTGCCGGTAGCAATGGCCACATCGTAGGCTCCAGAATACTAGCATCTTCATAGAAGAAGCGTTTTTTTATCCAGGAGCTGTACGTACTCTCCTCACATTTAAAGATATTCGTCGTAGTGGTTACCACGTCACAACTGCTTGTGAAAATGGTGCTGAATACCTTTATATCACAACATCAGATGAATGTGAGATAAAAGTGGTAGAAAAAGCGCCGGGCACCTCCTCTGGACTGTACTACACAAAAATTAAACCACCTCAAGAATACATTGCGATGCCCACTATATTTAAAAACCCCGAGTCATTCACAATATGGCACGAACGACTCGGACACCCTGGATTAAGGATGATGCGAAACATCATAAATAGCTCTGCTGGTCATGGCATTAAAACCACACAAATTCCTAAAGACTTTCTATGCGTGTCTTGTGCTAAAGGAAAACTAATAACTAAACCAGCTTACCTGAAGATAAAGACTAAGTCACTGGGTTTCCTGGAGAGAATCCAAGGCGACATATGTGGTCCTATTCACCCCTTGTTGGGGCCGTTTAGGTGTTTTATGGTCCTTATAGATGCTTCTACTAGGTGGAGCCACGTATGCCTGTTGTCTACAAGGAACCACGCTTTTGCAAAACTTATTGCCCAGATCATCCGATTGCGCGCCAGCTTCCTGGAGAATAGCATAAAAGCAATTAGAATGGATAATGCTGGAGAGTTTACCTCAAAAGTATTTAATGACTTTTGTCTTGCCCTGGCATCAACGTAGAGCATTCTGTGACTCATGTGCACACACAAAACGGACTTGCTGAATCTTTAATAAAAAGAATAAAATTAATTGCCAGACCACTTCTACAAGATAGCAGACTTTCCACCAGCTGTTGGGGACATACAGTGTTGCACGCCGCTGCCTTAATCCAATATAGGCCATCTGCATATCGCTCTGCTTCCCCTCATCAATTAGCGTGTGGACAACAATCAATGATTTCCCATCTGCGAAAGTTCGGTTGTGCTGTATATGTGCCAATATCACCACCCCAGCGTACAACTACGGGACCTCACCGAAAGCTGGGGATATATGTAGGTTATGAATCTCCGTCCATAATCAAATATTTAGAGCCTAAAATTGGGGATCTGTTTACGGCTCGATATGCTGATAGTATCTTCGATGAAGAGCATTTCCCGGTATTAGGGGGAGGATTGTACCTTAATAATAAAAAATACCGAGAAATAGAATGGAGTGCTAGTAGCATCCAATCGCTTGATCCTCGCACTAAAGATGCTGAACTTGAAGTTCAAAGAATAATAAACCTGCAACAATTAGCAAATAATTTGCCAGACGCATTTACTGATATAAGAGGAGTATCAAAATCGCATATTCCCATGGTTAATGCACCAAAGAGAGTGGAAATACCCCTGGAGGGCATGAACTCTATCCAACTCCCTAATCCTAGGAAAAGGGGGGAGAGATCTGGATGACTCGGCACAAGCCAAGCGGGGACGCCTGCAAAGGCAAGTTGCTAGAGAAAATGCATTACGCTCCCATTCAGTGGTCCCGGCAGAGATACACCCTGAAGGTGAAAGTCCTAGTGCAACTATGCGCACAAATACAAATAATAGCACAAGGACAACGGAACAACCAGGCTGAAATAATTTGGGAAATCATGATGAGCTAGATGATTCAGTTGAAGAAATTTCCATAAACTATGCTAAATCTAGAGAACTATATAATAGAAAGACTACGAATGTCGACATTAATTTTGTCTCTAAGATCGCAGATGCGATTGAGGATCCTAAACCAAAGTCCATGGCAGAGTGCCGGAAGCGCTCAGATTAGGTCAAATGGAAAAAAGCAATAGAGACGGAATTGCGCTCGCTTTCTAGGAGACAAGTATTCGGGCTAGTCGCCCACACGCCGCCCAAAATATCCCCAGTAGGATACAAATGGGTATTTTTCCGAAAGAGGGATGAAAACAATGTGGTGGTGAGATACAAAGCGAGACTCGTAGCACAAGGGTTCACGCAGAGACCCGGCATCGATTACGATGAAACATATTCTCCGGTTATGAGTGGCATAACATTCCAATATTTAATATCTATGGCAGCAGGTTTAAACTTGAAATTGCAGATGATGGATGTAGTGACCTCATACCTATATGGGTCCCTGGATTCGGATATATATATATGAAAGTTCCAGATGGACTGAAAATTCCGGATTCTAAAACAAATCGCAACATGTACAGCGTTAAGTTGGAGAGGGCGTTGTACGGACTTAAACAGTCTGGTCGGATGTGGTACAACCGGCTAAGTGACTTTCTCCTGAAGAAGGGATATATTAATAATATTGATTCTCCCTGTGTATTTATTAGAAAATCCCAGAAGTGTTTTTGTATCATCTCAGTCTATGTTGATGACATAAACATAATAGGCTGCGCAGAGGATATTGAGGAGGCGAGCTCCTACCTTAAGGCGGAGTTTGAAATGAAAGAATTGGGTAAAACCAAGTTTTGCTTGGACCTGCAGATCGAGCATCTCCCTGAAGGAATTTTTGTACATCAGTCAACCTACACGAAAAAGGTCCTAGAAAGATTTAACATGTCAAAGGCTCATCCTCTAAAGACCCCGATGGTTGTCAGATCACTTTGAGAAGGACAAGGACCCATTCAGACCGAAAAGTGATGGCGAGGAACCTTTAGGACCTGAAGTTCCCTATTTGAGTGCTATTGGAGCACTAATGTATCTTGCAAATTGCACAAGACCTGATATTGCTTTCGCAGTAAACTTGCTAGCTCGTCATAGTGCAAACCCAACGAGAAGACATTGGGTAGGTGTTAAGACAATACTTAGGTACGTCAAGGGCACCGAAGATCTTGGTCTATTTTTCCGGAAGAATCAGGACCTAAGCTTGGTAGGCTATGCAGATGCTGAATATCCATCCGATCCACATGATGCAAGATCACAAACTGGCGATCGTGCAAACAAACTTTAGTAGCAACATCTACAAACCACGCTGAGATTATTGCATTATATGAAGCCACACGTGAATGTGCTTGGCTGCAACGAATGACTAACCATATTCAGAAGTCATGTGATCTTAATACTACTAAAACTCCCACCATTATCTATGAGGATAATAGTCATGTGATCTTAATACTACTAAAACTCCCACCATTATCTATGAGGATAATGCAGCATGTGTTAAACAAATGCAAATGGGCTATATTAAAAGTAATATGACCAAACATATATCTCCTAAATTTTTCTACATTCACGAACTCCAGAAGAAGGGTGAGGTGAGTGTCTTGCAAGTCCAGTCGTGTGACAATCTTGCTGATTTGTTCACTAAGTCTTTACCAACTGCTACATTCACAAAGTGTACCCGCGGTATTGGCATGAGATGACTAAGAGACCTGTAGGATTCAGGGGGAGATTACCCCTGACTATTTTGCCCTTATTCACGGATCCAGAAAATCTTGATTTCCGCAATCCCGAAGATTATAAATTGTCCTGAAGACATGTGTTGCACTCTTTTTTCCCATAAATGAGTTTTACAGAAGTTTCTCACAAATGGTTTTTAACGAGGCAACATGTGCAATACATCTAGCGACACTATGCACTCTTTCTCCATATTTTTCCCACTGGGTTTTTAGGAGTTTTAATGAGGTATAGTTGATCGCGGTATTCGCCCAAGGGGGAGTGTTGAGAAATCCCTAAACCTAGAGATAATTGTGGGCTCATACCAAATATACCCCTAGAGGATCAAGGCTATATAAAGGAACATGTACCCATCTATTATAATAAGAGAGAACAAGTTCCACCTATATTGTCTCCTGTGTGCTTATCTCGGGTGCTACTGGGAAGGGATACGGGTGATCTTCTACATCTTCCTCACGTCTCATCTTCTATCGGGAGGGAAGGGAACCAGATCAGGGATCCGCGACGCGCCGTTACTCAACAGTGACAAACTCACAAATCGACAAATGAAATGGGCTGTCCTGGGCGACGAGAGAGTACGAGACCATGGGCCGTTGTATGGATTAGTATGACAGTGGACAAAATGTAATGGGCTGAGCACATCCCATATTCCGGACCGGCAAACTGCAACTGAACTTGGCCCAGTGTGTACCAAGCCAGTCTAGTTAGTTGGACCTGGATTTGGAACTACCTTCATTGCAGCAGTTGCTTCTATGGAGGATGCCAACGGATCACAAAATTGTGCCTATCAGAGCCGTCGTCGTCCTCATCCATCGATCTGTAACATCTGCACTCTACCTCTAAAGAAAAATCTAACTCGAAGCATTCTGCTGCCAAATGAGTGATCTCGTCGATTGAGGGGACAAGGGTCCATAACAGTTGGATGGACACCCGACAACTCCTTTCCCGACACGACAGGCGTTGATCACGAAAGTGTCGCGAAAAAGAAGAAGCAGAACTCCGAAGACGACACCCGAAAAGCTCGTCGATGCGGACTATTCGTGGTTCGTCAACGGTGGACGCGTCCGCGTCCCTACCCATGCCACACAAGCCAATTCGTCGTCGCCGGATGTGCCACACAACCCACTCGCACTGTTGCATGCAGCTGCCACTGCCACCATATCCGATGTCGACTGAATCCCTGCACGGTTTCGGCCACGTCCGATCCATAGCCCAGCCGGCCCACACTGGTTTTAGGTGTGTGTGGTTCGATCTGCTGCAAAAGGGTGGGTGTCAGCATGTGTGTTCTAGTCTTCCATTCCATGTACGTGCATCATCCAAAATCTTGGCCTGCAGTTGTACGTACACGACATCCCAAAGCAGACACAATAATGGGACACCAGTTTTGGTTGCAATTGCGGCATGGATATGCGCCTCATCATTCATGGCTTCCGGCACGGCGGCAGTGACCACTGGCCAGTGGGCAACGCTGCCGCCCACCAACTCAGGATCATCTTGCTCTCGGATCAAATCGATCGATCCACGCTTGCTTGCTTGCAAGCATGCATGCGTCCGCGTACGTGGTCGACGCCGCACACATGCGGCTGTCGCGCGGCAGGCGCTGGCATGCAGCAGCGCGCGCCACCGGTTGGTGCATGCCCGGAGGCAGGCGGACACCGTGCCCGCGCACGCGGCGACCGGGGTCCCCGTACGTCCAGCCTCTAGCGCCGCGTGCCCGGCCCTGGCTCCACAGGCCACGCTGGGCATGTCGTGCATAACTGCCTGGGCAACCAGTGCGCGCCGCGACCGATCCAGGCGGGCGCGTAACGAGACTGATAGGCGCGCCGTGCGAGCACCACCAGCTCATGGGCGCGCATGCATGCAGCAAGCACGCAGTCAGCTAGCTTGCACACATGACGCGGCATACCAGACACGGCCTGGAAGTCTGGAACACAAACTAGCTGCCAGTGTGGCAGTCGGGGACTCGGGAGTTCAACCGCGCGGGAAAGTGAGGCAGAGGAATATCGTCATCGGTTGGGCTCGATCGTGTAGGGGTCCAAGAAGCCAAGGTGTTCATCATCATCAGATAAAATTCTCTGGTCCAGGCCAAATGCATCGCTATAGGATACGGCGAATCCTCTCTAGCTACTAGCTAGTGTGTATAGGATCGGTGTGTATGCGCAACTAGTTGGAAAACACACGGCAGATAGATATGTACCAATCAATTACATGGTTGGATGATATTGATGTCCAAAATAATCGGAAGAGGATTATGCTCCGATCCAGACGACAAAAGTCGCATTGTGATGATGAGAGAAGATTGATGATGCTCGGGGCTATGTATCGATCGATGTGGTTGCACGCTTTACCTTAGGACCAGCCTAAAAAACATATATCGTTATGGTTTAGTAAAGTGCAATTTTAATGGTTTGCATATTTCAATATGTCATTGCAGAAACACCCATCCCCATCCGACTATCATTGTCGGCCTAAATAGCACCGGTGCCGATGGCCCTACCGTGTTGGCTAGGGCGCTAGGTGGCCAACTTAGGGTTGAGGGATATGGCCACCATATAGTGGCACTCAAAGTGGAGGAAAGTGAGTGTGCCGACTCTTCGTATCCACCGGCACAGCTGTTTTCGACACCGTCCTCAAACCCTAGTGCCATTTTCACACCTCCTCTTGCTCACGTCTCCCCTGTGTGACACCTCAAACCATAATTTGCCTTCAGCACTGCCACTCTCTAGATCCAAGAGCCAAGGCTAGCCCTGTTGAGCGAGAGGCCACGGTGGAGGTAGTGGTAGCTCTAGAGCGTAAAAAGGCATCTCCTACACAATTATCATTAACTTCCCTAGCACCCAAGAGCTAGGATCCTAGGAGGGCTTAATGCACACACAAAGCGAACAACCTATAAGGTTTAGTGTTGGTGCACGTTATTGATACCTTCTTGGTACTGAACAAGTGATGATTATAGATTGATTGTTACACTAACCAGCCACTTGGCATATGAAATAAACACGTTATCACATATGTGTTGTATTTTGGAGAATATTGTGTTTTGATAGGTAATATGACATAATTAGAGGGTATCCGGTATCCTGTACAAGCATGATGTGTAATTAGACGAGGATCATCGAGGGAGCCCCACACGAGAAAGATGAAGATCGGGAGAGCCACAAATGGCTCAGGCCAATCGGCCTAGCCTATTCTTGGCTCTGATCGGTTTATGTAATTTCTAAGGTTTTCCATCAACCACTCACAAAGAGACGCCTTCAAACCAGCTTGGAGAGTCACTATATATACCCATTGAAGGCCACTATAGAGGAGGTTCACATTCTCCACATTCCAGACGTTCCACCACCGTCACAAGGTCAGGAATAGACAAGAGATCAGACTTGCAAGTGCTGAGCCGAAGGAGATCATGGGGAGCCGAGGAAACACCCTAGGCCGATCAGCCTAGGGTGCTTAGGCTGATCAGCCTGAGGCTTTGCTATCTCCGTTCGTCACCCTCTTTGGTCTCGTTAATCTCCAGAGTCTTTCTAACCCAATTGTGCATCAACATGCGCAACATCATGGGGGTAAAGTCTCTGTTTGTCCTCTGGATTGAAGGGAGATCTTGATATGCAATTGTTGCACTTGTTCATATGATCATAATGTTATCATACTATGTTTGTGATGCTTAATTGTGCCTGGCCATCATTATCTTTGAGTTTGCAATAATCTTATGTTCGTTGCATGCCTCTAAATGCTAGCATGACGTGATTGCTTTTGGGCAAATGATAGATTACCATTGTGTAGTGATAGTATGGAGGAGATAAAAGGCCTATCACGTACACAAATCTGTCATGATGACACGTAGACCAATCTTGTTTATGCACAACATGACCATATACAAGTGATCCTAGATCCTTAGGACAAGTGTTCCATCTACCTTGTTTACAACTAATAGTTCTTGCTTAGTTTAATTATGTTCACTAGTTCTTAAATTCAACACTTTGTATACAATTAGAGCTTTTGGTTATATTAATTAGTGCTTAGTTAAGCTACGCATCCCACTTATTTCGTGAATTGATAAACCTTGGGGGAATACTCTAAGATAAAAGCTATACAACTGGTCCGTGTACCTACAATTCACGTTTGGTGTGCCTAGTTGGGCATTAACATTCTGCTCACAGGCTAGGAAGAACTGGTGGATCTTAACTACCTGCTGATAGGATCTTCCAGAGGAGGAGGATAGCTCTTGTCACTCTACTTGTACATCTCAAGCAGCATGGCACTGAGGTTGGCGGCGATGAACGAGGCACAAGCAGGAGATGCAACGTGCATGCACGATCATCCTTTGATGATTCTCTCAGAAATATCCCAAAACTGGTGTATGTGAGGAGCCTGTCGTTCTTTACCTCAGGAATTATCAGCTGTGACAATCTTGAGGATGAAGAAACATATTTCAGAACTAGAGTTGGGAGATCCATCTCAAGAAGGGTCTTTCAACCTCTAATGGCAGTGGGACTCCTGTAGGTAATTAGAAGGAACTTGGCAAAATGTCCCCATAACTTCGGGAGAAGGGGTTCTCTCCTACTTTTTAATTAGGGAAGTGGACCTTTGAATTATTTACCTCCTCAACAGCATCAACTGCTGCTTTCTCATTGAACACCTTCTTTACTGCGAATCCTAGAGTAAGCATCCGATCAAGGAAGGTTCCTTCAGAAGCATCGGAAAGAGCTCCGAGTTCCAAAATGGAGTAGGTTTGAGAGAGAGAGAGAGAGAGAGAGAGAGAGATAGTGTTGATGCTCATTATTGACACACTTTTATCCCTGTTTATCTTCAATAGTGACATGAATTTAATATCTAAGCTATTGATCACACCTAATAAATTGGTCATTTCCACATGTGCAACATATTTTGAAGGATATTCTATTTTCACAGAAAATTGGACATAAAGGAGCATTTTTGGATAAAGCCTGAAACAAGCAATGAACCAGACAAAGACGAAGACCAACGGGCCCAGGAAGGGCCTAGGCCGATTGGCCTATATGGGCCTAGGCTGATCGGCCTAGGGTCCTCTGGCCTCCTCTCGATCTCATTTTTGGTAACCAATCCTCCAAGATAACTTAAGCGCTAAGTTTGTGAAGACATAGTAAAGATCAGTTCGGAATCAAAGAGGATCAAGCGAAGATTTGGAAAGTTATCAAAGATCAATCTCATCCTGAAGCTATCGACGTGCCAGGCTCACATGCAAGTGAAAAGAAGACTCCATAGCACCTAAGAAGACTTGGGGACGAAGCAGGACGCGAGCGGGCAAAAACAAGGCCTAGGCCAATTGGCCTGAGGGATTCCTTCACCCCCTCACTTTCCAATTTTCACCACGCGCTCCCTAGACTATCAATACCCCAAAAAATCCACCGAGCCCCATATCCAATACGACGTACTCAATGTGAAGCAGTAGATAAGCAGAAGGAGCTTGAGGGACACGACTTCAGAGAGTCGATGGCCGTGCAGTTGTCTAGGGATTAGCATAGCTAAGCCCTGGCCGGCGTGATCACCCTGCGAGGAAGATCCACGTCATAGTTCTTGAGTTAGGATTCATCAAGATCAAGGTAGTATCCCGATGGAGATCTTATGATGTACAATCATTCATGGTGAAGTAATAGATGTGTTCTTATTCTTAGCGATCTAAGTATCTCCTTCTAGGGTTTCATGCTCTTTTGAGTTTGCTTGTGTTTCAATCTATGATTGATGATAGATTGCTTAGAATGTCCTTGTGGTCCTGGTGACCGGATTTGCATGCCTGATCTACCGATGAATATAACATGTTCTTTTGATCGTACCCTTAATCTACATGCGTTGATAGAGGGGATCGTGACAGGATCTTTCTTGTGTGGTGGGGGTTTTCAGGAGCTAGACCGGAGGTGTAGATTTAAATATGCTTTTTACTAAGATCATATATATGTTGCTTTGCTATCCATGCTCCGAATTACAACATATGCATAGTCATGGTTGCTCTACATTGGTTACCTCTGCTCTACCTATTATCTGTCTGTACATGCTTAGTAGATTGGATCTGAATCACTCATTAACACGAAGTTCATACTAACAATGCTAGTTGAAATAAATTTTGTGCTATAAGCTCCTCGGATTGATAAACCTTGGGGGAGTACTCTAAGGGAAGAGCTACAACTGATCCGTGCGCTTCCGGTTCACAAATTGGCGTGCTAACAGCCGTCAATAGGGAGGGAGGGAGGGAGGGAGGGAGGGAGAGAGAGAGAGAGAAAGAGAGAGAGAGAGAGAGATGAGCTATATGTGGCATTAGCAACGAATGTGAAGGAGCACCCGGGATGGACTTGAGGGTTGTGTTATTGTATTCCCTGGTCCAAAGCATTTGGAGCCTCCAAGGACTCATTTAAGAGAAGGCTATGTGTTGATGGCTGTTAGCACGCTAATTTGTGAACCGCAAGTGCAGGGATCAGTTGTACCTCTTCCCTCGGAGTACTCCCCCAAGGTTTATCAATCCATGGAACTTATAGCACAAGATCTACTTCAACTAGCATTGTTAGTATTAACTTTTTGTTGATGAGTGATTCAGATCCAATCTACTAAGCATGTACAGATCGATAACAGATAAAGCAGAGGTAACCAATCTAGACAATCTGGACTATGCATATGTTGTAATTCTGAGCATGGATAGCAAACCAACACATATATGATCTTAGCAAGAAACATCTTCAAATCTAAACCTTCGGTCTGGCTCCGGAAACCCCCTATATTACACAAGAAAGATCCTATCACGATCCCCTCTATCAGCATATATAGACTAAGGGCACGATCAAAAGAACATGTTATACTCACCGGTAGATCAGGCATGCAAATCTGGTCACCACGACCACAAGACATCCTAAGCAATCTATCATCAATCATAGCTTGAAAAGCAAGCAAACCCGAGAGAGCATAAAACCATAGAAGGAGATAGCTAGATTGCTAAGAACACGAACACATATATTACTTCACCATGAATGATTGTACATCACAAGATCACCACCGGGATCCTACCTTGATCTTAATGACTCTGAGCTCCAGAACTCCAGCGTGATCTTCCTCGCAGGGTGATCACGCCAGTAGGGGCTTAGCTACGCCTATCCCTGACAACTGCACCACCCTCGGCTCCCTGGAGAGGTGTTCCTTAAGCTCCTTCTACTTCTCTGCTGCTTCACTTTGAGTACATCATCTTGGATATGGGGCTTGGTGGTTTTTTGGGATATTTGTAGTCTGGAAAGCGCATGGCAAAAATTGGAAGGCGAGGGGACAAAAGAAACCCCTAGGATGATCGGCCTGGGAGGGTCCAGGCCAATCGGCATGGACCTTCCTTTTATCCCCTCGCATCCTGCTTCATCCTCATGTCTTGTTGGATGCTCTGAAGTTTTATTTTCACTTGTGGTCTGCCACATCGGTAGCTTTGGGATGAGATTGATCTTTGATAACTTTTCAAATCTCCGCTTGATCCTCTTTGATTCCTCTTTGATCCCGAAGTTATGCTTACCATATCTTCACAAACTTAGCCCTTAAGTAATCTCGGAGGAGTGCTTGCCAAAAATAAGCATCGGAGGAGGCCAGAAGACCCCTGGCCGATCGGCTTGGGGTTCACTAGGCTGATCGGCCTGGGCTCTTTCTGAGCCTGCTGGTCTTCATCTTTGATAGGTTCGTTGCTTGTTTATGGCTTTATCCAAAAATATACTTTTAGGTCTAATTTCCTGCAAAAATAGAATATACTCCAAAATATGTTGAACAAGTGAAAATGTCCGGTTTATTAGGTGTGATCAATAGTTTAGGTTTTAAATTTATGTCATTATTGAAGATAAACAGGGATAAAAGTGTGTCAATAACTAGCGTTAACACTAAGATTGAAAAGAGAAAGTACAAATTGATGGCTGCATGAATCATGGCTGTTGTAGATGAGAGACTACAACAAAGGTTATCCAAAACGGAGCAAGCAGTTGTGGTTAATTTTCCACTAATGATCGAGAAGTATATGTTGAGGAAATTATGGTGGAAACACCATGCAAACTTGTAATAAATGCAATGGGCACCCAGTATGAAGCTGGTGAGGGCCATGCATATCCAATATAGGGCCGGTCATCAAAAAACACGACCGACAGTACAAATTCTTTTACACTGTCAGTTGAGCACCTGCATATACAAACACTATCGGAGAAGTGAGCATTCGTCGATGATGTTAGTACCGGTTGGACTTTGGAGCGGTACTAAATCGTGGAATTAGTACCTGGTCCAAATTAGGGGGGAGGGGCAGGGGAGGCGGATGTCTTTTAGTACCGAGTCATAATACCACCCGGTACTAAAAGGTCATCCACGGGTTACTTCAAAAGGAAAGCATCTCTTTATCCATCACATGTGTTGTGTAGGTGAGATGGTAAGGAAGGCCCTGTTTGGCAACACACTCATAAACTTTAGTACCTGTCACATCGGATGTTTAGATACTAATTAGGAGTATTAAATATAGTCTAATTATAAAACTAATTACACAGATAGAGTCTAATTCACGAGACGAATCTATTAAGCCTAATTAGTCCATGATTTGACAATGTGGTGCTACAGTAACCATGTGCTAATGATGGATTAATTAGGCTTAATAGATTCCTCTCGTGAATTAGTATAGGGGTTCTGCAGTTAGTTTTATAATTAGCTCATGTTTAGTCCTCCTAATTAGCGTCCGAACATCTGATGTGACCCTCCTAAAGTTTAGTACCTCGTATCCGAACACCCCCGAAGTCTCGCGCGAAGCTTGAGGTCCCGGGTTCGAATCTCTGCACCGCGTATACGCATATTTCGCGTACGATGACTCGCGACATTGCGTGTGTGCAGGAGCCCCCGCTGTTCAGAAAAAAAAATTATTGGACGCAAAGTCATTTAGTAACACGATACTAAATAACACATTTAGTATGCCACACTGCCCATTGGTAGGCAACCTCCCCCAACATCTCCATCTTAGCATAGTGACGTAAGATCCCAAACCCCAAATCTAAATCCCTCGACCCTGACAAAAACTTTGGTAAAAAAATATTACCGATGGATTTACTCCATCCGTTTTATAATTACAAAGCTTATCTTTAGCCTTTAGCGAGGACCAGAATCTGGAATGGAGTAAAACTCCTTTCTCTTAATATATCTCGCTCCAATAATTATCACGTGGGAATGCCGGCCGCCTTCAGCGCGGTACCACCTGAATCCAGGTCCCCCGGTCTTGTCAAACACAGTCAAAGCCTAGCTCACAGGAAAATCCACAGGATAATGAGAAACGCATGCCGCCTGCAGCAGGTTCCAGGAGCACCCGCTGCTGCCCCGGTCGGCTAGCTCCGCGGCAGGACGTGAGCGAGAGAGCCCCAGATGCATGCACTGGGAAACAAAACAGACCGAAACAGCTAGAGCTCTGGCGACCTGCATCTCAGGGTAACGCCCAGATCATGAGCTGCCCGGAGACGAAGAGGGGGTGGGGCGGACCCTGCATTGATCCGGTCGGATCCCCACACGTCGAATCACCATTGCTGCAGAGGGCAGATCGAGCGGCGACACCGGTTCACGCAACGCCACCGCAATAATGCTCGGCAGGCAGGCAGGCAGCAAGTGCGTGCCCCCTGATGGCCATGGCCGGAAGCTAGATGTGGGCTGAGCTGGGGGCTGTGCGAGCCTCGGATGGGGACGACCGGGAGCTGGCCCACGCACAGGGCCACGGGTTGCAGCACTGGCCGTGGCCGGAGAGTGTGTCTTTCTTCACCCTAGGTGCGCGACAAAGGCTTGCAATTTGGCAGACATTTGGCTCTACGCCTGTACAGAATGAGGTGACCGACACTCTTCTAGGTGTTTTATGATGAATGGATTTGCGCGATACTTTTCCTTTTAAGGACACCTTTCAAATGCAGTAACCTCACACGGCGATGGTAATGGACAATGTTTGTTCCAAAAATGGTCCTAACGACAGCACAAACATAAACATAAGCAAGAAATTCTGGCCATGCAAGTTCATGAAATTTCATCTCGTATTCTCGTGCCAATCTGAAACAGTGCCCGCGCACGCATATGCATTTGTCTGGAAGAAACATGGCAGGCAGCGCATGACCTGAGACCACCCCACCAGCACCGGCCTTGCCGGCCCATGCCCAACGAACTAACCGCCGCGCGCGACGCGAATGCGCGATGCGAGCGACCTCCCCCGAGGGCAGGGCAGGTGCGGCGCGCGCGCATGGCACCCACATGGAGCTGTTTCCCGGCACGGCGGGCTCGGTGGAGGGCGCTCCTCCGTCCGCGCGCGCGGCAGCCCAGCGGGCGTCGCCGATCGAGATGACACCGGCACGTGTGGGAGCCCACCATTGCCGTCGGGCCGGAGGAACCGCGGGCAGGGGCAGGGCGCCATGCACGCCATAAACGGCGCGACGGCGACCTCACGGGTCACGGCCGCACCCGCAGGCAACCACGCCACTTGCGTGGTGGCGCGGAGGATCTCGGCGATGGACGATCATGCCCCGCCGCGCTGCATGCCCGTACTATCTCGCCCTGATCTTATCGATCGATCGCCGGCGCCGGTGGGCAAACGTAGCGGTAGCACCGTGGCTACTCTCGCGTAGGGTGGCATAGTGACGAGACATTCCAAACCACCCCCCCGCCCCGACTTGTTCAGATCACAGCTCACAGTTTTGATTCATCCGTTTGTTAGGTTTCGACGAAAGGACGTTAGCTAGCTTAATTACTTCTACCTAGCTAGCATCATTTATGAGTCGATTAGTTGCCTCGAAGAAGAATATTTGTGCTGAGTTCATGCGCTCGGATAACCACACTGTCACCGAAAGATCGTGCTCGTACACTCGCCGTACGTACAGCTGCGGTACCATGTAAAACAGCACAGAGATCGAAAACAACCCGCCTCAATATCCTCTGGTTTCCCAGCCGTCGTCGCCGATCACGCTCTCTTTGTCGCCGTCACGCCGCTGTCGATCCGAACCGGTCGCTATATCCTCACGTTGCGTGGAGGCCCCGGCCGGCCGCTGGCCGTCGTCGCGTGCCGCCTGCACTGCAGGGGCGAGCGCGGCGGCCTCCGATCGACACATGTCCCCGGCCGCATTTATCCGGAACAGTTATGCCGCCCCAACCGATCCGATCAGGTACGCCCCCGGCCGTTAGCCCGGCCGGCCGGCCGGCCGACGGGCGGATCGGCCCTCCCGATCGGTCGATGGAACGAGGCAGCGAGCGACCCCGCGGCCGCGGACGGAATTAAAGGGCAGCGAGAGGGACACTGCCCCCGGCCGCGAGCCCGCGACAGGGACGAGACGCGCGGAAACATGAGGGAGTTATGGCGCATATGCGCCTGTCGTCCGAGATATCTGCGCCCCGCCCGACGTGACCCGCCCGCCCGCCCCCGCCCCGGTCGATCGGCGGCCGGGTGCCGTGCCGTGCGCTGCAGGCCTTGCTCTGCAGCCGCGATCGGTCGCGCGCGGCGCGTGTCAACCCTCCAGCCCGGCGTGACGCCGACTCGCGCGGCGGCCGAGCCTACGTGAGCGCTTAGCTTATTTAGCCGCGCCGCCGAGGCGGAGCCCACCCGGCGCCGGGCAGGCAACCCCGTCGATCTTGCCCCTCACCACATGGCCCTCTCGTTCGTCCGTTCCCCTTTGCCCGCCACACACGGCGGCCGCGGGGGACGGACGTCCCACTCGGCGCCCCCGCAGGCCGCAGCCCCGGCGCCCGGTTCGTTCCCACTTCTCCGCGCGCTGATGGAGCGCCTCCTGATCCCAGAGAGGCCGGAGAGCAGCATCAGCGGGTCCACTCCAACCCGACAGCACGGCGCTACCCAGCTGTGCCGTGAAGCGACGCCCCGCACGCCCGCGGCCAGACGATCCATGCCACCATGCGCCTCAGCTGCCTGCCCCCGTCGCGGCGCGCGCTCACGTTTTAATCCACGGGAGGGGCGGGGCGGCCGCGCGCGCGCCGCCGCCGCCGGGTCTCGCGAAACGGAACACCCCATACGTGCACATCGCTGCGGGCGGGGCGGGTACGCGCCCACGCGGGGTCACGTGGACGTATGCGTACGCTGTCCTCTGCTACCCCCCGCATCATTACCTTTCTGCTTCTCGTACCGCCACCACCAGCCGAGGACACCTGGCGCCGGCGCGAGATTTGCGTTCGTCGCGTGGGCGCGGCCGGGTGGTGAACCCGGCCAAAAGAGACGGGGATCCGCGCGGCGAGATGCCGGGCACGGGCATCTCGATCGGTGGATCGGCGGCCACCGATCTCGATCGGTGGATCGGCGGCCACCGATCTCGATCGGGAAGCGCGTAACGAGAGCGCGAGCGGCCACACTGTTGGGCAGGTGCTCGATACTGTGCGGCGGGCGGGAGCGATCGCGAGATGCGGCCGGGACGGGACACGGGGGATGGGATATGATCGGTCCGACACGGCCCCGATTGCGTTAGCTCGCGGTGCGCGGGGAGGGGGGGACAGGGGCATCTTGTGGGGGTCTGGTGGTGGCTCTCCGGTTGTTCCGGGACGGGGACGTGTCCTAGTTGAAGGGCCAGTTTAATTTCCCGCCGATCGGTTGGGACCGCCGGCCGGGTCACGTAAATTAACACCTCGCGGGCTCAGTAGTTTGTCACCGGAGTGTTGAGGACTCCACCAAGTCGCGCACTTTCGAGGACTTTTGTGAACATTTTGCTATGCAGAGTTCGTTTCATTGAATTCCTTTGCCGAGGATTCGATCTCTAGGTTTTGGGGACAAAAGTTCCACGTCACTATCCAGGTGATGTCCTCTTGTCCACACATAACTAGGTTTTCGGGACGTTTCCTCTTTGGTGGCCTCATGTACTTTTTTGGCTGATTTTGTTGGTCATTATGTTGTGTATTAACTAAGATTATGAAATTCAGCTAAACTTCGTGTTACATGGAGAAGCTTTCGGTGTACGACGAGTTTTTTTGTTAAAAAAACTTACAGCGAGTTTTTACATAGCGTGAAAAGGAGAGAAACCGCGGACTTTTCAGAGCAAGACGGCACAATCTACTTAGGTTATCAAGCTGATCAAGGAAGAGCTCGCATTGGCTCGGACTGTGTGCGGAGCTACTGAGATAATCTAGTCTCCAATATGTAGTGGTGTTGAGTTATTTTATTCTCCGAGTATAATTATAGCTATTAACAATATAAACCTGGCTTGTTTCCTTCTTAGCGCAGTACCAACCCTCCAAGTCAGCTAGTGTCCATATAATTAGCGCAGTACCAACCCTCCAAGTCAGCTAGTGTCCATATAATTAATTAGACTGCCACGTAAGCAAAAATACGATGTGGCATGTAAATTAATGAGGAGAGAGGAGAAAAGGGGAAGAAACGATTAGGACGGAGCTAGGTTGTAATTTCTGAGCACCCAGAAAAAATTCATAGTTTCTTGTTACCTCTAAATTTTCACCATGCTAGGCCTGTTCGGTTCTTTAGTCCATGGACTAGAGTTTAGTCGAGTTTAGTCTGCTTGGTTCCATGCACTAAAATGGACTAAAGTTCATAAATATTGTTGAACAAAGATACTTTTACCCTTCTTCCTTGCCCCAGGTACCCCTGCGCCTACTCCTTCCTGGCGCCAACACTTCCTCTGTTGTCTGCTCCCTCCCTCTCTGTTCCTCTCCCTCCTCACCTGCAGCAACCCGGCCCATCCCCATGGCCGCTGCTGCAGCAGCCCACCGGCACACCAAGCACCACCGCCTCTTCCCAGCCCCGACCCCATCGACGCCCTCGCCGATGAGCTCCTCTTCCTCGTCCTCGACCGTGTTGCCACCGCCGACCCGCGCGCGCTCAAGTCCTCCGCCCGCTCCAAGCCTACCTCCTTCCCGCCGTGCTCGCCCGATACCCGTCCGCATCCCACCTTGACTGCTCCCTCTACACGCGCGTCCCTAAGGGAGGGAGCAGACAGCAGAGGAAGTGATGAGCTACAACGACGGTGGCGGCCCCGGTCCCCTGCCTTCTCCTCATCCCTCTCTTCTCCTCTCCTTTTCCCTCTCCCTCTCCTTCTCCCTCTCTTCCTGTTTCTTCCTTCTAGATCTCAATCGCAGCTTCAATGGCGTGAGGGCATGGGAGCGCAGTAGCGTGCGGTCTGGGCATCTGTTGCCTTCGGCGCGCGCCTCTGGCCGGCCCAGCGTAGCGGCGGGCTGCCATGGGGGACCGGCCTGGCGGCGCGCTGCGACGGTGCTGTGTGGCTTGGGACGGCTGCTGCCGTCAGTACACGGCCCTAGCCAGCGGCGGGGGCGACGGGAGCCAGGCGGGAGTACGGCGGGTGGGAAGGCAGCGGGGGCCGGGTGGGAGGCCGACAGCGGGGGCGGCAGAGGGAAGCCGCGCCCCCTCGATTGCCCCTGTCGGCCTTCCCTTCTAGTCATCGAAGAAGAAGCTTGATTCAGTGCCATCTCCTTTTCCTCTTCTGCTGATTTGGTGAAGAAGATGCCCAATTCAGTGGATTGCTTGAAGAAGCCTGATTTGGTGCTCGATTTGGACGATTCGTGAGCTTGATTCGATGCGTGCATGTTGGAAGAACGACAGCAGCGCATAGCAGGTAGCCAAGGAAGAAGAGGAGGGCACTCTGCCTCTGGGCTCGCTCGTGCCTGCGGCTTGCCCCTACCCCGTCGCATGCGCCGGCCGCTGCCACCCACCTTTCCCCACATCAAGAGTGCGCCCTACGATAGTGTCGGAGGCGGTGAGCACAGGAGCAAGCGCGGCGAGGTAGAGCGGCCCCACAAGGAGGAGGAGTAGCAGCAGGGCGGTGCGGCGATCCATGGCGTGCGAGGGGAGCGAGCGGGATGGCGTAGTGGTGTACCACTGGCCGCTAGAGTGGGAGGCTCTCAGCCGTGGTAGAAGTGATACGAGAGAGTTGCTGCTTCCCTGCCGGGGAAGAAGATGCTCAAATTTTAGGGATTTTCCACGGCTGTTTGGGGGTGATCAGATCTCCCGATGCCACTCATCAGTGTCAGTGTCAATGATCGTCTAGAAACATCAATGGATTCAATTAATAATACTGTAATAATTTAGTTTGGAAGCTGCGAGACATGGGTAGCGTTTATTGACTTGATGATCATCATTGGTCCGGGGTCACGTGACTGCTTCGGCCTCACCGACCCCGTCTCAAACATCATCCTCAATGCCATCGCGCTGCTATGCCACCGGGCGGCTCGAGGGGAGACCATGCCGTCACACCCGCTCGTGGCGCGCTCTTGGTACCAGATCGCCGACCACTCCGAGTCCGGCCTCCTCACCTTCATGACCGCCTACTTCCGCTACCTCAGCGATTGATTTTGACGGACGGAGGAAAATCGCGGTGCCACTGGAGACCCCTACGCGGGGGGGCTCCTGATCACGACGGCGCCGCTGGAGATCGCGACACGAGGGGGCTTCTGCTCACGGTGGTGGGAAAAAAAATAACGGATCCTAATGGGCCCACTACGATGACGTGATTTGTTTTGAATTATTGGGGGGTAATTTTTAGCGATCTACTGTGGGCTAATATGTTTTTTGGGAAAAAATTTTAGCATAGCTACCAATATCTCGTTTTGAGGAAGAATTTTTTGGAAAATTCTAGTCCATGGGAATCAAATACCCCTTAAGTTGAATGTCTACGGATGCTACTAAGGCGCCGCACCCTCTTTTATTCTCTCGTGCACGAAATCGTTTCGGCTTGGAATCCAACGCACCGAGACCCGAGCCAGCGCGCGTTGGCCGCCCTCCAGTTTTTTCCCCACTTATTTTCCTGGGCTCCACCAAGTCACCACCCACGCCAGCCGCCGCAACCGGCTCCAGCTCACGCCTGCCGCGCCTCGGCACTCGTCGTCGACGCCGCCCATCGCCGTCATGGAGGGAGAAGAAGACGGGGAAGAAGAGCAGCTCGCGAATCGAACTCGTAACCTCTTCAATCGCAGCCTGGCTTCCCCATGGATCGAGCTCTTACCCGCTCAAATCGGCATCTCCCCCATCGGGATTGAGCTCCACTTTGCCCAGCTCGCAGCAGGCTGCCCACGGCGAGCCCCCGCGCCTGATCTTCTCTGTGTTTTGTTGAGCTCCATTCTATTCTAGCGACATTGTGCTGAAAGGTTATGGATTTGGTTGATGCACATGCACATGCTAGTGTTGGAGTTCGTTGCAAGCTGCCAAGCTGGTCCTCGCAACAGGAACCTGCAAGATGGTCCTGCTGGAGCTCCTCACGGTCACGGGGATGCGAAGAGGACCGGCTCGGCTGTCCTCGCGCCGCAGCTCACGCACCTCATCTGCTCCGCGGCCACCCCCATCGCCGCTCGCACGAGGCCGTGCCGTCGTGGGCCTGCGCATGAGCTTCACCACAGCCTAGCCGCCCTCCCATGGTTAGAGGGCCGCTCCAGCTCGCGGCGTGACGGCCTGCGCTCGGCGTGGTGCCCCTGCTCCCCGGCTCACCACCGCGCAGCGCCCGCCGCGAGCCCAGCAGCAGCCGCTCACGCCGGCGCGCGCTTGCTCAACGCAGATGCCCACGCTTTTGGCCCGCCGGCCGCTGCTCGCCCTCGGCCCCGCCGGCCGCGGCTTGGAGGGTCTGAGAGCGGTGAGAAATGGTGCGATGGAAGTGCCGCGGATGGAGGAGAAAAGCGTCACAGTAATTTATTGGGTTAATCGGATCCATACCATTATAATTTTCTAATTCTTGACCACGCCACTGCTGTTTACACGTTGATGTGAAGAAACTACGCGTTGGGAACGTAGTTTCTGCAAGGAAAAATTTTGATGACACGGTAGCGTTGACACCACCCAAATACACCATGGTTAGGACTGCCCTTAGAGCATGTATAACTATATACTAATTAATAATTATATAAAAATGAAACATACAAAGCGCTGTCTATGAAACACCGTGAGTTGTGTAGTCATGGTATCTTCTAACGAAACTGCCTATTCGCAGTTTTCGCGAGAGCGCTCCCCCCCCCCCCCCCCCCCCCACTCTCTACCGTGTAGGCGTGCTATATTTTGTACTCCCTCCTACTCAAATTATAGGTTATTTTAGTTTTTTAAATTCATTACTTTTCTATACATCTAGATATATACTATGTCTAGGTGCATAGCAAAATCTATAAACCTTAAAATGCCAAAATGACCTATAATTTGGAACGGGAGAAGTAGATATTGCAGTTATATACTACCTCCATCCCAGAATATAGCTAGTTCTATCATTCAAATTTTGTCCCAGAATATATCGGAAAAAGTCCATTTTACACCCCTCACCTATCCACTTTATCCGCTTAACCCCCGGAACTAAATTTAGGTTCACTTTACTCCCCTGAACTATTTCATTTGGTCCAATCAACCCCTAATTAATTTTCTCTTTTTTTCTCCATGTACGAGTTGAATTTTGAGTTCAAATTTTGTGAGCAGATACAAAACATGATGCCTTATGTTAAAATATTGTACTAAGAATTTTTCATGGTTATTTGCATAGGTCAGGAATATTTAATACGAGCTTGATCTTAGATTTACAAAACTGTACAAAAAGTTATCATGAGAAACTGGTAAAATTTGAACTCAAAACTCAACTTGTATGCAAAGAAACAAAAAGAGAAATCTAATTAGGAGGTAGATTGGACCAAATGAAATAGTTCGAGGGAGTAAAGTGAGCCTAAATTTTGCTTAGAGGGTTAGGTTGACAAAGTAAATAGGTGAGGGGAGTACAATGGACTTTTTCCTAATATATCTATTTTTGTGTTCCCAAGTGGGTTATTTAGCATGAGATGTCTAAAATGCCCTCCATGCATGCAAATCAATTATGGTATCAATTAAATAGGAACTATTAATTAGCTCATGAAAACTAGGCAATAGGTCTTTTATTCTGCATCTTAATCTGTCTGGAAAACTCAGAAAATAGCTATATTATGGAACGGAAGGGAGGAGAAGGAGTATATGTCTTTAAATGACATAGCAGGGCCATGCTTTCTTTAAAAAGAACCCTCATAGCCAGCTGAATTTCTTTGCACGCGGCAAGTGGAGGAGGAGGGGAAGGTTGGTATGCGGCCGCAGCTCATAACTGGCCGCGGGCCCACGGGCGTCTACGGTTGATGAGAGAGCGTAAGAGAGGGACACACATGGGCCCAGCCGCCCCGAATTTTCTCTGTAGAGATGTGCGCAACAGCGCCGGGCGCGGGCCGATTTCTTTACCACCCCACTGTATTGGCGCCATCACCTATCGCGTTACATCTTCCTGTTCCTGTTCCTGTTCCTGTACCCCCTGCCGTGACCCCGGCCGCCCGGCCTGTGCCTCAAGCAGTCTAGCTCAGGCTCAGCAGCTAGGACCTACTCGCAGCAGCAGCTAACCAACTGCCCCATCTCCCTATAAATTAGGGATCCCCTTCCATTTCTGCTTCCCATCGCCACACTTCAGCTCAGACTCAGAGTCACCCAGCGTTCGGCTAGCTACTGAGCTCGAGCGTATTCGGATCGTGCACAGCCGCCTGTCGCGCTCAGGTCGTTCTTTGGTGCTCTCGATCGTCGCCTCGGTCACCGGCCGCTTCGAGATTCCGGCCATCTTCGCCGCATTATATATCTCTCGCTCGCTCCGACGACGAGGATGTCGAGCAGGAGGTCCCGCGCGTCGGTCTCGGAGGAGGAGATCAACGAGCTCATCTCGAGGCTCCAGACGCTGCTCCCCAGCGCGCGCCGCCGTGGCGGCAGCCAGGTACGCTCGCACATCCAAAGCAACAAGAGATGATCATAAGCGCAGAGACAGGCATGCATGTTCATGCACAGTAGACAGTCACAAGCTAAGCTCAAACATACACAGTACTGACTACATACTGAGCACTGATCAACACTGAAACCGACACGCACGCATAAAAGCTAGCCACAAACTGTAGCGCCACCGCTTGCAAGTACGACGACGCGGACGGTGCGGTGCGCGTACGCATATTTTGCTTGATCGCATGCCAGTCTAGCTCCAGGTCAAGGTCTTCGTCGTCGTCTGATGTGTAACTGATCGAAATGCGTGTGTGCGCTGCAGGCGTCGACGACGAAGCTGCTCAAGGAGACGTGCAGCTACATCAAGAGCCTGCACCGGGAGGTGGACGACCTGAGCGACCGCCTGTCCGACCTCATGGCCACCATGGACCACAACAGCCCAGGCGCCGAGATCATCCGCAGCCTCCTCCGCTAGCGATCGATCGATCGAGCTGACGGCCACGGCCGGCGGCCATGGCGATGGATCCATCGCCATCTCGCCATGGACGACGGCCTCGGCCTAGCTTAGCGCTAGCTCTCAGCGAAGCTGATTAATTAAGGACGACGAGATCTGGTTTAATTGGTAGTAGGAGTTTGAGTACTTTGGTAGGGCATTAGCCATTAGCTAGGGCCACCTAAGTATGGTTCTTTATACTTTCTCCCTTCCATTTCGCCGCTCTTTGTTGCTTGTTTTTGCTAGTAGCAGCCTCTCCTCCATTTGTTTGTACTCTTCGGCTCTTCACTTCCATCTTTCTCTTCTTCTTCCTCTTCTTGTTCCTCCTCGTGTAGCCTATCTGTGGTCCGGATCGAGTTGTTTCCCCTGCACAGACAACCGACCGACCGCGAGCTACCGGCCGATCGATCAACATGTACTAGTGGTAATCTCTATTTATATATCTATATATATTGTTGTCTTGTCTCATCTACTGTCATCAGGCTGGCATATCTTGATTACCGTCCCTGAAGCTTGTTTAATCCCATCTAATCCCTCGTCGTGACGCGCCGCGACGCCTTGTTAAGCATGCCGTAGAGCTAGTACTTTATTAGGGGACAGTAACAGCCAAACGGCAGCGTCTCTGTCGCGGACGCCTGCCAGTGTTGGCGAGGACAGCGGACTGCTAGTATGCTACTGCGACGACGCAAACAATTTGTTCTGGCACGTCGTAACGTGCTGCGGCCAGAATTGGCACCCACCAGTATAAAGGTGACCGGGGCCGTCGGACTAAGCGCCTGCCAGCATAGATGGGATGCATCTGTGCTGACGGGTGTGTTAGGTGGCCTGCCAGCACAGATGCTGCCCAGAGAAAGCCGCAGACAGCTTCTTACCTAGCCAACATTCTATTCGTAGCTTGCCCGAGAGGAGTTCGGGAAAATTTCCAAAAATACCAAATCTAAAGGGGAATGTTTTGCTCTTGTTTTCTTTGGAGGAGATGACTATAAAAGGTAAGTTTGTGCCATTCCAACCTTCTTTTTCAACTTCTATCCATTCTAACTTCATTAGGTTGTCATCTAGATCTAAATCTAGACCTAGAAGAGAGAGGAGGGAAGAGAGAGAAAATAATTAGAGATAGATTATTTTTTTAAATAAAATTCTATGGTCACATTATAACCATTAAAATGCTATGTTTGTCATTTTAATATAATATAGAATTGAGTTTGATTATATTTTTTCTACTTATTAATTATTAGATCCATAGTTTTAATTAATGAGGTTGATTGAATTTAATATAATTGAGTTTGATTTTTCCTTCTACTTATTAATTATTACATCCATGGTTTAATTGAGTTTCATTTAGGGTAATATAGAATTGATTTTGATTATATTTCTGTACTACATCCATAATTTAACTGAGTTTATAGAATTGAGTTTAATTCAGTTATTAATTATTGCGACCCGTAGCTCATTAAATTAGTTAATATGACATAGAATTGTTATCATAGGTTGTTAAAGATGGATCATAGAGTATAGATGTATGGCATACGGAGACATTTGCATACATTCAGTTAGAGGTATCAAAGTTTGTCGAGGTTGCAGAGAAGCATGCTCGCACTTGCAAGACAAAGCAAATACGTTGTCCGTGTTTTGACTGTAGCAACAATATTGTTTGGGAGTATACTAATGTCATCAAGAGGCATTTGATAAAGCGAGGTTTTGTGGATGGATACACAATTTGGTCCCACCATGGTGAGGCAGGAGGTACTTTCAACAACACAGACATCGATATTGGCTCTGATGAAGTGGGTGGTGATGATACAAACGAAAATGATCATGTTATGATGGATAATGATTATGACCATGGAGATCAAAATGGTGATCAAACAGATGCGCGTGTGTAACCACAGGTAGACGAGAAACGTGATGTTGATATGGAGGATATGTTGCGCCACATTGAACCGGAAGTGTTGCTAGGGAGTGCTAAAGGGTTAGAGAATTTCGAGACACTCAAGAAGGCAACAAAGGACCGTATGTATGAAGGATGTGGGAAGGAGTGGACAGTGTTGCGTTTCGTCCTTCTTCTTCTGATCTTGAAGGCTAAATTCGACTAGTCAGACAATAGTTTCAATGATCTCCTTACTCTGTTGGGCAAGTTGCTCCCGAAGCCTAACTTTGTGCCAAAAAACACATATGAAGCAAAGAAGATTATCAATCCATTTAAGATGCGTGTGCAAAGAATACACGCATGCAGGAACCACTACATATTGTACCGTGGTGAGTACACAACATTGGAAAAGTGTCCAAATTGCGATGCTAGCCATTACAAAAGTAATGCCAATTTCTATGAGGACCGTGCTGGTTCCTCCATTGGGAATAAGAGGAAGAAGGGTACAAAGAAAAGTGCTGGTGCTCAAGTGGAGAACGAGTCCTGTATAGGTACTGACACGACGACTCAGCCAGAGTCACTGCCTTGGTGATGTGGTACTTGCCGGTGGCGGACTGTCGGGGCTAAATCCCCAGTATCCGCAAGGAAGGAAGAAAACGGACTCCTATTAGGATTCCTCTATAATCCTACTAGGACTCATACCATATAATCCTACTAGGACTCCTATCTTATAACTGACTAGTAATCCCACCCCCTGAGTATATAAAGGAGGGCAGGCATCCCTAAATCGGTAGGCGAAGGCCTCATAGAACCACAACAGAGGACCAAATCCTCAACACTAAACAACACCCAAGTGCGGGACGCAATATGCAACACCCCAAATAGGACGTAGGGTATTATACTACTCCGGCGGCCCGAACCTGTATAAATCCATGTCTTGTGTCCTCACTTTTACCTTCGAGTTTCAGGTCCGGTGATCCCCCACCAACCAATCTACTACCTCGAGATACCCCTTGGTAGGTTGCTGGGTATAAAACACCGACATGGACCATCTGAAGCGTTTGTTCTCAAACCCAAAGATCGCTGAACTGATGACTTGGCATGCTGATCACCCAATAAAGGCTGACAGAAAGCTTTGACATCCTTCTAATGCTCGTCATTGGAGGACCTTTGATGCCAATTATCAAGATTTTTCAGATGAAAAAAGGAATGTATGGTTCGTGTTGAGTATAGACGGTATGAATCCATTTTGTGAAAGAAGCAGCATGCACAACACATGGCCAATGCTGATGACCATATACAACCTTTCCCCATGGCTATATCACAAGAGAAAGTTACTTTTGCTAATCATTCTTATACAAGGCCCGAAGTAACCTAGCATCGACATAGAAGTTTTCCTTGATCCATTGATGGAAGATATGCAGAAGCTTTTGGAAGATTTGGTTCGGATGTGGGATGAGTACAGACAGGAGCACTTCACACTAAGGGCTATTATCTTTGTTACCATCAATGATTATCCCACACTATTTGCCCTGACAAGTCAAGTAAAACATAAGACAACATACGTAGTTTGCTTGGATGGAACATCATATGTGTATCTTAAGGGATATATGAAGACAATGTTCATGCGGCACAAGCGCTTCTTATTGAAGATGCACAAATACCGTAGGATGAAGGACTTTTTCGATAGGACCAATGAGAATGATTTTGCTGCAAAATAGGCTACAGATAAAATAGTATTTGAAATGTGCAAGAAGGTCAAGTTCAAACTCAATAAAAAGTCATTAGGTGGTGCTGATAATTCAAAAAGGGGCAGGAAGCAGGATGAAACTACAAACGTTGTACACATGCCATTTAAGAAGATGCCAATCTTCTTTAAGTATTTGCCATACTAGCGAGAGCTGGCAGTGTGCCATGCATTGATGGGATGCATCTTTAGAATAATGTGTTCGATAGCACCATCGGATTCTTGGGCTTATCAGGCAAGGTAAAGGACGGACTAAAATCACGTAAGGATCTGATTGACCTTCAAATCAGGGCAGAGCTCTACCCGCAAGAACTTCCTAATGGTAAGCAATACCTTCCCCCAGCTAGCTACAACTTAACACCAGATGAGAGATTAGCTATGTGCAAGTGCTTGCATGGGTTGAAAGTGCCGATCGGATTCTCATCCAACATCCGGTCACTAGTCTCATTGAAGGACATGACGCTTGCCGGCTATAACTATCATGATTGCCATGTGATGATCACAATTTTTCTCGCTATAGCGATCCGGGCTATCAAACCAATATTCATTAAGATGGTTATCACACGGATGTGTTACTTCTTCAACATGATTTCGTAGAAAGTGATCGATTGTGTCGAGTTGGCTAGGCTTCAGCTGTTTGTGTCTGAAACTCAAGCCCATCTTGAAATGTGCTTCCCTCCGTCCTTTTTCGATATCATGGAACGTCTCATGGTCCACATGGTCCAGCAAATAAATGAACTAGGGCCTATGTACTTCCATTAGATGTGGACATACGAACGGTTTATGTCGACTCTCAATGGATACATGAGAAACTAGACCTTTTCAGAGGGCAGCATGATTGAGAGCTACCATACAGAAGAGATTGCTGCATAGATTACATAAAAGATAAGAGAGTTATTGGTTTACTGGAATCTCGACACGAGGGGAGATTGTCCGGGAGAGGTACCATTGGAATGAAAAGATTCATCGACAAGGGTAACGAACAATTGGAGAAAGCGCATTCAAGCATTCTACAACAGCTCGCAATAGTAGAGCCCTTCATAGAGCAACACCTAAATGAGATCCGTGGAGAAAGTGATGGTCCATCAGAGGATTGAATCATTAAAGAGCAAAAGCGTCGTTTCCCATCATGGTTGAAGGACTATGAGCAGCTATTTGAAGGAAATTCCACAAACGAAGTAACATTGACCATGTTGGCGTCTGGCCCATCAAGCAATGTCACCTCATGGAAAGCATACAAAATTAATGGATACACATTTTATACCACCACAAAGACAACAAAAGCGTGGCATACCAAAATAATGTTGTTCGCATAGAGGCGATTGATACATCCGGGCAGAACATAACTTACTACAGTTTCATAGAGGAAATATGGGAACTTGAATATGGAGAGAATATTTGGATCCTCGTCTTTCGGTGCCAATGGGTCAAACACCCAAATTGCGTTACAGATGAAAACTATGAGTTGACGCTTGTAGACCTAACCAATGTAGGTTACAAAGATGACCCATGGGTACTCGCTGAGCATGTCGCACATGTATTCTACATAATCGACCCTATGAATGCAAAGAAGCACATTGCCGTCTCTGGAAAACAAAGGATCCTTGGAGTTGAAGGTGTAGTGGACATTGAGGATTACAATCAGTATGAGAAATTAGACCTGTTCAAAGACCATGAATGAAGAATCAAGCGTGTTGAAGCAAGCATTGATAAATCCATGTAGCTATGGTTACGTAGTGACTATGAAGGAAGAATCGTAAAAGGATAAATTAACATTTCTTATTAGCTATGTTGTAAGACTTATTAATTATCTTGTAAGACTTTATTAATGTGGATTAGACTTTATTATCTTGTAACTAACCGCCAGCATAAGAAAAGGGTAGGGGTACATCCATGCCACAATACAATATAACTAGTTCTGACAATAATGCAAGTTTGTATATTAATACATAAGGTCTTAGAGACAACAAGTTCAAATCCATAAGAAAAGGGTAGGGATACATCCATGCATGTTACACATTTCATGCTCCGTGTCGCTTCCTTAGATATGGAACATAGTTAAGATCTCCAATCGTCTAGCCTAGAGCTTCATCAAAAAAGGTTAGAGCACGGATGAGTGCACTCTCCTTCATTTCACATTGGCAATCACATGGACGACCATAAATCTCGAACAATGGAGAGGTCAACTATTGTGGCCTGTAGAAAGTGATATGAGCCTGGAACTGGAACTTCCCATCTCTGGTGAATATCGGGTTTCCACCCAAGTAAGTGAAATCCAACTTATCCAAGACTTGAGCAAGAATCGCACGAAAGCTAATTGCCATATTGGTAGTACCAAAGAGATCCTAAATGATGATAATAACGTGATGAAAGTTAAAATCTGTATATAACTAAAGTTAAAAGAATGATAAATTTTTTTCCATACCATGTCATGTTGATTAAGCCGACAAAGCCTCTTAGTCGTCAAAATTACATTGCTTTTTTCCTCCTCGAGCTACTTTATTCGAAAATATGAGAAGTCTAGCACAAAGTACCCATGATCCTTAAGCTGCTGTAGGCAGGCCTCCATGGCAGTCCTTTCAAAAGTTACCCTATTTGGTACTATTTGACCCATTGCGGCAATTGAAACCATCGGGATGGACTCTCCTGGTGACTTCGAGGTGAAATCTGTTTCTCGAACAGGTACTTGAAAAGAGATGTGTACTCTTTTAAAATGACGTTCAACAACAACCTTGGTTTGCACTACAGGAGAAGTACCACCTAAATCTTCGATAACATCTTTGAGCCATCTAATTGGGTTGATAAGCTACATTGTATGTAAGTAAATTTAGAAATTATTCTGTTGACGCCAGATTTTGACACGTGTAAAATCGGCATTAGGGAAGGAAGAAATCAGAAGATGCGGCGAGACACAGGGGTGACGGTTGGAAATCGGCTGATTGGTGCTACAGTCGAGGATCGGCCGATTAGCCTTTGGAGTTCCGCCTCGCCCGACTCCAAGTCCTGGGATCGGATGCGCCCGACCCTCCGAGGGAGGATCTCCACCTCGCTCGACCTTAGGTCCCAGGGTCGGAGTAGTCGGAGCCCCCGACATGTGGGCCCTAATCGGCTATCCCTTGCCGATGAAGTGGGTAGAAATCGGCCGATTGGGAGGCTGGAGCGATTGGGCCGGTATGGGCTTAAAGAAGATTATGAAGATAAAGAGGGAGTCAGCCCATGAGAGCATGATGATCGACTCCAGTACGAATCGTACTTGTAAATATTCGTTTTCGTTTAAAATCGTATTTGTAACAGGCTATAAATAGCCACCTTCATAGATCTGTAATCATCATCAAATCAATACAACAAACTACTATTTCCTCGTACTTACTTTCGAGCCGGCGACTTCGCCAATACTTTTCTTCTTTTTCACGAGTTCGTATGGGTTGGCGGGGCTGCATCAACTTGACCTCCGGCCGATCTTGTAAGTTCCGCTTATCGAATAGTTTCTAAGCTTTAACTTCGGGCGCATCGCTGTCGTTTCGTTTAGATTTATTCACCAGTTATCGATATTCACTAGAATTCTAGGTTTTACCTGTTGTTCTAGTTTTATCACCAGTTATCCAGCTAGGAATTGGAACCTTCGGCTTTCCTGTACTTTGTTATTTAATCTATTCGTTTTACGCATAGCCGATTAGATCTGTTCCTAGTGTCGTTACTGTAGCGTTGTTTAGATTACTCCAGCAGTCTTCTTTATTAACGTTGCTCGGTAATCGGCTGCATTATAGCCGATTTCTTTATTACAGCAAATCGGCCGATTCGCTGATAAGCTATCTCGAGATCGGAACCTTAGCCGATCGCAACCTCTGGGATCTGACACGTTTCTTTCCTTGCCAATCAACAGGTCAGATTGGCTGGCACGCCACGCGAACCGCACCAGGGCGATCACCCGAACAGGAGTTAAGCAGATTCTCCCGGGTCGTGTGTCCAACGCTAGGAATTCGATCAGCCGATTTCTAGCGCTAACACACTTTTGGCACGCTCGGTGGGACCAATACAACCGCCACTATGTCAAAAGCTGCTGAAGTATCAGAAGACAACGTCATCGAAGTGACGGAAGTAGACCTCAGGGACGACCAAAAGGAAGAATTGGAGAAACAGATGGCATACTACCAGAAGACGTGTCTGCAATCCTTCAGTCGTACCAGGAGCGGGGAAACCATCAAAAAGACTCCGTTTCCGACTCCCTGCCAGATCACAATCACCGAGGACTCGGACAAGATATCTAAGATGGTTCAACAATCTGTCTATCAAGCTTTCATTGATCAATCCCCGGTGATTTCTAATACGGTATACAATGCCGTCATCAGCTCCTTGGCCAACGGCGTATCCCAAGGGTACCAGGGGCCGGCATATGCTCCACCTATTACGGCCCCGACCAGGAGTTATTCAAGTGCACCTTATTCGGCTCCTCAGCCGATCCAAATTCCAATTGGAGGTCCCAGCGCTTCCTCATCATCAATCCCTCTAGGGCCTCACAGCGCGCCATATCTCCGGCCGCATCCCGTTCAGTTGTCCTGCGCGCAGTTTCCTCCTTTGAATTCAGCGCCTTGGGGGGCACCATCAGTGACGGCCGTCCAGGATCAATCGGCCAGCCATGGAAGTCCTCAACTCCAGGCATCTTTCCAATCGGCCATTAGGCCGACGATGCCACAGTATCAGCCCGTCACGCCGAAGATGAGCAGGGGGGCAGAAGCAACGGAAGTACTTCGGGGCGTTGCGCCGCTCGTACTATATGACGAAGCGTCCAATTCATTCAAACAGCCGACCCCGACCACGCAGCCGGCTATGACACATCAGGCGCCGCACGCTTTCGCCCATCACCCGGTCATCCCGCCGCCAGTGTACCAACACGTGCCGGTTCCCCAGCCGATAGTCCATCAGCAACAGCTAGATTGGACGGCACGCATAGCGGAGGTGATTCAAGAGCTATTCGGTTTAAAACCGAAGATGCAGACCTACACATACAAGACACCATACCCGCCTACATATGACTTACTGCTGTTTCCCCATCGGTACAAAGTTCCCGATTTCACCAAGTTTTCGGGGCTGGATGACACCTCAACTGTGGAACACGTGAACAGATTCATCATCCAATGCGGGGAAGCAGCGGCGCAAGATGCTCTACGGGTGCACCTTTTCTCATCATCCCTGTTTGGGTCAGCCTTCGAATGGTTCACTACATTACCGCCCAACTCGATAATTACGTGGGCTGATCTAGAAAGGCAGTTTCACAAATACTTCTACGCGGGGATACATGAGATGAAGCTGTCTGATTTAACCAGCCTCAGACAGAGAAGTGACGAGCCGATATCCTTATATGTGCAGTGGTTCAGGGAGATCAGGAACAAGTGCTACTCCCTAGCCCTGACCGATGCACAATTGGCCGACATAGCCTTCCAGGGTCTCCTCCCTCATATCAAAGAAAAATACGCTTCGCAGGAGTTTGAGAGCTTAAGCCAAATCGTCCACCGAATGTCTGGTCAAGAAGTACGCCCTTTTGATCCACGAAGGAACTTCCAGAAAAAGGTGGCATACTTAGAAGAGGTTGAAACCGAAGAAGAAACACAGATCGGCCTTGCGGAATGGATTAAAGGGAAAAAACCAATATCGTGTCCATTCGGAAAAAAGGAACTGGAAACGTTCGGATTTGACACATCAAAGGCCGATAAAATCTTCGATCTTCTTCTCCAAGAAGGACAGATCAAACTGTCGCCATACCACACGATCCCATCGGCCGAACAGCTGAAGAAGATGAAATATTGCAAGTGGCATAACACCACCTCCCACGATACAAATGAATGCAAAATCTTCCGACAACAGATACAATCGGCCATCGAGCAAGGCAGACTCAAGTTTGAAGTCCCAACAAAGCCGGCCAAGCCGATGAAGATCGACCAGCACCCCTTCCCCACCAACATGGTTGACACAGGGAAGAACTCGCTCCAGACCAAGGTGCTGACATCTGAGTCAGCTAAGAAAAGCGGCGCCATAGACCCCAGGAATCAAGCGACACCCGAAGACGTCAAGGGGAAACAGCGGATGGAGGACGATGACGATGAATCGGGAGAACCACGTAGGCCCATCACTTCCCAATTTCTGCTCAACAAATATCAACGGCAACATGAATGCTCAAGATCCCGGGAAGAGGTGATGCAGCGACATGAAGATCACTGGCGATACCCGTTCTTCATCCACTATTGGGAAAGCAACCTCAGGTTGCCATCGGCCGATAATTGCCCTGAGTGCAACGGCCCGTATCATAACAATCGGCCGTTCAGGAGGTCTCGCTCCAGAGATGGAAGACCAGAGCCGATCAGCAGGAACTGGCGCGAACAAGAAGACCGGCGCCCTCCAGTGCGTGATCGGCTGGGGGGCAGAAGTGACCGATATGACCGGTCGGAAGACAGGCGCGAGCGGAACGATAGGCCGGGGGGCAGATTCGATCGACACAACCAGCCAGAAAACAAGGTTAGCGTTCACGATCGACTTGAAGAGATGGCCGATGCTCGGGTATCAGACGAGAACCCCTTAGGACGCGAACCAGAATGGGAACGCGCCAGGCCACGAACCAAACCAGTGAACCCCAGGTGGTGCCCTGATGGATTAACCAAGTCTCAAAAATGAAGAATCCAATGTCTCCGCCAGTGGGAACAGCAGGAAGAAGAGCAACAGCATACGGCGGACGAGAAAAACGACAGGTCTCAGGTATGGCGCCCCAAAAGAAACGACAGGGGAGACGTCGAATCAGCAGCCGACATCGGCATGGTTTTCATACTGCCGATGGAATTCATGACTCCTGCCGACCGACAGAACATGTCGGCAATAGAAGAGCAGATGGCACAATTGGCTTTGGAGCCAATGACAGCCACGTTCGAGAAGCCCGAAGATGACAAATGACAACACCTGAAGGCCTTGTTCCTTAAAGGGCATGTCAACGGCCGACCCATCACCAGATTACTAGTAGACAGAGGAGCTGCGGTTAACATCATGCCGTACTCCATGTTCCGGAAGCTAGGGAAGAGTGATGACGACCTGACCAGGACAGATATGATGCTCAAGGACTTCGAAGGCAACGTGTCCCCCGCCCGCGGCGCACTCTGCGTCGACCTCACCATCGGCAGTAAGACCCTTCCTACTACTTTCTTTATTATTAATGGCAAAGGGTCCTACAACATGCTACTTGGCCGAGACTGGATACATGCAAATTGCTGCATCCCGTCTACGATGCACCAATGCCTCGTACAATGGGTCGGCGACAACATTGAGGTGGTCACCGCCGATTCCGCATACAGCGTCGCGGCAGCCGATACGCAGCAATGGAGCTGCGAGAACGTCAAGTGCATATCCGGGAGGATATGGGACACTGATTTCCTGAAGGTGTCCGATTTTGGCCTACAGCCGATCCGAGCAGTCGGCTCTGAAGATTCAGACTAAATGGATCAGTTCGCCCGGGAAGATGGAAAGCTAGGACACGGCTTCACGTCGGCCGATTCATTAGAAATGATAGACTTAGGCGATGGCACCAAACCAAGGCCGACGTATATTAGTGCAAATTTGGATCCAGAATACAAATGTAAATTGACAAATTTATTAAGAGAATTTAAGGATTGCTTTGCTTGGGAATACCATGAGATGCCCGGATTAGACCGATCTATTGTCGAACATCGGTTACCCATAAAGTCAGGGTATGGACCGTATCAACAGCCTGCACGGCGGTGTAATCCTAAAATCCTACCTGATATAAAGGCTGAAATAACGCGGCTAATCGAAGCAAAATTTATTCGGCAATGCCGTTATGCCGAATGGATCTCCAACATTCTACCCGTATACAAGAAGAACGGAAAGCTCCGCGTATGCGTCGATTTCAGGAACCTCAGTCAGGCCACGCCAATGGACGGATACCCCATGCCAACAGCCGATGTGCTGATAGATGCCGCCGCGGGACACAAGGTTATTAGTTTTATGGATGGAAACACTGGATACAATCAGATACTAATGGCCGAAGAAGACATATCCAAAACGGCCTTCAGATGCCCGGGTCACCTTGGTTTATTCGAGTGGGTGGTAATGACTTTCGGTTTGAAAAACGCCGGCGCTACGTATCAGCGAGCCATGAATTACATATTTCATAAACTTATCGGCATACTGGTAGAAATTTATATCGACGATGTCATAGTCAAATCAAAAGGACACCAGGAGCATCTAGCCGATTTGCGGCAGGTACTGGAATGCACGAAGAAACATGGGCTGAAGATGAACCCGAATAAGTGTGCCTTCGGTGTATCCGCCGGACAATTCTTAGGATTCATGGTTCATGAGCGGGGAATAGAAATCAACCGGAAGACCATAGCGGCCATCAATAAAGTCGTGGCCCCGCAGAATAAGACTAAGTTGCAATCTCTAATCGGCAAGGTGAATTTCATCAGAAGATTCATATCTAATCTGTCTGGGCGTATCCAAGCCTTCACACCATTGTTAAAGTTGAAGCCCGACCAAGATTTCGTATGGGGAGAAGAGCAACGCAAGGCACTAGAAGATATCAAGCAGTACTTAGTCTCACCACCAGTATTGGTCCCACCTCAAATTGGTAAGCCGTTTAAACTATATTTATCAGCCGATGAACAAGCTATCGGGTCGGCTCTGGTCCAGGAGTTCGAGGGAAAGAAACGGGTAATATATTATGTCAGTAGAAGAATTCTGGATGCCGAAACAAGGTATCCCCCAGTAGAGCGGCTATGCCTATGCCTTTACTTCTCATGCACCAAACTCAGGCATTATTTGCTATCGGCAGAGTGTGTAGTCGTATGCAAAGACGACGTGGTAAAATACATGCTGTCATTGCCGATTTTGAAAGGACGAATCGGAAAGTGGATCTTGGCTTTATCGGAATTCGATCTTCGATATGAATCGGCAAAGGCCGTCAAGGGTCAGGTCATGGCCGATTTCGTTGCCCAGCACTGCGGACCAGAGGCTACCTTCGTGGAACTAGTGCCATGGACCTTATACTTTGATGGTTCATCATGTGGGGCCGGATCAGGAATCGGTATCGTCCTCATATCGCCTCGGGGGGCAAGCTATGATTTCTCTCTACCGATAGAAGCATCCGCCACTAACAATCAAGCAGAGTACCGAGCTGTGTTGAAGGGGTTACAATTATTGAGGGAAGTCAAGGCTGATGCTGTTGAAATTTTTGGGGATTCCATGCTTATCGTGGACCAATTAACAGGAAGGTCCGAATGCAAGGATGATGTGTTAAGGATTTATTACGAGGACTGCCTGCAGCTTCTGAAAGAATTCAAGTCCGCGGTTATTGAGCACATCCCTAGGAATCACAACAAGGATGCCAACAAGCTCGCCCAACATGCATCCGGATATCAGCCGATTCAAGGCGCCATGTCTCTAGAACTTGCGGCCGATGACTGGCGAAAAGAGATCGCCGATTACCTGAAAGATCCATCTAAGAAAGTGGATCGGCGGATACGATTTCAGGCTACAAAATATGTGTTACTAGAAGACGACTTGTTCTACCGAACGATTGATGGCGTCCTACTCAAGTGTCTAGGAACAGAGGAGGCGAAGACTCTGATGGGAGAAATCCACGAAGGAGTGTGTGGGGCCCACCAATCGGCACATAAGATGAAATGGATGATTAGGAATAATGGTACTACTGGCCGACAATCCTCGAAGACTGCTTCAAATATTATAAAGGATGCCAAGATTGTCAGAAATACGGGAATGTCCAACGTGCGCCCGCATCGGCCATGAATCCTATTATCAAACCGTGGCCGTTGAGAGGTTGGGGAATAGACCTCATCGGGCAAGTTTATCCTCCGTCAAGCAAAGGACACAAATTCATTCTAGTAGCCACAGATTATTTCACCAAATGGGTGGAGGCGATTCCGCTAAAAGCCGTGACATCGGTCGCTATGGTTGACTTTGTAAGGGACCATATCGTCTACCGTTTCAGCATTCCCCAGACTATCACGACCGATCAAGGAACGATGTTTACATCAGGAGAATTCGAAGAGTTCACGGCTGATATGGGAATCAAATTGCTAAACTCCTCTCCGTACTATGCCCAAGCTAATGGTCAGGCCAAATCTTCCAACAAAGGGATAATTAAGTTAATCAAGAGGAAGATAGAAGAACAGCCGAAAAAGTGGCATTTATGTTTGACCGAGGCCCTGTGGGCATATAGGATGGCTTGCCACGGGGCCACCAAGATGTCCCCTTATCAGTTGGTGTACGGTCACGAGGCAGTACTGCCGTGGGAATTGAGGACAGGATCGAGACGTACTTCGCTCCAAGATCAGTTGACGGCCGATGATTACTCCTCACTCATGAAAAGGGAACTTGATGACTTGGCAGGCCAACGATTGAGAGCTTTGATCAGTATTGAAGAAAACAAGAAGAAAGTGGCCAGATGGTATGATAAGAAGGTCAAGGTCAAGCAGTTCTCTCCGGGGGACCTGGTATGGAAGTTAGTGCTGCCGATCGGGTCAAAGGATCCTAAATTTGGTAAATGGTCCCCTACGTGGGAAGGGCCGTATAAAATCGGCCGATGTGCTCCAGGAAATGCTTACATTCTGGAAACGATTGAAGGAGAAGAGTTTACTAGGGCTTTGAACGAAAGATACTTGAAAAGGTACTACCCTAGTATATGGGTCGGAGCATAAGGATCGACCATGATAAACAAACACACAGCCGATACAAGAAAAATCTCCTAAAGAGAAAACATAATCGTCCAAATCGGCCAATTTATTATTCGGTATGAACGATGGGTTACACGGCCGACGCAGTACAAGTCGCCCTTAGAACAAAAAATAATTAACCATGCTTCTTCTTAAGTTCTCTCTCGACCCGACCTAGTTCTATCAGAAGACGGATGTGCCGTTCTTCTATATCTTTCATCGCAACTTCCACTTCAACTTGACGGGGAAGAGGATGACTCCGGTCCACTGCCGGACGAGATGTCCCTGCCACTGCATCTTCAAGAGCAATTTGACGGGGAAGCGGATGACTCCTGTCGGCTCGAGGTCGCCTGTGGTCGTCGCCATCGAGGAAGTCCCAGATCCGTTGGACATCGGTAGGGACGTGCTCCTTGAGTTCTTCACGATGAGCCCTGATTAGATCCTTGTCTTCTTGTGACAATGGTTCGTCGGAGTACACGAGCCCGATGGCTCGTTCGAGTTCAGGGCTAAGGCGCCGCGGCTGGGAAAAGAGGCAATATATAACCGCCGAAGATGAGATTTTTTCAGAGGAATCAAACTGAGAGAAAAGGCGGAGGCAGGTCTCTTACCTGGTTAACAGAGGAAAAAGAAGAGGATGAAGAAGACATGACTGCAGAGCGTGCCGACGGAAACAAGTCAGGGAAAGAGAAAATCGACTTAAACGGGTGCTCTCAAAAGTGAAACCAAGGCCGGTATTTATAAGTGAAGAAAGCGTGGATGTTTGGTAAGATGCGTCCCATCAGAAGTAAAAAGGGTAATAAATAAGAGAGCGCCGCGAAGGACAGTCAAAGAAGGCATTAATGTTCGTACAAAACTACCAGTACTTTTACAGGTCGCCCAGAAGGGCGTTGATAGCCGCAATCGCTCGACGCCGGATCTGATCGGCTGAGTCCAGGACCCGTTGGTCATCCTCTGCTGATCCCGGGACTTCTGACATGTGGCGGTGGAGTTTAAGGGCTTCGTGAGCCAGATGCTGCCTCTCCCGCTTCAAATTGGCGATGACGAACGGAAGTTCCTTAAGCCTCTTCTCTTCGGCGGCTATTTCCTTGGTCACTTGCTCCATTTCCTTGGCAAGTTCTGCTCTTCGGCGTTTGAGGCGGTCTATCGTGCCGACGATTCCAAGGCGAGAGTCCTCCAGAAAATGAATCCATTGATGCACCTCTTGAGCCTGACGCTTGTACAAATCTTCTTCTTCACGAGTCTTGGTCAGTTTGGCGCGATCGGTCATGTGACACAGAGCCCTGAAGACCAGAATCCGCATTGACTCAATATAAGTGGCCGGCGCCAAGGCTTCTTCTGCCTCTTCCGGTACTCGCCCGCTGACGTCACCAAAGAGCTGCCGAATCGGCGAGGCATCTTCTACCAATCGGCCGATGTCCTCTTGAAGAAGGGATCGTATGCTTTCAAGCTTGGCACGGACATCGTCAGGAACGAAGCTCAAAGTGACCTGACGGGAAGCAACTTCCTCGTCATCAGAAAGTGCGACCACAAACGAGAAAAGACTGTTATTAGGGGTGTCCTGTTCCTGTAAAATAATAAATGAAAAGAGAACAAGTCAGCCGATGGTAGTAGCAAATCGGCCAATTAAGGGTGGGAGATCTCTTACCTCCTTAAAACGGATTTCTTCCAGCTGCGTTTGCGAGACCGTCACCCTCGACTCTTGGACTGGCGCCATTGGCTCATCGGAAGAAGAGGACTCAACGACAATTGGCGCTCTGCTCGGGCCAGCTTCTTGAAGGATGGCCAATGGCTGATCAGGCAATGCGCTTAGTGTGCCGGTAACCTGTGTCAAAGTTAATAAGAGCATCATCCAAATACTAGAAGATCGGGTTGAAGGATCGTATACCTCAACAGGAGGAAGCGCTGGCATTTCATCGACCGCTTGGGTTACTGTCGATTGCTGAGGGTTCACAAGGGTAGTCTGTGCAGTCTAATATAAGAGGAGTCAGTATGGAGATAGCGATCGGGAAGATCGGACAATAAGTACCTGCATAGCCTCCACCAATAATGACGCAGCGGCTGCTCTGGCTTCTATGGCGACTTGAATGTCTACCTCTTCAGAGTCGGAAGGGTCGACGCGGCCAAAGTTTCTGCCAATGTAATCATGGGTGGATCGGCCGATTCTATACGAGCACGCACTCGGCGACTGGTCTTCTTGACAACTTTCTTCTGCGCCTGTTTCACTCGACCGGCGATGACGTCCACAGAAGGGGCATGATAGCCGATGAGGGGGAATGTGGTATATGGATAACGGTCCTCTATCGACCGACCACTCCGGCTGCGTTTTGGGGGAACGCGGTTTTCAGACTGAGTCAACAGCAAGAGTTAGTATATATGTGTAAAAGATAATACTAATAAGTGGAAATGAAAATCAGCCAGGGAAAAGAAGAGTACCTCGGCGTTCGGATCGATGTTGGCTGGATCCAGGAGGTTGCAGTATGTCGATGCAGAAGTGCAGAACAGGTACTGTTTCCATTCGGCCCACCATAGCTTGAATTGCTGAACGGCGAAAGGGGCTACTATCCATTCATTCAGGTCTATGGTACTAGAGTCTGGAATCCGATCTCGCAGCTGATTATAGTCAAGACCCTTGGTGAGTTCATCTCTGAACTTTGCTCGACCGGCGAAGTATGCATGAATCGGCAATTGACCCATGCCGAATTGCCGTGCTGCGACGGAGGGGTTGTAGAACTCATAAGTAGGAGCATCCTTCCCCGAGAAGAAGTTTGCCGGTAAGATTCCCGATTTGATTAATTCGTCTGTGAGGTCTTCATCGAATCGGCTAGTAGTTGAGTCAAAACAAGAAGGGAGCTCAAAGATCGGGTCATCCCTCTGATAGGGGAACCAACTGGTCGCGTCTTCGCTGAAGCCGTTATAAAAACACCTGAAATATTCGGCCACCTTGGTAACAGAGTATGAGCAACCAGAAACGGCCGATGCTGCTTCGCCGAAAGATGTACATCGGCGTCGGACAGTGGGGTTCTCTGCCGATTCGATGTTAGGGAATGTCATGTGCTCCACTCGCTGCTTAGAGATCTTGCTCATGTACAGGTTAAGCCATAAGTTGATAAACCACCAGGGCCCACCAGGGTTTCCAATCGGCTCCCCTTGGGATAATTTAACGCCAATTTGGTGGAGCATATGATAGGCTGCCCCCAGTAGGTGCTTTCCAAGGGGAACAGAAGCCCCTGTCGATAATGCCTCGGCCAAAGCCTGTGTGTTGGTGGATGGACCAGCTGCTCTCCCACAGAAGAAATGTTTCTCTAGCCACATCATCAGGAAAGCCGTGTGCTCTCTGTTCTCAACTGATCCGGCCCGTTTGTTGCATCTGATGAATCCCTTCCATCCGCCGATTCCCTTTGTGTCCAGCCGATGAGATGTCGTGGTCAAAAGGTGAAAAGGGGTGTCCGGAGAGGAAATGTCAAGGCCGGTCAACAAGACCACATCGACCAAGGTGGGGGTCATGGGTCCGTGTCCAAAGAGGAATGCATTGACAGCATCGGACCAGAAGTAAGAGGCTGCTATCACTAATGGCTCATTTCTTTCCATTTGGGACAAAGATAGATCGATGCACTGGCTGATTTTACGCTCATCCCATTGGACCCTCTTAGAAGCGGCTATCTGTTGGTACCATTCCCTCCAGCCGGGGGTTTCATTCGGCCATGACCTGAAGGTACCCGACCAATGATCTAGGTCCATAGTTGATTGCTTAAAAGGGATTCTATGGGTTTCCAAATTGATTAAGTCGGTTGGATCTGGGTTTCCCATGGGACCAAGGCAGATAAGGCCGGGAGTTTCTGAAAGGCGAATGGTAATCTGATGCCTAACCGCCTAAAGAAGCAAAAAGGGGGTGCAGAAGTAAGAATAGATCTAAAGTAAATGCATTACTGTTAAGGAAAGTTTCGGTAATGACCTCCGGGATGAAGCTCATCGTAGTCGGCGGGATCGCTAGTGGAGCTGCAGATGATGAAGCCGCCAATGGGATTTCTGTTGGAGCCCCAACTCCTGCTGATGAGGTTCCTTCTCCCGTCGATGGAGTCGCCGCCGTTGCCGCTGGAATTTCCGCCGGTGGAGCCAGCTCCGGAGCTTCGGGCGTTGGTGAGGTGCCTGAAGGTGTCGCCATTGGAGAAGTATGGGGAATGTAGATGGAAGGAGATGCCGGGGAAAAGCTGGAAGCTAAGGATGGCGCCGGAGGAAGAAGAAGGCCCGTGCACTAAAGGGGGAGGACGTGAGCTCGTAAGGGAAGTACGGGACGTCCTGATATTTAAAGGTGGTCTGAGAAGGGGTAAAAGCGGAATTTTTACCGCGCCGGCGTTTCGATTTTTTCGGGAGGAGTGGTTGTCGTGGGCGCCCGTTTCAAAAAGATTGCAATCATCAGGCTGGAGTGCGTTTGTTTCAGAAGGGAAGTTGAAAAGAATTTCGAAGTAAAGACTATGTTTTACTCTGAAACTGGGGGGCATGTGTTGACGCCAGATTTTGACACGTGTAAAATCAGCGTTAGGGAAGGAAGAAATCAGAAGATGCGGCGAGACACAGGGGTGATGGTTGGAAATCGGCCGATTGGTGCTACAGTCGAGGATTGGCCGATTAGCCTTTGGAGTTCTGCCTCGGCCGACCCCAAGTCCTGGGATCGGATGCGCCCGACCCTCCGAGGGAGGATCTCCAACTCGCTCGACCTTAGGTCCCAGGGTCGGAGTAGTCGGAGCCCCCAACATGTGGGCCCTAATCGGCTATCCCTTGCCGATGAAGTGGGTAGAAATCGGCCGATTGGGAGGCTGGAGCGATTGGGCCGGTATGGGCTTAAAGAAGATTATGAAGATAAAGAGGGAGTCAGCTTATGAGAGCATGATGATCGACTCCAGTACGAGTCGTACTTGTAAATATTCGTTTTCATTTAAAATTAGAGATAGAGTTCTAGTCGGTTAGGAAATCATTTGTAACAGGCTATAAATAGCCACCTTCATAGATCTATAATCATCATCAAATCAATACAACAAACTACTATTTCCTCGTACTTACTTTCGAGCCGACGACTTCGCCAATACTTTTCTTCTTTTTCACGAGTTCGTATGGGTTGGCGGGGCTGCATCAACTTGACCTCCGGCCGATCTTGTAAGTTCCGCTTATCGAATAGTTTCTAAGCTTTAACTTCGGGCGCATCGCTGTCGTTTCGTTTAGATTTATTCACCAGTTATCGATATTCACTAGAATTCTAGGTTTTACCTGTTGTTCTAGTTTTATCACCAGTTATCCAGCTAGGAATTGGAACCTTCGGCTTTCCTGTACTTTGTTATTTAATCTATTCGTTTTACGCATAGCCGATTAGATCTGTTCCTAGTGTCGTTACTGTATCGTTGTTTAGATTACTCCAGCAGTCTTCTTTATTAACGTTGCTCGGTAATCGGCTGCATTATAGCCGATTTCTTTATTACAGCAAATCAGCCGATTCGCTGATAAGCTATCTCGAGATCGGAACCTTAGCCGATCGCAACCTCTGGGATCTGACACGTTTCTTTCCTTGCCAATCAACAGGTCAGATTGGCTGGCACGCCGCGCGAACCGCACCAGGGCGATCACCCGAACAGGAGTTAAGCAGATTCTCCCGGGTCGTGTGTCCGACGCTAGGAATTCGATCAGCCGATTTCTAGTGCCAATATATTCATGTGTAGTAAAAAATCAATTACATGAAGAAAAGAATATTACTATGTTAGGAATTGATCCTTTGCTTCAATCGCCTTGTGGCAAAGCCAAAGATGGCATTAGTGAAGTGAAATCCGGGATAACGAGTCAAAGGTGGCTCCTTGAATATGTAGTGTCCCCTACCACGTCCACGACCACCACGACCACAGCGGCCACCTCCATGGCTGCCACCACCACGGGGAAAAGAACTTTCACTTGCCATAGTTAGCCCCAGCTATCCAAATAAAATTGTAATAAGATATAGGTGGTTCCACAAACATCAGCTTCAATGATAATTATGCCCAAAACATCATAATTCACGAAATGCTCAGAATAAAAGGTTGTCCAAAATAATGGAAAAAGGTAACAATTATCATGTTGCAATTGCATGGATTAAAAATGGAAAAAAGGTAACAATTATATCCTTGAGCACAAAAATGATATATATTGTAAAAAAATAAAAAGGAAACCATTATTGTCCTAAAATTGATAATAGAGAAGCATCAAATTTAACAATCGAATACATATTTAAGGTTTGTCTTGTCAATCCATTTTCCTTAATGAATTTACTTAAAAAAAAAACAACAACCGCTGGCTGGGGAGGTGTTGACGCCCATTTTTGACACATGTTGGGATCGGCGTCAGGAAGAGAGGAAAGTGGCCGATGCGGATAAGCAAGAAGCTACAGCTGGGGAATCGGCCGATACAGCTACAGTGTTTCGGCCGATTCGCCGAAGGAGTCAATGAAGACTAGCCGATTGGGAGGCAGAGCAGTTTGGCCGATATGGGCCTAAAATGGGTCAAGACGGTGACCAGATGAAGATGAAGATTGACCTATAGAAAAATAGTAATCAACTCCAATGCGGGTTGTATCCATGTGTAAATATTTGTTATTTTTTAAATTAGGGATAAAATCATAGTCGGTTAGGAAATCAGTTGTAACAGGGTATAAATAGGTGCCTCGTAAGGCTTGTAAAACAACACGAAAAACATCAATACAAATCTACTTTTCCACGCAACTTTACTTTCAAGTCGGGGACTTCGCCAAATACTTTTCCTTTTCACCAGTTTGTGCGAGTTGGCAGGACTGCATCAACACGATCTCCGACCAATTTATAAGTTCTGCATATCGAGTAATATCTAAGCTTTAACTTCGGGCGCATCGCTATCATTTCGTTTAGATTTATTCACGAGTTATCGATATTTACTAGAATTATAGGTTTTACCTGTTATTTTAGTCTCACCACCAGTTATCTAGCTTGAAACATGAACTGTCGGCTTTATCAATATTTTTATTTATCATCATATAGCTAATTAGATCTTGCTACGTGATCATCGACTGTTTGATAGCCGATTATTTCTACATTAATTCGGCCGATTCGCTAATACGTCCTTTGAAATAGATCGAAAATTCAGCCAATCGAAACCTTGGAATTTAATACTTTTCTTTCCTTGTCAATCAACAGGTTAGATTGACTAGCACGCCGTGTGAAACGCACCAGGGCGATAACCCAAACAGGAGCTAAGCAGATTCTCCCGGGTCGTGTGTCTGACGCCGAGAGTCATTGTTCGATTTTCAGCATCAACACACTTTTGGCACGCCCAGTGGGACCGAGACAAGATCCAACATGTTGAAGGCTGCTGAAATCTCGGAGGACAATGTCATTGAAGTCACTGAAGTAGATCTCAAGGACGACTAGAGGGATGAGTTGGCAAAGGCTATGGAAGACTACAAGAAGGCATGCCTGCAATCCTACAGTCGTACTAGAAGCGGGGAAGCTGTCAGAAAGACTGCTCTCCCAACTCCTCGCCAAATCACCATCGCCGAAGACTCGGGGAAGATGTCCGAGATGATCCAGCAATTTATTTATCAAGCTATGATTGATCAGTCTAAGGTAATGACTCACACGGTGTACAACTCCGTCATCAGCTCCATGGCCAATGGTGTGGCACAGGGGTATCAAGGACCATCTTACGCACCCCCTATCAGTGCACCGGCCAGAGGCCTTTCAGTGTTACCCAACATGTTCGAATCGGCTCCATAGCCGATGCATATGCAGATCAGAGGGTACAACACCATGTTGCCCTTGGGTTATAGTGGCGCACCGCCTGCCCAATCGCAAATACTGTATCACCCTACACCTGTGCCTTCCGTGCAACCGCCGTTGATGGCGTCAGCGCAGTGGGGGACGGCCAGTATGCCTACTGATCTGGATCCCTCCACCGGTTACAGGGTGCCTCCAGGAGTTCACGGCCCAAAATCTCTGGTACAGACGTCATTTCCATCGGCCTCTCGGCCGACAGTCCATCAATACCAACAAGCTGCTCTAGAAATCGGCAGGGGGGCAGGCGTCCAGGGCCCTCTCAGAACTGCAGCACCAATGTTGTTGTACGACGAGGCGGCAGAGGCACTACGGCATGCGGACCCCACTCGACAGCAACTGTCGGCTCCTCAGCCGATAGCCCAGCTGCAAGATCTGCAGCATGCTCCAGTCTTCCACCCAATCACGGTGCCGCAGGTTCAACAACATATGCCGATGGCTCAACCAATTGTACATCAACAGCAGCAACAGTAGCAACAACAGGTGGATTGGACCGCAAGAATAGCTGATGTAATACAAGATCAGTTCGGATTGAAGCTAAAAGTACAGACCTACACATGCAGAATGCAGTACGCACCCACTTACGATCTGTTGCCGTTCCCACATCGGTACAAGGTTCCCGACTTCACTAAGTTCTCAAGCCAACATGAAATGTCTACGGTGGAGATGTCAATAGATTCATTATCTAGTGTGGAGAAGCTGCTGCATAAGACGCTCTGAGGGTACGTTTGTTCTCATCATCCCTGTTCGGGTCGGCCTTTCAATGGTTTATGATGCTACCGCCTAACTCCATCGTCACTTGGGCTGATTTGGAAAAATAATTCCACAAGTACTTCTTTGCGGGGGTCCATGAGATGAAACTTTCAGATCTAACAAGCCTTAAGCAGAGAAGCGATGAGTCGGTGACCAGCTACATACAGAGGTTCAGAGAGGTCAGGAACAAGTGCTACAGCCTGATTTTAGTCGACACCCAGCTGATCGATACCGCTTTTCAAGGGCTCCTACCGTACATTAAAGAAAAATACGCTTCCCAGGAGTTTGATAGTCCGAGCCAGATAGTACCGGGAAGAAATGATGCGCCGACACGAAGATCACTGGAGATGCCCGTTTTTCGTCCACTGTTGGGAAAACAATCTGAGACTACCGTCGGCCGAAAACTGCCCTGAGTGCAATGGCCAGTATCGTGGTAACCGTCCGTACAAAAGGTCACACTCCAGCGATCAAGGACAACAGCCGATCAGCAGAAATAGGCTCAAACAAGAGGATTGGCGTGTTCCAGTGCGTGATCAGCTGAGGGGCAGAGTATACAAGCGTAATCGGCTGGGGGGCAGAACTAGCGTGTATGATCAGCTAGGAGACATGGCCGATGCAAGAGTCTCTGATGAAAATCCATTAGGCCGAGAGCCGGATCGGGAATGTGCCCAGATGGTTTGACTAAGTCTCAGAAGAGAAAGGTTCAGCGCTTACGCCAGTGGGAACAGCAAGAAGAAGAACAAAGGCAAGCGGTAGACAGAAAAGGAGTCAAATCTCAAGTTTGGTGTCCTAGAAGAAAACCTGATGAAGAAAACGACGATGAGGATTTGGCTGCCGGCGTCAACATGGTGTTAATCTTGCCGATGGAGTTCATGGCTCCTGTCGATCGTGATAATGCAATAGAAATAGAGGGGCAGATGGCGCAATTGGCTCTGGAGCCAATGACCGCTACTTTCGAAAAAACCTGAAGATGAAAAATGCCAACATCTCAAGGCTCTGTTCCTCAAAGGGCAAGTCAATGGAAAGCCAGTCACCAAGCTTTTAGTGGATGGAGGTGCGTCGGTGAACATCATGCCTTATGCCATGTTCCGGAATCTTGGCAAGGGCAAAGAAGACTTGATCAAGACGGACATGATGCTCAAGGACTTCGAAGGCAATATCTCCCCAGCCCGGGGGGCACTCTGCGTCGACCTCACCATCGGTAGTAAGACCCTACCCACTACTTTCTTTGTCATTAACGGTAAAGGGTCCTATAATATGCTGCTTGGGTGAGACTGGATTCACGCGAACTGCTGCATCCCATCTACAATGCACCAATGCCTCGTCCAGTGGATCAGCGACACAAATGAAGTGGTCACCGCCGACTCCTATTATAGCGTTGCCACAGCTGATGCACAACAGTGGAGCTACGAAGATGTCAAACGCATATCTAGCAGGACCTGGAACACTGATTTCTTGAAGGTGTCTGATTTCGGTCTACAACCGATCCAAGCAGTCAGCTCAGAAGAGTCGTCTTAAATGGATGAGTTCATCCAAGAAGACGGAAAGCTTGGGCACGGGTTTACGTCGGCCGATTCATTAGAGATGGTAGACCTTGGAGATGATAGCAAGCCAAGACTGACGTATATTAGTACTAAGCTAGACCCTGAGTATAAGCGTGAGTTAGTAGAATTATTAAGGGAATTTAAAGATTGCTTTGCTTGGGAATATCATGAAATTCCTGGTCTAGACCGGTCCATCGTCGAACACCGATTGCCCATAAAACTAGGATATCGGCTATATCAGCAGCCCGCACGACGTTGTAATCCAAAAATCTTACCTGATATAAAGGCCAAAATCGCAAGATTGTATCTATCGGCTAATGAGCGAGCTATCGGCTCAGCACTAGTCCAGGAGTTTGAAGGAAAGGAAAGGGTGATTTATTACATCAGCAGGAGACTCCTGGACGCCGAAACCAGATATTCTCCAGTGGAACGGTTGTGCCTTTGCCTATATTTTTCTTCTACCAAACTCAGGTACTACCTATTATCGGTGGAGTGCGTGGTCGTGTGTAAAAATGATGTGGTCAAGTATATGTTATCACTGCCGATCTTGAAAGGGAGGATTGGAAAGTAGATTCTGACCCTCTCAGAGTTCGATCTGAGGTACGAGTTGGCCAAGGCAGTCAAAGGTCAAGTAATGGCCGACTTCGTAGTCCAGCACTGTGGGCAAGAGATTACTGTTGTTGAGCCAGCTCCATGGACATTGTACTTTGATGGGTGTTCGTGTGGGGCTGGATTAGGAAACGGCATTATCCTCATATCGCCTCGGGGGGCAAGTTATGATTTCTCTCTGCCGATTGAGGCTTCCGCCACTAATAATCAAGCAAAGTATCGGGCTGTCTTAAAGGGCATCCAACTATTGAGGGAGGTCAAGGGTGACGCGGTGGAAATATTTAGGGATTTCATGCTTATCGTGGATCAGTTGACTGGAAGATGTGAGTGCAAGGATGATATTCTAAGAATTTATTATGAAGAGTGCCTCCAGTTACTGAAAGAGTTCAAGACTGTAGTTATTGAACATATTCCTAGAGATTACAATGAGGACGCCAATAGACTTGCCCAGCATGCTTCCGGTTACCGGTTGATTCAAGGCACTTTGGCTCTGGAGCTAGCGGCCGACGACTGGTGGAGGGAATTCGCCGACTATCTGAAAGATCCATCCAAGAAAGTTGATCGACGGATATGTTTCCAGTCTACAAAGTACGTATTACTTGAAGATGATTTGTTTTATCGGACAATTGATGGAGTATTACTCAAATGCCTTGGCAAAGAAGAAGCGAAAACTTTAATGGGAGAAATTTATGAACGTGTATGTAGGGCCCATCAATTAGCTTTCAAGATGAAGTGGATGATTAGAAACAATGGGGATTACTGGCCGACGATACTTGAGGATTGTTTTAAATATTATAAAGGATGTTAGGATTGTTAGAAATTCGGCAACGTGCAACGAGCACCGGCTTCGGCTATGAACCCAATAATAAAGCCGTGGCCGTTTAGAGGCTGGGGAATTGACCTCATCGGTCAGATCTATCCACCGTTGAGCAAAGGACATAAGTTCATACTGGTGGCTACTGACTATTTCACTAAGTGGGTTGAGACAGTTCCTTTAAAAGTCGTGATGTCGACCAACATGATTGAATTTGTAAAGGAGCATATTATTTATCGGTTTGGTATTCCTCAGACTATTACAACTGATCAGGGGTCGATGTTTACCTCGGGGGAGTTTGAGGAGTTCACCGCCAGTATGGGAATTAAGTTGTTAAATTCTTCTCCATATTCCGCTCAGGCCAATGGTCAGGCCGAATCATCCAACAAAGGGGTTATCAAATTGATTAAAAGAAAGATCGAAGAGCAACCCAGGCGGTGGCATACACGCTGAATGAGTCCTTGTGGGCTTACAGGATCGCCTGCCACGGTGCCACCAAGTTGTCTCCCTACCAGTTAGTATACGGACATGAGGCAGTATTACCTTGGGAGTTGAAGACTGGGTCTAGGTGTACAATGCTTCAAGATCAATTGTCGGCCGATGATTATTCCATTCTCATCAAGGGAGAGTTGGAGGATTTGGCAAGTCGACGGTTGAGGGCCTTTATTAGTATTGAGGAAAATAAGAAAAGAGTCACCCGATGGTATGACAAGAAGGTCAAGGTCAAGTAGTTTTCTCAAGGGGACTTGGTCTGGAAGTTGGTCCTACCGATAGGATCCAAGGATCCCAAATATGGAAAGTGGTCGCCTACTTGGGAACGGCCGTACCGCATCAGTCAATGTGCTCCAGGTAATGCGTACATATTGGAGACCTTCGAGGGAGAAGAATTTACAAGGGCTCTAAATGGAAGATATTTGAAAAGGTACTACCCCAATATATGGGTAGACGCTTCGCCGATAATATGGCATATCGGGTTCTCACAGCCGATGCCTATCGATTCGTGTTCATATAGCCAATACGAGGGGCATCGCCTTGAGAATGAATAAGGTATGAAAGAGTTCATATGAATAAGCCGATTAATATTTGGTACATTAACTAGATACATGGCCTAGTACAAGTCGTCCTTAGAATAAAAATACCAACACGCTCATTAGTTACAATAATTCAATGGCGTTTCAGTTGAGCTTCACTCATGTTGATCTCTCTTTGAAACTGGCCTAGTTGGATCAGAAGGCGGGTGCTTTTCTCCTCCATTTCCGCCATGTCATCTTCAAGGGCAATTTGACGGGGCAGTTGGTGACTTCTTTTTGGCTGGTGGCTGAGTTGGTTTTCTAGAAGCGTTAGCTTCAATGTTGTCTACAATTCTTTTGATATGCGTAGGAAGGTGATCCTTCAGTTCCTCGCGATAAGTTTGGATCAGGTCCTTGTCCACCTAGGTCAGTGGTTCGTCAGAATGCATGATCTCGATGGCTCGTTCGAGACCAGGGCTAAGCCGGTTCGGCTGAAAGGATAATGGACAACCAATTAACAGAAAGAACCAGTCGAAGAGTAAAAGAGTTAACTTCATACCTGATTGACAGAGGAGGAAGAAGCCATCCGAGTGCCTGATTAGGGATTTAGGAACGTCTACAAGGGGCGAATCTAATGGGTGCTGTGCAAATGCCTCTAGAGAGGTTGCGAAGGTCTCGTATTGATAGAATGAGAGGATGACGGACAATGGTTGGTTAATGAAGGCATTTCAAGCAAGCGACCGTTGATTCAAAAAGCTGTGGAGAAAGCCGTTGAGATTCGCATTCAAGATGGAAACATTGAGAAATGCCAATGTTATACAAGACATTCAAAATGCCATTTAAGTTCAGTACAACTATCCGAGGAGGGTATTTATGGCTTCAATCGCCCGTAGGCAAATCTGATATGCTGTGTCTAATCCTCGCTGGTCATCATCGGCCGACCCTAGGATTTCTAGCATATTTCGATCAAGTCGTATTGCTTCGTGAGCAAGGGTATGCCTTTCCTATTTTAAATCGACAATGACGGCCGAGAGGTCTTGAAGCTTCTCCTCGGCAGTGATGGCCTTCACGACTTGCTCCATCTCTTTGGCGAGTTCTGCCCTACGTCGTTTAAGTCAATCTATGGCACTGATGATGCTCGGACGGGAAGTCTCAAGGACGCCGATCCACTGGTGTACCTCTTGTGCTTCGTGCTTGTAAGGTTCCTCTTCTTCGTGTGCCTTCTCCAGTTTGGTGCGATCGGCCATATGTCGCAAAGCTCTAAACACTGGGATTTGCATCGACTCAATGTATGCTGCGGGCGCAAGAACTTCTTCCGCATCTTCTGGGACTCGACCTTTGATTTCATTGAAAATTCCCCGAATCGGCTTGGCATCCTCCACCAATCAGCTAACATTGTCCTGGAGAAGGGCTCGCATGTTCTGGAGCTTGGCGCAGATTTCTTCTGGTATTGAGCCCAAGGTTATCTGGCGTGATGCAACTTCCTCATCGTCAGAGAGTGCAACCACGAAGGAGAAGAGGCTGTTGTTGGGCGTATCTTGTTCCTGTAAAGGATAAAGAAAGAGTGCTTTACCAACAGGATTAAGAAATCGGCTAGTGGAGACCTGGGGTCCTTACCTCTTTAAAACGAATTTCCTCCGCTTGGGTTGGCAGGATCGCTGCTCCCGTTTCAGGAATCAGCGGTGGCAGCTCACCAGAAGAGGAGGATTCAGCAATGATCGGCGCAGTGCTTGGGCCAGCCTCCTGGAGAATGGAAGGGGAAGTGTTTATGAGTATAAAGAGGATATTAGATCTAGATATGGGTCTCAGTTATTTTTACCTCGGAAAATCGCGCAGCCGATGATTGCTTGAAGGGTACGACCAACGTGTCTGGGACATCCTGTGCCAAAAGTCGGCCAGTTTTAGCTAAAGATTGGGGAGATTACGTGAAAAACACATTCTTTACCTCAATTGGAAAGCTTGCTGGTGGTACAGTTTCCACTCGAGGATCGGCCGATTAAGGAGTGGTTTGCTCCAGAAGAAGCTGTGCAGCCTGATAAGAAGAGGCGTATTTAATATTGGCAATATCCTTAGAGGGGTTAAAAGCATGTAAGATTACATGTATAGCTTCCACGAGAAGAGACGCAGCTTTCGATCCAAATTCTGAGGCCGCTTGGGGGTCGATATCCTGAATCGTTGGTAGAGCATCTGTTTGAGACTGGCGTTGCTGAGGGCTCGGCCGATGTTGTGGCCGATTGATCGGCCATATGAGTTATTGCTGATTCGGTACGGGCTCGTACTCGGCGGTTTGTTTTCTTTGTAGTGGACATCTTGAGCTTGTGCTTCAATCGGCCGATAGCACAACATCGATGGGGCGTGATAGCTGATGAGTGGGTATGGCGTGTATGGATGATGGGTCTCTATCAGCCTACCGCTCCGGCTGCATGTTGGAGGTACTTGGTTATCAGACTGCGCAGAGAATAAAGGACAGTAATGAGAACTCTGTGGCATGAAAGGCGAAAGCGAGAAATCGGCCGAGAAAGCTTCGTTACCTCTGCATTTGGATCGGCGTGAGCGGGGTCCAGTTGATTGCAATACGTCAAAGGAGCTGCACAGAAAAGGTGTTGCTTCCACTCGGCCCACCATAATTTGAATTGCTGAGTGGAGAAGGGTGCTACCAGCCAAGTGCTCAAGTTAATAGTGCTGGAGTCTGGTATCAAATTACATACTCTGTTATATTCAAACCCTCTTGAAACTGACTCTCAGAATTTCACTCGGCTGACGAAGTAGATTCCAATGGGCATTTTTCCAAGGCCAAATCGCAGGCTGCGACTGACGGGTTGTAGAATTCATACGTCATAGAGTCCTTTCCAGAGAAGAAGTTTGGTGGTAAAATTCCAGGTTTGATCAAGATGTCCATAATCCTGTCTTCAAAAGAGTTAGTATTCGAGTCGAAGCAATCAGGATTCTCAAAAAGTGGATCTTCTCTCTGGTATGGGTACCAACTCGTGGTTTCTTCAGTAAAGCCGATATAAAAGCATCTGAAGTATTCGGCTATTCTTGAGGGAGTGAGTTTACTGCCTGGGAAAGACGATACGGCTTCGTCGAAAGAGGTGCAGCGGCGCCGTGCTGATGGGTCAGTTTCTGATTCAATGTTGGGGAAGGTCTTGGTTTCGATTCGTTCTCTGGAGATTTTGCTCATTTATAAATTAAGCCAGAGATTGATAAACCACCAGGGACCACCAAGGTTCCCAATGGGCTCTCCAGAAGATAGATTCACGGCGATTTGATGCGTCATGTAGTATACTGACCCCAGAAAATGTTTTCCCAAAGGAATAGTAGCACCCCTTGCCAGCGCTTCAGCTAAGGATTGCATGTTGGAGGTAGGGCCAGCCGATTTGCCGCAAAATAAGTGTTTTTCCAGCCCCATCATCAAGAAGGTTGTATGCTCTCTGTCTGTGATGGGCCTGGTCTTTATGTTTTTATCAATAAAGCCTTTCCATCCGCCGATGGCTTTTGTTTCCTGCCGATGAGTGGGTTTGATCAAAAGGTCAAAAGGTGTATCAGCGGAACAGACATCGAGGCCGGTCAGCATCAGAACATCGGCCAAAGTAGGAGTCATTGATCCATGGCCGAAAAGAAACGCATTGAGGGCATCAGATCAGAAATAAGACACCACAATGAGCAGGGAGTCGTTCCTCTCCATATGAGACAGGGACAGATTTATACAGTTGCCGATTTTCCCCTCATCCCAAAAGACTCTCTTGGAGTTTGACATCCTCAAGAACCATTCTCTCCAGCTAGGGGTTTCGTTCGGCCAAGACCTGAATGTGCCTGTCCAGTTATCCAAATCCATAGTTGATTGTTTGAATGGGATTCCGTGAGTTTCCAGATTGATCAGTTCGGTTGGATCAGGAATCCCTGTGGGGCCAAGTCCAATGAGTCCAGGTGCGTCAGCTATGGGGATGGTGATTCTTTGCCTGAGCTCCTGAGAAGATACGAGAAAGACTAAGAACAGATCTAAGAATCACGAAACGGTGGAGATTGAAAAAGGGGAGAATTTCAGGGGATTTACCTCCGGGACGAAAGCCATGGTGGCTGAAGGAACTGCCATTAGGGTTTGAAAGCCTGTCATGATTGACGAAAGGATGGGAGGAGGTCACCGGAAAGCACCGGAATGCACCTGGAGACGGAACGAGCAGGAGTGTTGGAGTGCGTCGGAAGATGATTCGCCGGGAGGGAACTTTTTTCGCTCGAAGAAGAAGAAGTGGTAGAGGAGATGAGTATTTAGAGGACAGTTCGAGAGAAGGGTAAATGCGGAATTTTACTGCGCCGTTCGCGCAAATTTCAAAAAAGGCGGTTGCCCACGGGCGCTTTATTCGAGAAAATGCAATCATCAAAGAGTAGATTTCAGAGCGAAAAGGGTTTTTCCACGTGTACTGTTGCACTTTCTCCGGGGGGAGAAATCAGAGTTGAGAAAATTTCGGAGCAAAATATGTGTTTCACTCCGAAACTTGGGGGCATGTGTTGATGCCGGTTTTTGACACGTGTTGGGGTCGGCGTCAAGAAGAGAGGAAAGTGGCTGATAGAGCTATACTGTTTCGGCCGATTCGTCGAAGGAGTCAATGAAGACTAGCCGATTGGGAGCCAGAGCAGTTTGGCCAAAATGGGCCAAGATGGTGACCAGATGAAGATGAAGATTGGTCCATAGAAAAATAGTAATCCACTCCAATACGGGTTGTATGCATGTGTAAATATTTATTATTTTTTAAATTAGAGATAAAATCATAGTCGGTTAGGAAATCAGTTGTAACAGGGTTTAAATAAGTGCCTCGTAAGTCTTGTAACATAACACAAAAAACATCAATACAAATCTACTTTTCCACGCAACTTTACTTTCAAGTCGGCGACTTCGCCAAATACTTTTCCTTTTCACGAGTTCGTGCGAGTTGGCAAGGCTGCATCAACACGATCTCCGGCCAATTTGTAAGTTCCGCATATCGAGTACTATCTAAGGTTTAACTTTGGGCACATTACTATCATTTCGTTTAGATTTATTCACCGGTTATCAATATTTACTAGAATTATAGGTTTTACCTGTTATTTTAGTCTTATCACCAGTTAGCCAGCTTGAAACACGAACTGTCGGCTTTATCAATATTTTTATTTATCATCATATAGCCAATTAGATCTATTCCCAGTGTTGTCTTTGTAGCATTATTTAGGTTGCTCCAGTGGTTTGTTTTACAATTGCTACGTGATCATTGGTTGTTTCATAGCCAGTCATCTCTACATTAATTCGGCCGATTCGCTGATACGTCCTTTGAAATAGATCCAAAATTCAGCCGATCGAAACCTTGGAATTTAATACTTTTTTCCTTTGTCAATCAACAGGTTAGATTGACTAGCACGTCGCGTGAAACGCACCAGGGTGATAACCCGAACAGGAGCTAAGCAGATTCTCCCGGGTCATGTGTCCGACGCCGAGAGTCATTGTCCGATTTTCAGCGTCAATAGGAGTAGGCGGCCCGGCGTGGACGAGGCACCACTTGGGGAAGGAGGTGGCCTGGCGGGGATGAGAGGCGGCCCGTCGGGGTGGAGGCGACGCTCGGGGGAGGGGGGAGGGAGGCAGCGCTCGGGGAGGCGGCCTGATGGGGACGAGGAGGCCGGCGGGGAGCAGGCGGCACTCAGGGAGGAGGCGCCGCTCGGGGAAGAAGGTGGCCCGACGGGGATGAGAGGCGGCGCTCAGGGAGGAGGCGGCGCTCGGGGAGGCGGCCCGGCACGGAGTAGGCGGTGCTCGTGGAGGAGTCAGGCAGCCTGATGGTGTGATTTCCATTCACAACACCAGGACTTAGAAAATTTCATGTGCTCCCCCGGCCTTTGTAGGGAGGCATCAGTGCTGGCGAGTGACATTAGTCCTCCATCACAGAGCTTTCACCAAATTTCATACAATTTAAATACTTGCTAAATAAGTTCAAAATTGTTTCAAACTTCTAAAGTTGAACATAAATGTTATATAGTTAATGTAAAAAATATATTTTCATACATAACACAAATGTTTTGACTAGTTAGTTCACATGTCACTAGGGTTGAAACACCTCATGAGTTATAGGGTGATTATGACTTGGATATCCATTTGGGAAGGACGTACTGTTACACTATCTCAAAATTGTCTTGTTAGTTTTGGTCCATGTTGGTGCACTGGTAAGGTGGTTAATGCCAATTATCATGATTATTTGACAAATTTATATTTTATTAAAATTAAAATAAACCTAGATGGAATGGCATAATCCACCTTCCCCCTTGGATTTGGTGTTTTCTTGTAAAGATACATTTTAGTTTTTATCTCAAATCATGTAATTTTCTTAAATACAGACATGTTTAAAAGGTTTAACACGAAAATCCATTTACTTTTCGATTTAACTAAATTTTAATAAAATATAATTTGGTCTAACAATCATGATATTTGGCATGTAACCATTTTACCAGTGCACAAACATTGACAAAAAATAATAAGATAATTTTAAGATAGTATAACTGTACGTCCTTCCCAAATGGATATCCAAGTCATAATCACCCTATAACTCATGAGGAGTTTCAACCTATGGTGACATGTGAACTAACTACTCAACAACTTTTATGTTATTTATGAAAATATAATTTTTACAAGAACTATAAAACATTTATGTTCAGGTGTAGAAATTTCAAATAATTTTGAACTTAGGAAGTATTCAAAATGTTTGAAATTTGCTGAAAACTCTTTGCTGGCGGGTGCTTAATGCCATCCGCTAGCACAGAAGAGCTGTGCTGGCGGGTGCTAATGCCGCTCGCCAGTGCAAAACTCTGCTCGCGTTAGTGCACATTAGCACAGATCTCTCCTATATAGTGCGCGACCAGGGCACCAAATTTTCTAAGTCCCGGCGCGAAAGTTTCACTAAGACGTCAGGCTGCCAAATTTTCCCGTCGGAACCGCCGCCCTCCTCGACGCCGCCGCCACCACCGCTCCTCCCCCGTGCGCCATCGCGCCTCCCGTAGCACCGCCACGACCCTCATCCACAAGCACCGCGACCGTCCTCCCATGCGGCACCGCGGCCCTCCAACACAAGCATCGCCGCCCCCCCCCCCCCCCCCCGACACCGCCTCCTCCCTAACGCCGCCGTGCCTCCTCGTGCACCATCCGCCCACCTGCAGCGCCTCTGACGCCGCCTCCTCCTTCCTGAGCGCTACCACGGCCTCCTCCCGGACGCCGCTGTGCCTCCCCTAGCCCGAGCCGCCCCCAGGCCACCCTCCTCCCCGCCGGCCGCCGCCGCAACCTCCCCGTCTGACCCGGCTTCCCTTCCCAAGCCGCCACCGCACTGGCCGCCTTCGACGGCGCCCGAGGTAGCCGCACCACCTCCTCTACCCTAGCCGTCGCGCCTCCTCTCTTGAGCCCCGTCCCCGACGGTTTTTTTAATTTAATTCAATTATAATTATTGTATTGAAAATTGTGATAGGAAAATTTGGTGTATAAATATTTATTGATTGCAATTTTTAGGAATAATAAATTGGTATAAATTGTGATAGAAAAGTAGTTGGATTTAGTATACAAATTGTTGTAGAAATAATTTTTATGTTTATAGGTTAAAAATTATGATATGAATAATTTCTATGTATATAGGGTACAGATTGTGATTGGAAACAATTTGCAAACATGATACAAATTATGATAGGAAAATTTGGTGTATAAATATTTATTGATTGCAATTTTCAGGAATAATAAATTTGTATAAATTGTGATAGAAAAATAGTTGGATTTAGTATACAAATTGTTGTAGAAATAATTGTTTTGATGTATATAAGATACAAATTGTGTTAGAAATAATTTTATGTATACAAATTGCGACGGAAATAATTTTTAATTGCAAGTATTATAATTTTGCATATTAAAAGTCATAGACAACAACGAGAACAATGGGACAAACAATGAGAACAATGTCACAGAACCAGATGCCACCAAATTAGTCAACCCTCTATTGCAAGATGGGGGAGAACAACAGCCCAAATTAGATATTCAATCCTCGGAGGAGGAGGACAACAATTCTAACGATGAATGTGGATCGTATTCTATTCCACCTGAGTACGAACTAAGCCCACCATGGCCTCGCAGGCGTCTAGAACAAGATGACACTGAATACGATCCAGTCGTGGATCATCAGGCATATATCCCATGCACATACATATACATGTGATGTATATGTTGGTCACATGAAGATCTAAACTCCAACTATTGTTTTCTTTATAAAACGATGACCAATCCGTGATGCATTCCCCGCCGCGACGTCGTAGAACATCTACTCTGCATGAAGAGGAGGTAGCTGCCTCTGCACTAGAAACTTTAGCTACTACTGCTTCTAGTAGTAATCCGAAAAGGAAACGTGGGGAACGAAGCTGAAACCAGATCCCTGATAAAGGTACACTCGTAATAGAAGAGCTTGGCGCCAAAGGTGAGCCCATACTATCTGAGGGGATATCTTCTAGGTTTTGGAACATATGTGGAGCTATTGTTAGGGATAAATTGCAGACCTGGATCACGACTAGTAATTGGAAGAAGGTGCCTACCACTACAAAGGATGTATTGTGAGCCACAGTGAAAGAAAGGTTCACTTTTCCTCAAGGTCAAGAGAAATTAGCAAGAAACTCCGAGGGCCTCCTTGGGAGATGTTTTAGGAATTGGAGGTCTACTCTTAATAAAGAATATGTGCAAAAAGGCAAGAATGCTAGGGATGACTTCGGTAAGATTCCTGCATACATGTGAGTAGAGTTCAAACAACAAAAGAACACGCCGGAAGCAAAAGCCCTGAGCGAAAAAAAATATCGTGAAGGCTATGAAAGCCGCCCAGAACCCCCATCACTTGGGTGCGGGAGGGTACACTACCAAGATCACTAAATGGAGGAGAGAGGAAGAAGAACAGAGGAAAGCTGGTTTACCGGATATGTTTGTAGGCTTGGATGAGCACAATAGGAATTGGGTACTAGCTCAAATTCCAACTGTAACACCCGATGCAATGTTAAATTTAAAGACCCCTCAATAGTGCTAATTTATGAGAGGTTGGCACAGCTTGCCGAGGCGCAAAAGAAAGGTCTATTCAGGCCCAACAGGGAGAAAGATCAGCTAACCGCCGCGATCAAAACCGCGGAGCACTCTGGACGTGTTCGAGGGATGTCATCAACATTGCCATGGGGTAAAGCATTCCCCAACGACCAAGCAAGCTATTGGAAGCGCGACCATTATAAGAAAAATCTTAAAGAGAAGATAAGAGAAATCGCGAAGCAGGAGTTCTTAGAGTTCTTGGCCAACCATGCTACTTGCCCAACGATGGCTGACCCAGCAGTATTCAATGGTCAACGACAGGCAGAACCAACCATGCTACTTGCCCAGACAAGATTTGTTGCTCCGAGTAGTGCTGACTCCATTGCAAACGTGAGGTATCCCGTTGATGAGATACAAGTGAATACACCATGCAAGTTGTATACCTTATGGAAGGAAACAAAATAAGTTTCGAGAAGTCACAACCGGCATGGCAGTAGCGGGTTATGTGTTCCCAAATGCACCCCCGTCAGAATATGCCTGGGTGCAATTGTTACGGTGTCGGATGAGTCATGCGAGATAGACATCCCTACTCATGAGGGAATTGAGGTTCTCGCCGAGATATCGTTTTGAATGCACCATCAGAAACCTTCCAGATTTAAATGTTGACAAGGAGCAGCCGACGCTATCACATGTGCAGGGAGCTAACAATGAGGACAAGCAACCAATGCTATGACCTATCGTAGAACCTCTCAATGAGGACGATGGGACATCAGCACTAGAAGGTGATGAACGGGTAGATGATTTAGATGTTAATGATCCAACATCGCCTTTGCCGGCATCTCCACCTCCCAAGAGGCCAGCGGTATCTCGTACATATGAAAAGGCTCCATCAGCAGACGTCGATAAGTTTTTAAATGTATTGAAGAAGAAGGCTTCATCTTCGGGTGAAAAATCTGTAACTTGCAGGCGCAGCACCTCTCGGTAAAAGGAAAAGGGTCAAAACCTCAATTTCTTTGCGTCAGATGATGTCCCAATGGATTATGAGCATGGCAAACCATTCTTGTATTGGTGGGATCTGCTAGAGGGTCCATGGGAACAAAATAAGCTGCATGGATGGATCATGAATGCAATGAAGCAAGGCATTCGAGCAATCACCGCGCATGTCCCAACTAAGGTTTTCCTTGGTGTTCTTCCGTACTAGATTGTGATCGATTTCGAGGATTTGCACAGACTTTATCGTCGACAATGCCTTGACGTGAATCTCATTTCCGTATGGTGCTTGTAAGTCCACATGTACCACATACAGTAGTTTTAAATACATACGTATTTTATGTCAAGTACCTATGCGACCTATTTTGCAGGATGCAATGGAGGGAGGAAGAATTGATGTAAGGCAGATTCAAGGTAACGTACCTTATCCAGCACGAATAAGCGAGCCAGAGCACATGTTCAAATTGATGGAAATGATCAAAGCATAAATAGATGCAGCAGAGACACAAGCGGAGAAAGATGCTATAAAAAAATAAAGCCACAAAGAAGAAATACTCAAAGTGTCGTATCCATTTCTAAAGTAATGCGGAAAAGGCCTGACAAGCAGTATATCATGGCTCCTTACGGTTTTGAGTAAGCTAGTTTTAATTACTATAAATATACACACACCGGATGCTATTTAATACCATCTTATTTTAATATAATGCAGTGACCATTGAATTTGCATCATGATTTACCTAAGCTAGGAGAAGCAGTGGTCCTTGACTCAGCCAGCTATGATAGAGATAGGTACAAGAATTTCAAAGGCATTATACAAAAGTAAGATATTCCTTGGCAGCACTTATATGCATGTTAACATTCTATGCACCTAAGTTGTATTACTAACTTTTATCTTTATATCCTCAAAGCGCATACAAGCTTAGCATACTAAAAAATGGGCCCCACAATCAAAAAGACGAAAGCTATGAAAATAATATATCATAAATAAGTAAGAACATAAAAACTTGCTTTTTTCATATATTGTAAACAACTCATCATTGCATCATTTTTGTATTTTTTTGCATTACCACAAGCAACCTTCTGGCTCTGTGCTATATGGATATACGGGTGCGAGTTTATAAAAAATAATGGGAGGTACCGGACGAACCCTGAAGACTTAAATCTCTTATACATTGTCATGTGCTAACTTCCTAATGGTAATACATCATAATCTTCATTTACTGTTTACCTGCAGATGCCTACCATCCGCGGTAGCTATACCAAGATCAAAGACAAACAAATCGGTAATATTTGTACGGACATGGTGAGGTTCATCCTACGCGAGATTTGTCACGAGGATGGGGCATTCTTTTATAAAGATGGCGGACGAGTGCACAAATCTTCGTAGATGGGCATGGCGCGTGGCAAAGAACAACTCTATTCCAAATGTTGGATTTTTAATAATGTGAATTATATATTATGTATGATGCAGTTTTTAATAATGTGAATTATTTATTATTCAAGTTTGTTGTTACGTGACTGTTGATACGTATATCAATTTGACGGCTAAAAGCTGGCGGGAAATAAAAATAATAAATAATTCATAGAAAATAATATATTGAATGGGAAAATACATATTCCTGACGGGTGGCATAAGCACCCGCAGAAAAACTATGTAGGCTGATGGGTAGCTAATGTCACCCGCCAGCAGAGAGCGGTCTATGCTGGCGGGCAAACACCCGCCAGTACTAACTTATTCCGGCCGTTAGCATAAAACTTTTCGGACGTAGTGCTACTTGGCTATCCACCTCACCTTCCATTGCATGGGATGCCATACCGTGACCCCACCCGGCGTGTCGTGCCGGTCCGACACGCCGGTCCGTACGCCGCGACACCGACAGGTCTGGCTGTGCGCGTGGTCTTAGTGTCGTCGCCTCCTGGTGAATGGGAAGGAGCGTGCCGGCCGGCGGAAAGGCTCGCGGCGACCGCCTCTGCTCTGCGTTGTCGGCGGTCAAGCCCAGCAGCCTTCCTGTCTCGGTTTTGCAGGAGTGTTGGTTGAAGTTGAAGGCTCGTGCCTGCTTCCTCGCAGGAAGGCGTGGGATGGCAGGTGGATGTGTCCGGCAACGTGGCGCGCGACGGATATGATTCCGGTCAATGGCCGATCGCAGCTCACCCAGATCGGTTGCTCGGATTGTCTAAGTGGAATTGGAATGGAGGATAGAGTAGAGAGATCACGAATCGGAATGGCACATGATCTCCTCTTGCTCTTGGTGTGGCTGGAGGTTAGAGACAGGGATTCCCCTGGCATCGATTTGTCTGCTAAGCTAGGCAGCTGACATGTCGGGATGATTCCAAGCAGATTCAGTAAGTTCGTTAAGAAAAATCTTGTGCACATTTGGCTGTCAACCCACAGCCGAGTTGCGGAGCATCAATGAAGCGCGCCACAGTTCGATGGATCAAAAAAACTTAGAAAAATGCAACTTGCCGAAAATATATGCACATGTTGTTCAGTTGGAAATAGAATGAAACACCGCCATTCAGAATGTTTTGAATATCTTTATGTTCCTACTTTCGGCAGAGTCTAGGAGACCAAAAAAGGCTTTTGTAAACATAGAAAATGCAAACAACTGAACGAGTTTTGAATCTCTTCCAAACCTTCCCCCATAACCAAAATCATAAAATCTGGTAAGAAGATGAAATCAGAATCAGACTAAATTACATGAAACTAAAATACATATCCTCTACCGGATAGGATAACGGTTAAGCGGCTGTACAACATGCTATGACTGCTGTGAACTAAATTTCTCACACGGAGATGTCAATGGTGCAGCTCTTACTCGTAACATAGTATGGCAGGGCCATGTATCTGCGGGTTCCAGATCAAGTACGAGCAGGGAGCCAGGGCGTACGGGGAAAGGCAACCCTGAAGCCCCAATTGGGACACATGGTTACCTAGGTTAACCGCTACTGCACAGACATTTTGCACAAACTACTAGTTAGACCCCTCCATGCCACTTTACTTACGCAAATGGCCCCATATGCAACTGTGAGATATACCACCATCTATCATATCTTCGTTTTTCGAAAAACCGCACCATCTGCTGTATCTTTTGTACAGAGAAGGCGATGGTGGAAGTGACGAGTAATATCCATCAAGCTGGAGGGAGGTGAATAGGAATTCAGTGACCTCCATCTCCAGCACACACGTTCCGTTGCTCCAGTGCATCAGCCGGAAGAAAGAAAAGGAAATCTGCGACAAGATGAACCCTTTTTGCTCAAGAAAAAGAAAATATATATAGTTTGCTGGAAGGAAAAGTTCATATATGCACCATTTAGTCGAAGATATGGCCTTATCCGTTTTCTCGAATTGTTCTTGATGGGAAGATGCTGTCTCCAGTCAGAATACCATATTGATCTTGCAGCGTCAATCGGTGTTCGGCCCACCATAGTTCTGCTCGTTGCTCTGTGAAACGTCTCTTGCTGCATGTCAGCAAAAATAGTGATCAATGGGAAGTCCAGTGAGGCGCCATTTACAATCATTTTTCTGAAGCTGGAACATGTATAGAGCATCTCTACAACTCAGATAAGAGCCATATTCGACAGTAGTATAAAGTAAAAGAAAAAAAAAATCCACTGTAAGTTGTGACTAAGTTGACAATCTTTGATGGATAAACAAGAAATGCAATTTGTACAGAACTATATAAGAATTGCTCATATCTAAAAAAGGTCCAATGGTCAAAACCAAGAACTGAGCACATATTTGGGTCAGATGAAGCTAGAATGCGCCAATACCTAAAACGCACGCGCCTGAGGTACTTCTGGCCTGCAGGTGAGCGGAACAAAGTGATGTAAACACCAGGTTCAACCTGTTCGATCCATTCTGCATCGGTTACCATGTTATTTCCATTGCAGGACGACTGATGAGCCTGCTGGCCACTGGAATCAGGTGACCTATGAAGATCCTGCAAATTATTCTCGAGCGAATGACTTCCATACAACTTAGATACACGATCAGTCCAACTGCCATGTGAAGCACACTCTTCAGGTGTTCTTGGTGTCATAGCTTTGAGCTGAGAACACAAAAGAATTGAGTAACATAAAATGGAATATGAACGACAAAATAATGATGCAACTGTGAAAAACTAGTTTATGATCCTATTTCTAAATTAAAGTTAAGAATCTACAGTTTTGATTATGAATTGTCTCTATCCCTCTGGTATCTCAGTTTTATTTTGGACAAACAAATTTGGTACGTTAGCATTATATAGAAAGCTTTATCCTTTGATTTAGTTGTACCTGTAAGTGCTTTGTGGCTTAGATATACAGAACCTTCTTACATTATATTATTCAATGATTTACTTGATATAGTTATTTTGAAGTAGGTTCTTTACTGTTCCTAAAAAAGGTCAGCATACATCACAGTTTCAGAACCTGATGCACAGAAAATTATAAGAACTGATTAACGGCCAGCTTGTGGTGGTTGTGTTGTACAACTTGTACCTCATCATGTGGAATATAATCAGTTACTAGAATCTGTATTTCTTTACCATATCTTGTAAGATTTAGAGTTACAACTCTGAACTTTAAGAGAGATGTTTTCATGCAGTTATGGTATTTTCTTTTCAAACATACAAATAGTGGAGACATGCACTGCACTCAAGCCTAAGAAATGCTTGTCTTTGTAACATATAGATTACTACATTTGCTTAGTATAGCTGCAAACAGTTTCCTATCCTATCCTATCCTACAAGAACATAACCAGTACATTGTTCTTTCATCCTTAATTTCTCAGTGACTATTCTTTCATCCTTCATTTCTCAGTGACAATAACAATATTTTGCCATATAGCAACCATCAGCACAGCCAACATCAAAACTCAACCTAAAAATTGACCACATTAACGATGGATATCTACCTGAGTTGTAAGGGCGCTGATAATTTCATTTGCTGCTTTGCACTTCAAGTTTTCTAAATCAGCAGTAGCTTTGGCCTCTCTTAATTGATTATTAGCCTTTGCAAGTTCTTCTTCAAGTAGTTCCGACTTGTGGGTCAGCTCGTTCACCTACAAAAATCAATCATATAGCTTTATGAGATAGAGTAGTACATAATATACATAATAAAGGCAAGAAAAGGACTGCCTGATATAATCCTAATTGTCTGAATGATTATTCTGCTATTTATGAGGATCTAAAGACAGCTTGAGGAAAAAGTGAAACGTTATTGTATTGTATAGGACAGTGATATGAAATACCTGGGATTTCAGTCTAGCAACTTCTTCTGTTAGATTCTCATTTAACTGATTCTCTCGTAGAGTAGGATTTGGTGAACTTGGTCCAGAGGACAGAGGCGATGTTGGCTGGGAATGGGAATCTACCCTTAAGGTAGGAATGCAAGAAGATATCAACTCCTTGGAGTGTCCAATCAAGTTTGTAGTACTCAGATTTATGTTTCGTGTGTGAGGTAGAGGAAGTTGGCTGTTACTCGGTGAGTGTTTGCCATCAGGCTTGAATGAATCACAAGTCAAAAGCTTAGACAGTCGTGACCGCAAAGTCTTATCTGGATCAGTGGCTTCCTTGGGCAATTGATGAGGAATTCCCTCAAGAAGCCCTGAATTTTTCAGATTTTTTCCATCAGCCACAGTACTAAGTTTGGTATAGCACTCATCACATACCCGGCATGGCTTGAATGAGTTTGGCGCCAAAGAAGCTTTCATTGATTTTCTACTGCTGCATGCTTTGCAAAAAACTAAACCACAGTTATAACAGTTGTGTCGTTTTCTTCTAAAACCGAATTGCAAGTGACAGCCAGAACATACTGACTGATCTAAACTGGATGCACACTTATGGAGACATACAGCAGCAGTGAAATCAGCTCCACAAACTACACTCTTGACTTGCTTATCTTTTAAAACTTCAACAATAGTTGGAGTGTTTCGATCGACACTGTCTCCATGTCCTAAACGACCATTTGCACCCCAGCCCCAAGTATAAACTTCAGCTTTAGAAGTCAGAGCAGCAATGTGATGAGAACCACATGCTATTTCTTCAATAAAACTATTGGAGATGATCCCTCCAACAAGAGTAGGGAGCTTTCCATCACTCTTTGGGTTCCCAAGCTGCCCAAAAGCATTACTGCCCATGGTGTACAGTTGCCCAGAGGTTGATAGAGCAACAGTAGTGTCATGCCCACAGGCTACCAGGCCAAAATTAGGTTCTAAAAGCGATGCCACACAGGCTGGTATGAACCTTGCTTCTCTGTCAACATGTCCAAGCTGACCTTTGTCCCCATCTCCCCATGTAAATAGTTTGGCAGCTGCAACTGGATCTAGAAAGTCTACAACCTCAACTATTGCAGCTGTGTGCCATGCGCCACAAGCTGCACGTAGAACACGCATTCCTTTCAGAGAGTTCACTTCCCTCGGGATGTTTGTGCTTAGGCGATCTCCATGGCCCAATGCACCAAATACTCCATCACCGATGGTGAACAATTGGCCTAATGATGTCACGATGACCGTATGCCATGGTCCACATGATACTGAAGATATGTGCAGACCTTCTAAAGGGCCACAGACCTTCTTTGGAATCCAATGGGCAGTATCATTTCCATGACCGAGAACACCAGAATAATGTGTGCCATCACCCCATGTGTAGAGATCCCCACAGAAAGAAACAGCACAAGTATGGAATTCCCCACAGGCAACAGACTCAATAGTTATTCCACTCAAAGCACTGATAAGCTTAGGGTGGCAAACATCAGCATCAACTCCATGTCCAAGCCTACCCCCTGACTCCTCACCCCAACTGTATATTTCTCCTTGTTTGGTGACAAGCATTAAATGATTACTCCCACAAGCTATACTGCGAATATCCAACAAAATTGTCGACTCCAATGCCTTTGGTGAAGATAAATCGCTCCTCGAATCATGCAGATTTCCAGGTGTATGTGAAGCATATGCACCAACACCTCTTCCCCAAATGAGAACATCCCCCAATGAATCGAAATCATCACCTGATCCATAGCTGGATGAACTTACTGCACTTGAATAGCTAACTCTGACACTGTTATCAACTCCAGATGCTCCTCCACTGGATGTATCTGCACCTCCAGATGAGAGGGAGCTAGAAGTACCAATAGACCCTGCACTAATCCTACTCCTGTCCGGTCCAGTGCATATCACATCAGAAAATATATTTCCAAAGCCGATGACTTCATGAGCATCGATATTTTGGAAGTCCTACAGGATGCCAAACACAATGACGTACTTTACAAATATGCAAGAAGTTACATATATAAGTCATTATTTACTTACCTTGTTTTTGGCATCACTACCATAAAATGGAAAAGCCAATGGTGAATCTCCCTGAATATGCTTAGCTCGGGTATCAAAATCTTTATCATCTTTTGTTTCGATCACCCACCTTTCGCAGTTCCATCGAGAAATAAGTGCCTTTAAACTAACAAACCATGCCTCCGCTTCATCCTTGTCTTTGCAGATCTGCCACAAGTTATCTACTGAGTGTAACCAAACTAAGACAATCAGAGGTTTGTAATGAAAACACTGACATATTGTTTTGCAACACTTATCTTTGGTAAGCATGTAAACAGGAAAATATATTCAAATATAAATTTAAGAAAAGCTACAAGTTAGATGGAAGTTCACGTACCAGATCTAAAGATCTATGGCCATATATAAGGGAAAATGACTGAAACTCCTTATCAGGTCTTGGGTACCGCAGGAAGATAGCCTGGCAGGGAAGACAACATAAGAACAATATCAACCGCATATATCACTTCAAATTTCTTGAACAGAACTGGCGAGTAACCTAGACAAATCCACAAGCAGAAAAAGGCAGGAAGGCCGGTGATTACATCAAGGATTCAAGGAAAGGAAACCATGCAAGATCAAGCTGATAATATTAAAAAACTATAAAGTTGTTGTATCGCCTTTTGTCTTTCTCTTTTCTCCTTCTAATAATCATCGGCAATTGCCGTCCTTTTGAAAAAAAAATTATGTTAAAAAAATGGAAGATTTCCTCATACTAGTGAAGTTGGTTTCAGAATAGGAAAACAGTATTACTCAAATACAATCTTACCGTGCGTTGTCCAGGTATTATTCTTGAAACTTGGTTGAGTCTCAATTGCTTCTCCACTCTCCCAGTGTACCATATGAGCACAGTTTCATCCTGGGAACAGGAGAAAAACATGATCAAGACAAATGGTAGGTGAATAAAGACATTCCTCCATTGAGCCTTTCCACAGTCCTCAATATATACCAAGAGGTACAGTGTTAATTGTTGTACCTCACGATACAGGTAGTGCTGAGATCTCATCAAAAGGTAAACCTTTCTGTAACCTCTTGGTTCTCCCAAGAACCATATAAGATCTCTTCTCTATGACCATAATTTTTTCCTCCAAATATTTGAAAAAAATGTTCATTTTAATTATGGATTATTTTAATACAGCCCATGGATGCAGTATTCACTAAAGATGAAATATAATTATGTCAAATAATCTATCCAACGACTTGTGATGCCACCAACTACATTTTTTCCTACCCTCTGTTATGTACCTCCATTAAGTTACATATCCAATCAAATAGACTAATGATCATTGCCTTGATAGATCTACTCTCATTTTCATGAAAAATGCAAAGCGCCAAAATGTATAATGCTAGGAAGAATGGCAAGCCTTTACTTCTATAAAAAGCACAACTGGTGGTTAGTGGTGGTGGTGGTGGTAATTGGTTCAACATAAGGATCTTCTGTGCAATGATTCTGTGTGCAAGAGAATACATAGATGGCCTTCCACTTTTACCTATGTGATTTCTTTGGCTTAATTCTATATGCAATTTTTTTTGGCAAAAATAATATTTGTAACAACGATTAGCTCAATTGTGGGCCTAAGTAGTTTTTATCAAAATTCGTGGCAACTCATGAACAATTGACTAGTAAACTGTTTAATCAACACTGGCATGAGCTATCACTAATCTATAGTGCTAAGGAAAATGTTCCTACTTACATTTGAAAGTTTGAACGGACAGAATTTTGGTTTTCCTCGGCGGCCATATTTCAGTAAGTGTGTTCCTTTCTTCAAGCCTGTTATTGCCTAGCAATTCAGAAACACCAACTGATATAAAACATGCTGTTGCATGTCTTTTGCTTACATGAAAGCAATGAAAGTATAATTATGACAGCACCAGGGTGTGGAACAAATTAATAAAATAATCATATGTCTAGTACTAGTTCACAACTAAGAGTTCACTACTTGTAGAGGTTGGGGTTCTTTCGCTAGAAGATCCATCTAAATTTAGATGCTTCTGGTTTCGACAAGACTACAAGCTTGACACTCCTACCACAGAACCACCAAGACATTGTTAAACTAATCAATTTGCATCTTATTACGGTGCTACCAGGTGCTAAATTTTTCCTTGTAGCATTTTCATTTTTCCATATAATAAAAGTTCAGTTAAAATTATTATATTATTCAGTTTGAAAGTATGTTATTCAGTTGGAAAGTCCTTCTATTGTATAAATGAGTAAGATTCATTCAATCCTACTGAGAATAAAATTACCTGTTCAACATCCCTATCAAAGGGACCATTCTTCATAAACTCTGAAGCCATTTAACATAGCACACTGTCATAGGTCGCCAAATGAGACCATTGAAAAAACAACCATATAACAGCACTGCATGGTTTCCCTTGAATTGCCCCTGTAAAAGGCAAAAAGGAAAACCATTAGCAAATGATCTATGGCAAACCAAAGTCCGAGTCAGTGATTCAGCTACAGAAATACAGCTGGATTAATAATTCCTACTTTGCGCCTTTACAACTATGCATGCGTACAGGTGGATACAAGACAACGTCAACAAATATCCCTAGTTGGAATAGCTATAGGAGGTCTGAGATTATGCCCGAACATCAACAATAAACAAGGCAATCAACATCATGGTTGGAACATAGTGAGTTTAATACTTGAACTTGATAATAGCCAGATTCTCACCTCATACATCAATGCTAGGGTGGACGTTTCTCTCCCTAGCTTATTATGCTGGTTAGACAATAATCGACTAAAATTTTGAACCTCAAACAATATATAACACTCTCAAACACTGGCTGAAAATGCTTCAGATCAACAAAAGCCTTATAGGTTACAGTTACAACGTCCCAGGGCAATACACAAGTTGATCCTTCAGCCAAACTATCACATAAAAACTCGCTGTTCGATGCATTGTCGTCCAGAAATGATCAGATTAACAGTAAGGCATCTACCCCTTTCCCCTCAGACTGCAAAAACATGAGATGACCGCAAAAGTGATCAATTATGGGCTAAAATTACGCCTCAAATACCAAGGATTTCTGCAGCTACTGTCATTACGCCTGAACTGACTGCCGGAAATGATTCATGTAAGGGTGGACCTACGCTGGACAGAAAATACCTTACTAATTGCAAGATCGAGCCGAATCCTCCCAAATAAAATCCATAATGAATAACAAGCCAAATCACTTGGAATTAGAAAATTCCCAACCATTCCCCATACAAATTACAGTAAAAACACACGAACCCCAGCCACATTACGGAGAATGACCAACCTCAAAACTTTGTTGCGAAAATCTCGCGGTCATCGGATTAGGCGCGGATCGGGGCAGGGAGGGCGCCGGCTCCATCGCCTGCGAGGGCAATCGGCGGCCGTAGTCCTCCGGCAACGTGCAGAGCACGCAATCGGGGGGCGCGAGGGTTTTGATCCGCGCAATTCGCCGTGGCGGCGCAAGATAGGCGGAGGACGACGACGACGACAACGAGAGAGAAGAGGCAACGGCAACGGGGCAACGGGCTCGCGCCCCCTCGGCCCTCGCTCCTCGCGGAAGAAAGGCTCGGGCAGGCTCTCCTGGACTGCGTGTATGGACCACGGGGGGCAAGATGTGTCCACGTGGCTTGTGGGATCGAATGGACGCTCGCTTTGATGGTGTTCGTGGAAATGGTGCACGGTGCTTTCGGGGATAAGGATCAGCGCGCGCATCGAGGGAACGAACCGTTGCGAGCTTGCGATGACGATGGTTTCAGATGGAAAACACAAATTCTATGCGCCAGTGCCGCCGTGCGGCACCGCCTGGATTTCTCACGCGCGGCGATCCAAAACATCTCGCGCAAGCATATGAGCGAGGGGTCAAACAACCAGCCCTGTCTCCCGACCATCTAACGTAAATACTAACTTCAACATTTTTAATGCCTACTTTAATATTTTGTCTGATTCAACATTTTTATCAGAGAAGAATCAATATTTTTGAATTTTTTTTTCTTCTTCTGCAACCCTAGTAAGCTTCTCCGACCACGGACGTGAGCGACACGGCAGCAGCAAGGCTGGCGTGCCCATAGAAGGAGGCGGCAGGTTTGGCACGCATGGGGTCGGGGGCCGCGAGAGGCGAAGGTCCACGCACCCGCATGAGGTGCTGCAGTGGCGAGACATCAGCATGCGCGGGGGCGATGGCGAGGCCCGCGGTGACCGGTGAGTGTGGGTAAAGGGACGGCAGCGAGGCCACCGGCCAGCCATGAGCATGAGGCACGCAGCTAGGGATGAAGAAGCTTGGATAGATTCGACGGTGTGAGGTTAATTGCACGAATCTCCAATGATGGAAGTCCAAGAATCTCAAACGGTAGAAGTTGGAGAGCTAGAAAACTTCATGAAACCATGTAGATATAGATATAGCTTCCCCACATTATGGGCTTGACCCATGAAACCAGAAGGGCCATTTTTATCAAACTAAAAAAACATAGAAGGACCCCTCATCATCATTGGCGGCTAGATTCGGGATATCTAATTATTTGCCACCGTAAGAAATGGCGCTCCTTCAAAAACCACTTTTACAATTCGATCTACATTTTTACCACCAGAGAGAAGTTTTAGTTACACAATCGCCATTTGTACCTCCATGGCGTGCCATGTCACGATTCCACGCTGGATGCCACTCGCGAAAAGACCCCGGTGCCCCTGGCCTTATCCTTTAGACCGCCTATCCCTGTCCCGACCAACCAGACCAACCATTCCCTACCTACTCGAATCCTAGTTGGACCCCGATGGCGTCAGCTTCGACGGCAACGGTGATGGATCGAAGGTAATTGCTCTGTGACACTTGCTCCAAGAATGGTGTTCTCGTAGATGTGAGGTTCTGAATTCCCACGAGGTCCCTTGATTTGTGTTATTTCATCGTTGTAGGCTGGTATTCTAGTAGATGTGAGGTTCTTGCAGTGATTAAACATGAAGCCTAGCGAATGCCCTCCATGGTAAGCTCACTTGAACTCACTGCACCACATATGCATGTCACTAGGGTTGGGGATTTCTAACTTCAAATTGTTTCATTGTTTATGATTATGTCAGGATTGATCCTGGCAATGCTTTTAGAATAGTTGTTAAATCTGTAAAATTTAAGGCAATTCTAGAGTACTCTGGTGCTTTAGATATGGGAAAGCAATGGCATGATCTGTGGATTGATAGATGCAGTGGGTACAATCTTGATTCATTTGTTATTGTGGCCAGTAAGATCATTTGGGGTCCTACTCAAACACTTGCTGTGTGGGCAGTTGATAGTGATAGTGGTTCTGAATTGAAGATCAGAAGTAATGAGCAGTTTGAGAACATGATTAGGTCCAGGTTTCATGACAGGTTGGCTAATGTGGTAGTGGAAGTAGTTGAAAAGGGCTATCAACAGGAGGAACAAGCTGGTGAAACTAGAGGTGGATCTATGGCAAGTTCATGTGTCACCAGCCAAGCACAACCAGTACCTAATTTTGCTGAAGGGTTAGGAGAGACATTTAGTTCTAATGCAGGGTAGATTGGACAATTCATGAAGATGTGGCACCTGAGATTGTGGATTGGGACTCTCTAATTATCCTCCTTGAGCCTGATCAAGATGGTGAACCAACTCTAGTGGCTGATGAAGATAGAGTGTTTGAGGCTATGGGTTTCAAAGATGCAGATGAGAGAGCAGAACAAGCAGCAAGTACAGAAATTCCCATTCCAGAAGAAACTGAATAGGACTTGAGAGATGCAGGCTGTAGTGTGGATGATAGTGATCCTACTGAACCTATTATGGATTGGGATAGGGATAATCTAGAAATGTCTGTTGGCACAATGTATCCTTCTATGGTTGAATTCAAACTAGCAGTTAAGCAGCATGCCATTGTCAATGAATTTGAGCTAGGCACTAAGAAGTCTGACAAGTCCAAATTCAGGAGCTTTTGCAAGGCTATTGGATGCCTCTGGATTATTAGGGCTAAGACACAAAAAGATGGTTGTGTCAGGGTATGCAATTTATTACATTTAGGCAATTAAATCTTAGCTTCATGTTAAACTAACTACAGTAATGTTTTCATTAATCCATGTTCAAATAAATAAGTATCCTCATCAGTGTGCTTCAACAAGTAGAGTGTTGGGAACAATGGCAAATTAGGCTTGGGTTGCTGAGAGAGCCATCCCTTTACTGAAGAGGAAGCCTGGGTTGGGTGCTAAAGAACTAAAGGAGGAACTGGAGGAGAAATATAAGATTCAGATTTATTATCAAACTGTATGGTATGGTACACAGAGGGCAGCTGATAAACTTTTTGGGAAATGGGATGACAGTTTTGACTGGTTGTACATGTTCAAGGCTGATGTTGAAATGAGAAGTCTTGGCAGTGTTGTTGAGATAGATTGTGTAAAAATTTGTGAGGATAAGCATATTGGCAGATTTTTTTTATGCATTCAAGGTGTTGACGCTAAAAAATCAGACGATGACTCTCGGCGTCGGACACACGACCCGGGAGAATCTGCTTAGCTCCTATTCGGGTTATCGTCCTGGTGCGGTTCGCGTAGTGTGCCAGTCAATCTAACCTGTTGATTGACAAGGAAAGAAGAATATTAAATTCCAAGGTTTCGATCAGCTGAAGTTCCGATCTATTTCAAAGGACGTATCAACGAGTCGGTCGAATTAGTGCAAAGATGACCGGCTATGAAACAGCCGATGATCACGTAGCAATTGTAAAAGAAACTACTGGAGTAACCTAAACAATCCTACAAAGACAACACTTGGAACAGATCTAATCAGCTATATGATGATAAATAAAAATATTGGTGAAGCCGACAGTTCGTGTTTCAAGCTGGATAACTGGTGATAAAACTAAAATAATAGGTAAAACCTATAATTCTAGTAAATATCAATAACTGATGAATAAATTTAAACGAAATGATAGCGATGCGCCCGAAGTTAAAGCTTAGATATTACTCGATACGCGGAACTTACAAATTGGCCGGAGATCGTGTTGATGCAGCCTTGCCAACTCGCGCGAACTTGTGAAAAAGAAAAGTATTTGGCTAAGTCACTGACTTGAAAGTAAAGTTGCGTGGAAAAGTAGATTTGTATTGATGTTTGTTGTGTTGTTTTACAAGCTTTACGAGGCACCTATTTATACCCTGTTACAACTGATTTCCTAACCGACTATGATTTTATCTCTAATTTAAAAATAACAAATATTTACACATAGATACAACCCGCATCGGAGTCGATTACTATTTTTCCATGGGTCAGTCTTCATCTTCATCTGGCCACCGTCTTGGCCCATTTTAGGCCCGCATCGGCCAAGCCGCTCCAGCTCCCAATCGGCGGGTCATCATTGACTCCCTCAGCCAATCGGTCGAAACACTGTAGCTCTATCAGCCGATTCCTCCAGCCGTAGCCTCTTGCTTATCCGCATCGGCCATTTTCTTCTCTTTGACGCCGACCTAACACGTGTCAAAAACTGGCATCAACACATGCCCCCCAGTTTGGGAGTGAAACGTATCTTTTGCTCTGAAATTTTCTCCACTCCGACTCCCTCCTCCGGAGAAAGTGCAACAGTAAACACGGCAAAACCCTTTTTGCTCCAGAATCTTCTCTTTGATGATTGCATTTCCTCAACCAGAGCGCTCGCGGGCAACCGCTCTTTTTGAAATCTGTGCGGACGGCACGGTAAAAATTCCACATTTACCCTTCTCTCGAACCATCCTCTAAATACCCATCTCCTCTACCACTTCTTCTTCTTTGGGTGAAAAAGTTTCCTTCCGGACGAATCATCTTCCGACGCACTCCGGCACTCCTGCTTGTTCTGCTTCCAGGTGCATTCCGGTGCTTTCTGGTGATCTCCTCCCATCCATTCATCAATCGCACCAGGCTTTCAAACCCTAATGGCAGTTCCTTCAGCCACCGTGACTTTCATCCCGGAGGTAAATCCCCTAAAATTCTCCCTTTTTACTCTTCACCGTTTTTGCAATTTTCAGATCTGTTCTTAGTTTTTCTGATATCTTCTCAGGAGCTCAGGCAAAGAATCACCATCCCCATAGCTGACACACCCGGACTCATCGGACTTGGCCCTATGGGGAATCCTGATCCAACCGAACTGATCAATCTAGAAACTCACAGAATCCGATTCAAACAATCAACTATGGATCTGGATAACTGGACAGGCACATTCAGGTCTTGGCCGAATGAAACCCCTAGCTGGAGAGAATGATTCTTGAGGATCTCAAACTCCAAGAGAATCTTTTGGGATGAGGGAAAAATCAGCCACTGTATAAATCTATCCCTATCTCATATGGAGAGAAATGACTCCCTGCTCATTGCGGTGTCTTATTTCTGGTCTGACGCGCTCAATGCGTTTCTTTTCGGCCACAAACCGATGACTCCTACTTTGGTTGATGTTCTGATGCTGACCGGTCTCGATATCTCCTCCGCCGATACGCCTTTTGACCTTCTAATCAAACCCTCTCACCAGCTGGAAACAAAAGCCATCGGCAGATGGAAAGGTTTCGTCGAGAAGAACATAAAGACCGGGCCCATCACAGATAGAGAGCATATAGCCTTCTTGATGATGTGGCTGGAAAAACACTTGTTCTGCGGCAAATCGGCTGGCCCTACCTCCAACACGCAAGCCTTAGCTGAAGCGCTAGCAAGAGGTGCTACTATTCCTTTGGGAAAAAATTTGCTGGGGTCGGTTTACTATACGATGCATCAGATCGCTGTGAAGCTATCGTCTGGAGAGCCCATTGGGAACCCTGGTGATCCCTTGTGGTTTATCAACCTCTAGCTTAATTTATATATGAGCAAAATCTCCAGAGAACGGATCGAAACCAAGAGCTTCCCCAACATCGAATCAGAGACTAACCCATCATCACGGCGCCGCTGCACCTCTTTCGGCGAAGCTGTATCGTCTTTTCCAGGAAGCAAGCTCACTCCCTCAAGAACAGCCAAATACTTCAGATGCTTTTATATCGGCTTTAGTGAAGAAACCACGAGTTGGTACCCGTACCAGAGAGAAGATCCACTTTTTGAGAATCCTGATTACTTTGACTTGGACACCAATTCTTTTGAAGACAGGATTATGGACATCTTGATCAAACTTGGAATTTTGCCAGGAAACTTCTTCTCTGGAAAGGACTCTCCGACATATGAATTCTACAACCTGTCGGTAGCAGCCCGTCAATTTGTCTTAGGACAAATGCCCATTGGAATTTACTTTGTCGGCCGGCTGAAATTCCAAGAGTCGGTTTCAAGAGGGTTTGAATATAACAGATCATGTAACCTGATACCGGACTCCAGCACTATTGACTTGAGCACTTGGCTGGTAGCACCCTTCTCCACTCAGCAATTCAAATTATGGTAGGCTGAGTGGAAACAACATCTTTTTTGCGCAGCTCCTACAGTATATTGCAATCAGCTGGACCCTGCTCACATCAATCCAAACGCAGAGGTAACGAAACTTTCTCGGCCAATTTCTCATTTTCGTCTCTTTATGCCACAGAGTTCTCATTACCATCTTCCTTTCTCTGCGCAGTCTGATAGCTAGGTACCTCCAACGCACAGCCGGAGTGGTAAGCTGATAGAGACCCATCATCCATACACGTCGTACCCACTCATCGGCTATCACGCCCCATCGATGGAGGACATAGCTACCAGCCGATTGAAGCACAAGCTCAAGATGTCCACTACAAAGAAAACAAGCCGCTGAGTACGAGCCTGTACCAAATCAGCGATAACTCATACGGCCGATCAATCGGCCACGACATCGACTGAGCCCTCAGCTGCGCCGGTCCCAACAGACGCTCTGCCAACGATTCAAAATATCGATCCCCAAGCGGCCTCAGAAGTTGGATCACCGGCTGCATCTCTTCTGTTGGAAGCTATACAGGTAATCTTACAAGTTTTTTAGCTCCTCTAAGTATATTGCAAATAATAAATCCACCCCTTCTTATCAGGCTGCACAACTTCTTCTAGAGCAAACCGCTCATCAATCGGCCAACCCTCGAGAAGAGAGTGTACCATCAGAAAGCCTTCCAATTGAGGTAAAGAATGTGTTTTTTCACTTAGTCTCCCCAATCTTTAACTAAAACTAGCTGATTTTTGACACAGGATGTTCCAGACACGTTGGTCGTACCCTTCAAGCAATCATCGGCTGAGTGATTTTCCGAGGTAAAATAACTAAGACCCATATCTAGATCTAATATCCTCTTTATACTCATAAACACTTCCCCTTCCATTCTCCAGGAGTTGGCCCAAGCACTGCGTTGATTATTGTTGAATCCTCCTCTTCTGGTGAGTTGCCGCCGCTAATTCCTGAAATGGGAGCAGCAATCCTACCAACCCAAGCGAAGGAAATTCATTTTAAAGAGGTAAGGACCCCCTATCTCCACTAGCCGATTTCTTAATCCTATCAACTAAAGCACTCGTTCTTTATCCTCTACAGGAACAAGACATGCCCAACAACAGCCTCTTCTTCTTCGCGGTTGCAGTCTCCGACAACGAGGAAGTTGCATCACGCCAGATAACCTTGGGCTCAATACCAGAAGAAATCCGCACCAAGCTCCAGGACATGCGAGCCCTTCTCCAAGACAATGTCAGCCGATTGGTGGAGGATGCCGAGCCGATTCAACGAATATTCAATGAAATCAAAGGTCGAGTCCCAGAAGATGCGAAAGAAGTTCTTGCACCCGTGGCATAGATTGAGTCGATGCAAATCCCAGTGTTTAGAGCTTTGCAACATATGGTCGATCACGCCAAACTGGAAAAGGCACGCGAAGAAGAGGAATCTTACAAGCATCGAGCACAAGAGGTACACCAGCGGATCAGCGTCCTTGAGACTTCTCGTCCGATCATCATCAGTGCCATAGATCGACTTAAACAGCGCAGGGCAGAACTCGCCAAAGAGATGGAGCAAGTCATGAAGGCCATCGCTGTCGAGGAGAAGAAGCTTCAAGACCTCCCGGCCGTCATCGTTGATTTAAAAACAGGAAAGGTAGACCCTTGCTCACGAAGCAATACGACTTCATCGTAATATGCCAGAAATCCCAGGGTCGACCGATGACGACCAGTGAGTATTAGACACAGCAGATCAGATTCGCCTGCGGGCGATTGAGGCCATAAATATCCTCCTCGGATAGTTGTACTGAACTTAAATGGCATTTTGAATGCCTTTTATAACATTGGCACTTCTCAACGTTTCCATCTTAAATGCGAATCTGAACGGCTTTCTCCGCAGCTTTTGACTCAACGGTCGCTTGCTTTAAATCCCTTCTTTTACTAACCATTGCCCGTCATCCTCCCGTTCTATAAATACGAGACATTCGCATCCTCTCTAGAGGCATTCGCACAGCACCCATTAGATTCGCCCCTTGTAGGCGTTCCCAAATCCACAATCAGGCACCCAAATGGCTTCTTCCTCCTCCGTCAATCAGGTACGAAGTTAACTCTTTCACTCTTCGACTGGTTCTTTCTGTTAATCGGTTGTCCATTATCCTTTCAGCCGAACCGGCTTAGCCCCGGTCTCGTACGAGCCATTGAGATCATGCATTCCGATGAACCACTAACCCAGGTGGACAAGGACCTGATCCAAACTTATCGTAAGGAACTCAAGGATCACCTTCCTGCGCATATCAAAAGAATTGTAGATAACATTGAAGCTAATGCTTCTAGAAAACCAACTCAGCCATCAGCCGAAAGAAGTCACCAACTGCCCTGTCAAGTTGCCCTTGAAGATGACATGGCGGAAGTGGAGGAGAAAAGCACCCGCCTTCTGATCGAACTGGGCCAGCTTCAGAGAGAGATCAACATGAGTAAAGCCCAACTAAAACGCCGTTGAATCACTATAACTTATGAGTGTGTTGGTATTATTATTCTAAGGGCGACTTGTACCATGTCGGCCATGTATCCAGTTAATGTACCGAATAATAATCGACTTTTTTCATATGAACTCTTTCCTGCCTTCTTCATCCTCAAGGCAATGCCCTTCATATCAGCCATATGAACACGAATCGATAGGCATCGGCTGTGAGAACCTGATATGCCATATTATTGCCTAAGCGTCTACCCATATACTGGGGTAGTACCTTTTCAAATATCTTCCATTTAGAGCCCTTGTAAATTCTTCTCCCTTGAAGGTCTCCAATATGTACGCATTACCTGGAGCACATTGACTGATGCGGTACGGCCCTTCCCAAGTAGGCGACCACTTTCCATATTTGGGATCCTTGGATCCTATCGGCAGGACCAACTTTCAGACCAAGTCCCCTTGGGAAAACTGCTTGATCTTGACCTTCTTGTCATACCATCTGGCGACTCTTTTCTTATTTTCCTCAATACTAATCAAGGCCCTCAACCACTGACTTGCCAAATCCTCCAACTCTCCCTTCATGAGAATGGAATAATCATCAACCGATAACTGATCTTGAAACGTTGTACGCCTAGACCCAGTCTTCAACTCCCAAGGTAACATTGCCTCATGCCCGTATACTAACTGGTAGGGAGACAACTTGGTGGCACCATGACAAGCCATCCTGTAAGCCCACAAGGACTCATTTTGTGTCGTGTGCCACCGCCTGGATTGCTCTTCGATCTTTCTTTTAATCAATTTGACAACCCCTTTGTTGGATGGTTCGGCCTGACCATTGGCCTGAGCGTAATACGAAGAAAAATTTAACAACTTAATCCCCATACCAACGGTAAACTCCTTGAACTCCCCTGAGGTAAACATTGACCCCTGATCAGTTGTAATAGTTTGAGGAATACCAAATGATAGATAATATGCTCCTTCACAAATTCTATCATGTTGGCCGACGTCACGACTTTTAAGGGAACTGCCTCAACCCACTTGGTGAAATAGTCAGTAGCCACCAATATGAACTTATACCCTTTGCTCGATGGTGGATAGATCTGGCCGATGAGATCAATTCTCTAGCCTCTAAATGGCCACAGCTTTATTATTGGGTTCATAGTCGAAGCTGGTGTTGCCGAATTTCTGGCAATCTTGACATCCCTTATAGTGTTTAAAACAATCCTCGAGTATTGTCGGCCAGTAATACCAATTGTTTCTAATCATCCATTTCAATTTTGAAAGCCGATTGATGGGCCCCACATACACCTTCATGGATTTCTCCCATTAAAGTTTTCGCTTCCTCTTTGCCAAGCCATTTGAGTAATACTCCATCAATTGTCCGATAAAACAAATCATCTTCAAGTAATACGTACTTTGTAGCCTGGAAATGTATCCGCCGATCGAATTTCTTGGATGGATCTTTCAGATAGTCGGCGATTTCTCTCCTCCAATCGTTGGCCACAAGCTCCAGGGCCAAAGCGCCTTGAATCGGCTGGTAACCAGAAGCATGCTGGACACGTCTTTTGGTGTCCTCGTTGTAATCTCTGGGAATATGTTCAATAACTACAGTCTTGAACTCTTTCAGTAACTGGAGGCATTCTTCATAATAAATCCTTAGAATCATCCTTGCACTCGCACTTTCTAGTCAACTGATCCACGATAAGCATAGAATCCCCAAATATTTCCACCGCGTCAGCCTTGACCTCCCTCAATAGTTGGATGCCCTTTAAGACAACCCAATTCTCTGCTTGATTATTAGTGGCCGAAGCCTCAATCGATAGAGAGAAATCATAATTTGCCCCCCGAGACGATATGAGGATGATGCCGATTCCTGATCTAGCCCCACACGAAGACCCGTCAAAGTACAATGTCCATGGAGCTGGCTCGACAACAGTGATCTCTAATCCACAGTGATGGGCTACGAAGTCGGCCATTACTTGACCTTTGACCGCTTTGGCCGATTCGTACCTTAGATCGAACTCTGAGAGGGCCAGAATCCATTTCCCAATCCTCCCTTTCAAGATCGGCAGAGATAGCATATACTTGACGACATCATCTTTACACATGACTACGTACTCCGCTGATAACAGGTAGTGCCTGAGTTTGGTAAATATAGGTAAAGGCACAATCGTTCCACTGGAGAGTATCTGGTTTCAGTGTCCAGGAGTCTCTTCCTAACGTAATAAATCACCCTTTCCTTTCCTTCAAACTCCTGGACTAGCATCGAGCTGATAGCTCGCTCATCAGCCGATCGATACAATCTGAAAGACTTATCAGCCTGCAGAGGAACCAACACCGGAGGGAACACCGAGTATTGTTTGATATCATCTAACGCCTTCTGTTGTTCCTCACCCCAAACAAACTCTTGGTCGGGCTTTAGTTTCAACAATGGGGTGAAATCTTGAATGCGTCCAGACAAGTTTGATATGAATCTCCAGATGAAGTTGACCTTGCCGATTAAGGACTGCAGTTATGTCTTGTCTTGCGGGGCCACAACTTTGTTGATAGCGGCTATAATCTTCTGATTGATTTTGATGTTCTGATTGATTTTGATGCTGCGTTCGTGGACCATGAAACCCAAAAATTGACCAGCCGAAATGTCAAAAGCACACTTGTTTGGATTCATTTTCAACCCATGCTTTCTCGTGCACTCCAACACTTTGCGCAAATCAGCTAGATGTTGTTGATGCCCTTTTGACTAGACGACGACATCATCAATGTAAATCTCCACCAGGACAGCAATGAGCTTGTGGAATATATAATTCATGGCCCATTGATATGTAGCTCCAGCATTTTTCAAACCAAAAGTCATAACTACCCATTCGAACAAGCTGAGATGACCAGGACACCTGAAAGCCGTTTAGAAGATATCTTCTTCAGCCATTAACACTTGATTATATCCAGCGTTACCATCCATAAAGCTGATGACTTTATGTCCTGCGGCGGCGTCTATCAAAACATCGGCCGTCAGCATTGGGTATCCGTCCATCGGCGTAGCTTGGTTAAGATTTCTAAAATTGATACAAACATGTAGCTTTCCATTCTTTTCATATACAGGACAATATTAGAAATCCACTCGGCATACCGACATTGCCGAATAAACCCTGCTTCAATCAATCTTGTGATTTCGGCCATTATATCAAGTAAGATTTTTGGATTACAACATCGTGTGAGCTGCTGATATGGCCATTATCTTGATTTTATAGGCAACTGATGTTCAACAATAGACCGGTCTAGACCAGGCATTTCATGATATTCCCAAGCAAAGCAATCTTTAAAATCCCTTAATAAATCCACTAACTCACGCTTATACTAGGGTCTAACTTAGTACTAATATACGTCGTCCTTGGCTTGCTACCATCTCCAAGGTCTACCATCTCTAATGAATCGGCCGACGTAAACTCGTGCCCAAGCTTTCCATCTTCTCGGATGAACTCATCCATTTAAGACGATTCTTCTGAGCCGACTGCTTGGATCGGTTGTAGACCGAAATCGGACACCTTCAAGAAATCAGTATCCTAGGTCCTGCCAGATATGCATCTGACATCTTCGTAGCTCCAATGTTGTGCATCAGCTATGGCGACGTTACAAGAGGAGTTGGCGGTGACTACTTCAATTGTGTCGCCAATCCACTTGATGAGGCATTGGTGCATTGTAGATGGGATGCAGCAGTTCGCATGAATCCAGTCTTGTCCCAGTAGCATATTATAGGACCATTTACCATTAATGAAAAATAAAGTGGTGGGTAGGGTCTTACTACTAATGGTGAGGTCGACGCAGAGTGCCCCCCAGGCCGGAGATATGTTGCCATCAAAATCCTTGAGCATCATGTCCGTCTTGATTAAATCTTCTTCGCCCTTGCCAAGTTTCCGGAACATGGCATATGTCATGATGTTCACTGCCGCTCCTCCATCCACTAGTAGCTTGGTGACTAGTTTTCCATTGACTTGCCCTTTAAGGAACAGAGCCTTGAGATGCTAGCATTTTTCATCTACAGGTTTTTCGAAAGTAGCGGTCATTGACTCAAGAGCCAATTGCGTCATCTGCTCTATTTCTGTTGCATTATCACGGTCGACAGGAGCCATGAATTCCATCGGCAAGATGAACACCATGTTGACGTCGGCAACCAAATCCTGATCATCATTTTCTCCATCAGCTTTTCTTCTGGAACGCCAAACCTGAGATTTGACTCCTTTCTTATCCAACGCCTGTCTCTGTGCTTCCTCTTGTTGTTTCCATTGGCACAAACATTGGACCCTTCTTTTCTAGAACTTGGTCAAGCCGTCCGGGCACCATCTGGGGTTCACTAGTTTTCCCAATAGCTTAGTGCGTTCCCAATCCGGCTCTCGACCCAATGGATTTTCATCAGAGACCCTTGCATCGGCCATGTCTCCCAGCCAATCATGTGCGCTAGTTTTACCCCCCCAGCCGACTATGCTCGTATACTCTGCCCCCCAACTGATCACGCACTGAAACGCACCAATCTTCTTGTTCGAGCCTGTTTCTGCTAATCAGCTTCTGTCCTCAATCATTGGATCGTGACCTTTTGAACGGACGGTTGCCACGGTACTGGTTGTTGCACTCAAGCAGTTTTCGGTCGACGACAGTCTGAGATTATTTTCCCAACAATGGATGAAGAACGGGCATCTCCAGTGATCTTCGTGCTGGCGCATCATTTCTTCCCGGCTCCTCGTATCCTCCTATTGCCTTTGGTACTTGTTGAGTAGATTCCGAGACATGATAGGCCGACGGGGCCTCTCCGAGCTTTCACTTTCCGTTTCCACCCAGCCTTTTCCCTTAACATCTTTGGCCGAGGTTTGATTTCTGGGGTCCACCGCGCCGCTCCTTCTGGCCAATTCTGATGTTAGCACCTTGGTCTGGAGCGCGTTCCTTCCGCCGATGTCAACCATGTTGGCTAGGAAGGGGTGCTGGTCGATCTTCATCGGCTTTGCCGGATTCGTGGGGACCATGAATTGAAGTCTCCCTTGCTCAAAGGCCGATTGTATCTATTGACAGAAGACTTTGCACTCATTAGTGTCGTGAGACGTGGCTTTGTGCCACTTGCAGTATTCATCTTCTTAAGCTGTTCGGCCAATAGGATCGTGTGGTATGGTGAGAGCTTGATCTGCCCTTCTTGCAGAAGTAAGTCAAAGATTTTATCGACGTTAGAGGTATCGAAGCCAAACGTTTCCGGTTCCTTCTTTTCAAATGGGCATGAGATTGTCTTTTTGCCTTTGACCCACTCTGCCAAGCCGATCTCTACTTCTTCTTCTTAATCGGACCCTGTCACATACGCCACCTTTTTCTGGAAGTTTCTTTGTTGGTCAAAGGGGCGCACCTCCTGGCCGGACAGCCGGTGTACTATATGACTCAGACTTTCAAACTCCTGGGAAGCGTATTTTTCTTTAATGTGCGGTAGAAGCCCTTGAAAAGCGGTATCGGCCAGCTGGGTGTCAGTCAAAACCAAGCTGTAGCACTTGTTCCTGACCTCTCTGAATCTCTGTATGTAGCTGGCCACCGGCTCATCGCTTCTCTGCTTGAGGCTTGTTAGATCTGAAAGTTTCATCTCGTGGACCCCCGCAAAGAAGTACTTGTGGAATTGTTTTTCCAAATCAGCCCAAGTGACGATGGAGTTAGGCGGCAGCGTAGTGAACCATTGAAAGGCTGACCCGGACAGGGACGATGAGAACAAACGTACCCTTAGCGCATCTTGTGCAGCAGCTTCTCCGCACTGGATAATGAATGTATTGATGTGCTCCACCGTAGATGTTTCATCTTGGCCTGAGAACTTAGTAAAGTCGGGAACCTTTTACCGATGTGGGAACGACAACAGATCGTAAGCGGGTAGGTACGGCATCCTGTATGTGTAGGTCTGTACTTTTGGCTTCAATCTGAACTGATCTTGTATTATATCAGTTATTTTTGCGGTCCAATCCACCTGCTGCTGCTGCTGTTGATGTACAATTGGTTGAGCCATCGGCATATGTTGTTGAACCTGCGGCACCGTGATTGGGTGGAAGACTGGAGCGTGCTCCAGATCTTGCGGCTGAGCTATCGGCTGAGGAGCCGATGGCTGCTGTCAAGTGGGGTCCGCATGCCGTAGTGCCTGTGCTGCCTCATCGTACAACACCATTGGCGCCGCAGTTCTGAGAGGATCTTGGACACCTGCCCCCTGCCAATTTCCGGAGCAGCTTATTGATATTGATGGATTGTCGGTCGAGAGGCCGATGGAAAAGATGCTTGTACCGGAGATTTTGGGGTGTGAACTCCTGGAGGCACCCCGTAACTAGTGCATGGATCTAGATCGCGGGTACACTCACCGTCCCTCACTGCGCCGTCGTCATCAGCGGTCATTGCACGGAAGGGATAGGTGTAGGATGGAGCGGTACTTGCGATTGGAAAGGTGGCGCACCACTATAACCCAAGGGTAACGATGGTGTTGTATCCCCTGGTCTGCATGTACATAGGCTGTGGGGCCGATTGGAGCATGTTGGGTATCGCCGAAAAGCTTCTGACAGGTGCGCTGATCGAAGGTGCATAAGCTGGTCCTTGATATCCTTGTGCCACACCGTTGGCCATGGAGCTGATGACGGCATTGTATACCGTGTGAGTCATCACCTTAGATTGATCGATCATAGCTTGATAAACAGATTGCTGGATCATCTCGAACATTTTCCCTGAGCGGCTTTTCTGACAGAGTTGGAAGAGCGGCTTTTCTGACAGCCTCCCCGCTTCTGGTACGACTGTAGGATTGCAGGCATGCCTTCTTGTAGTCTTCCATAGCCTTTGCCAACCCATCCCTTTGGTCGTCCTTAAGATCTGCTTCAGTGACTTCAATGACGTTGTCCTCCGAGATTTCAGCAGCCTTCGACATGTTGGATCTTGTCTTGGTCCCACCAGGCGTGCCAAAAGTGTGTTGATGCTAAAAAATCAGACGATGACTCTCGGCGTCGGACATACGACCTGGGAGAATCTGCTTAGCTCCTGTTCGGGTTATCACCGTGGTGCGGTTCGTGCGGCGTGCCAGTCAATCAAACCTGTTGATTGACAAGGAAAGAAGAGTATTAAATTCCAAGGTTTCAATCGGCTGAAGTTCCGATTTATTTCAAAGGACGTATCAGTGAGTCGGCCGAATTAGTGCAAAGATGACCGGCTATAAAATAGCCGATTATCACGTAGCAATTGTAAAAGAAACTACTGGAGTAACCTAAACAATGATACAGAGACAACACTTGGAAAAGATCTAATCGGCTATATGATGATAAATAAAAATATTGATAAAGCCGACAGTTCGTGTTTCAAGCTGGATAATTGGTGATAAAACTAAAATAACACGTAAAACCTATAATTCTAGTAAATATCGATAACTGGTGAATAAATCTAAACGAAACGACAGCGATGCACCTGAAGTTAAAGCTTAGATATTACTTGATACGTGGAACTTACAAATTGGCCAGAGATCATGTTGATGCAGCTCTGCCAACTCGCGCGGACTCGTGAAAAAGAAAAGTATTTGGCGAAGTCGCCGACTTGAAAGTAAAGTTGCGTGGAAAAGTAGATTTGTATTGATGTTTGTTGTGTTGTTTTACAAGCCTTATGAGGCACCTATTTATACCCTCTTACAACTGATTTCCTAACCGACTATGATTTTATCTCTAATTTAAAAATAACAAATATTTACACACGGGTACAACATGCATCGGAGTCGATTACTATTTTTCCATGGGATAGTCTTCATCTTCATCTAGCCACCGTCTTGGTCCATTTTAGGCCCACATTGGCCAAGCCGCTCCGGCTCCTAATCAGCCAGTCATCATTGACTCCCTCAGCCAATCGGCTGAAACATTGTAGCTCTATCAGCCGATTCCTCCAGCCGTAGCCTCTTGCTTATCCGCATCGGCCATTTTCTTCTCGTTGATGCCGACCCTAACACGTGTCAAAAACCAGCGTCAACACAAGGGTAGCATGGATGGTTTCTTAGGTGGCTGCAGGCCTTGCATTGGCATTGACTCCACTACACTAAATGGAATGTGGAATAATCACATGCCTGCAGCCTTAGCTCTTGCTGATCACAATTGGATTTTTTTCATTAGCATTTGGTTTCTTTGATTCAGAAACCAAAGAGAATTGGATTGAGTTCATGGAGCAACTAAGCAAAGCTATTGGTATTCTTCCAGATTAGCAGTATGCACAGATGCCTGCAAAGGGTTAGAAGCTGCAGTGAAACAGGTATTTCCATGGGCAGAACAGAGGGAATGCTTCAGGCATCTTATGAAGAACATGAAGAAGAAGTTCACAGGACAAGTTGATGCATCAAACATGTGGCCTGCAACTAGAACATACTCACCAGAAAAGTATAAGTATTTCCTAGACAATGTTATTGCAGCCAGCCCTGATGTAGAGAAATGGCTTCAAGACCATCACAACCTGCTGTGGGCTAGATCAAAGTTCTCAACAGATATAAAGTGTGACTACATCAACAACAATTAGGCTGAGTCATGGAATGCATAGATAAAGGAGTTCAAGGACCTGCCACTGCATTGTATGGTTGATGCTATAAGGGAGAAGGGTGTGGTCATGTTTGGGAAAAGGAGAAGGATATCTAGAGCTTTGCATGGAGTCATACTGCCAGTTGTGATTCATCAGGTAAATGCATCCACAAAGGGGTTAGGACACCTTAAAGTCACTAAGGGCGGACCTGAACAAGCTGAGGTAATAGAGATTTACAAGAATGAGGAGGTGGGAAGACATGTGGTATATCTGGATGAGAATAACTACACATGTAGGTTGGAAAGTCACAGGAAAGCCTTGCCCACATGCTTTTGCTGTTATCACTACAGAGAGGCAACGGGTGTAGGACAAGTATGTGGACATGGCTTATTCAGTGCAAAGGTTTAGACAGGCATATGACATTGGATGGCCTAACATAACAGATAGGAGCCAGTGGCCATAAGTTGACAAGGGTTTCAAGCTATATCCACCAGATGCCAAGAAAAGATCTCTGGGAAGGCAGAGAAAGAACATGATACCTTCTTGCTTGGAGAGGTCAGGAAAGGTTATAAGGCAAACAAAATTATGGTCAACTTGGTCACAGAAAGGAGAGTTGGAGGTGTGAACCGAAAGGAACCAAGAAAAGAAAGAGATCCAAGAAGACAAAGACCAAGGTTGGAAGAAAGAAGGCAAAGACAACTAAGACAATGGAGGCTACAACACCAAGGACAAGAAGCAGCAAGTCAAGAAGCAGTAAGTAAAGCAACAAGTATAGCAGCAGCAAGTGAAGCAACAAAAGCAGCACCTGAAGCTCCAACAATGAGGTATGATCCCCATTTTTCTATCTTTATTATGTGAACAAATAACTACCTCACATCATTCTGAATTTGTACAGGAGGCTTGATTTTGAAGGATCATTGGACTTGGTGCACATAATTGATCCTGAGCCTTTAGAGACAATTCCAACACCTTTAGAAATAATTCCAGCCAAGAAGATGACTCCAAAGAAGAAGCTAGCGACCAAGGTCTTGAAACCTTCTGTAGCAAATAGAATGAGTCCAAGAAAGAGAGGGGCAACTAAGAAGTGATGTGTGTCAGTTTGAACTATGTGTTGTGGTTGAATTATGTGTGTTAGTTTGAACTATGTGTTGTGGTTGAATTATGTGTGTCAGTTTGAACTATGTGTTGTGGTTGAACTATGTGTGTCAGTTTATGTTTCTCAAGTTGAACTATGTTTGTGTTTCTCAAGTTGAACTATGTCATAATTGAACCAAGTTATGTCAGTTTGAACTCAGTCATTCATCACATAATATGCATTGTTCATTCATCAAATACTACCATTCATTCATCACACAGAATATGTCCCTTGGCCAATGTACTACAACAAATATCTTGTACTTCAACACATGGCCAAGGAACATGCCAATAATGCCTACAAATAGCATACACAACACCAACACAAACTTCATTAATTTGTGCAACTTTGCTTCCAGATCTTGCTTCTGCACTTTGTCAGGGACTCGTTCTTGCACCAACCTCTCAAGCTGAAAGTCCACAGATTGCTCCTCTTCTTCGATTTCATGCTCATGTTCACGATCAAACACCTTAATCACTTTGGCATCAACCAAATCATTCAAATACTCCTTCTGCCACCGATAGTAGTCACACTTATCTGTCATCTGTAGACAAAACCGCATCAAGTCAAGAACAACGATTGCCCCAAATGCAGCATGAGAGCAACAAACTAACTCACCCAACTTATACCCCTTGGGCATTTGAAGAACACGTGGCCATGGTTGACATTATCCTTCTTCGATCGTCGCTCGGACACCCTAGCATTCCCGCAGTATGGGCACTGGACCAAGGGAAGGCCCGTTTCTTTCCCAACCCCTTCCCGTGCCCTCCATCCGCTGGAAGACTCTGCAACATGAGACATTGCCGTCGCCGACGCTGCCTCCTCCACTGCCGTCTCCGCCTCCGCCGCCGCCGCTCCTCGGGTTCGAGCAAGTGGGGAATGGTTGGTTGGTCTGGCTCAGGTCGGGATGGAGGCGCGGGGCCCAGCGACTAGAGGGTAAGGGCAGGATAGGGGCGCGGCACCCAACGACTAGAGGATTAGGGCACCGGGATCTTTTCACGAGCGGTGTTCAGCGTGGGACCGTGACATGGCGCGCCACGGAGGCCAAAATGATGATGGTGTAACTAAAATTTCTCTCCAACAAAAATGCAGATGGAATTGTAAAAATGGTTTTTGAATTACAGTGGCAAATAATTAGATATCCCGCTAGATTCTCCACGTCGCAACATTTCCCCCAAAATGCGGGCTGCCGCCATGGCCGCCGCAACGCCATGAACCACCTCCGAAGTCGCCTGTCTCCCCTTCTCTCCACACGACGCTCTCTCCCCACTACCCCCACCTGCCTCCTCTTACTCTCTCTCTACCGCGTCCTCTCCGCCACCGCCGCCTCCGCTTCCCCAAAACCCTTTGCCGTCGAGGAGTACCTCGTCTCCAACTGCGGCCTCACGCGTGCGCAGGCCCTCAAGGCATCGAAGCAGCTCGCCCACCTCAGGTCCCCCTCAAAGCCCGACGTCGTCCTCGCCTTCCTCTCCGCGCTGGGCCTCTCGCGCCCCGACATCGCTGCCCTTGTCACCACTGACCCGCGCTTCCTCTGCGCCAGCGTGGAGAACACCTTGGCTCCCCACGTTACTGAGCTCAGCAACCTCGGCCTCTCACGGAAGCAGATCGCGCGCCTCGTCCCGCTTGCCCGCACTGCCTTCCACTGCAGCACCGTCGGCCTGAACCTCTGCTTCTGGCTCTCGGTCATTGGCTCCTTGGAGAGGGTGCTCACGGTTCTCAGGAGGAATTGCAACATCCTCAGAAGTGACATCGAGAAGGTGATAAAGCCCAACATGGCCCTCCTCCAGCAGTACGGAATACATGTGGGTAATTTCTCCATCCCCAATTCATTCCTGCCCGTGGTGATGACCAGGGCCCCTGAGCATGTCCAGGTCGCCATGGCACGCATCAATAAATTTGGCTTCAGGCAGAACTCAGGGATGTTTGCCAGAGCCCTTGAAGTGTTTGCAACCCACAGCCAGGAGAAGATTGATGAGAAAATCAGGACCCTTGAAATGCTCAGCTGGTCTCTGGACGATGTGCTGATGACTGTGAGGAAGATGCAATATTTACTGAACATGTCGAAGGAAAGGTTACAGAGGACCGACGCGGCTTGCGACAGGGAGACCCCTTAACCCGATGCTAGCAAAACAATAGCCCAAAAAAAACAAAGAGGAGAGGGGAAGGATGACGCCCCTTGCGCCGCCTGCTACTCACGAGCCCGGCGCCCCTGGCTCCGGCGCCCCTCGCACTGGCGCCCACACCCCCCACCTTAGCTCTTCCCGCTCTCGCCATGCTCGTCGCCCGACGACACCCCGCCGAACGCCGCTTGCGTCAACTATCGCCGCCGCCATCGCTGACGAGAGCCGTCCAGGCACCCACCTCTAGGATCAGCTGCTCCACGACTTCCACAACATTGCTGTTCCAGGTTTCCTTCCCTCTACCTCCTCTGCTGTTCTCTGGATCATCGTCCCGTTCTTAGCTTCCCGCTTCATGCCATCCTACATCTCGACGGTTCTCTCTTACCATCTTGTGGCACCGCCGGCTCTCGTGCGTACGCGGGCCGTGATGCCCGGGGTATTCAGTGCCAATCTTTCCTCAGTCTTGATTGTCAACTTCCTAGCCATGCGCGGTCATCTCATGTTCCACCAACAGAGGTTTTGCCTGCACCCATCTGAGCTTCAAGCGGCAACCATGGCGGTGCACCTCTAGGAAGAAGAGGCCACAGTTAAAGATAGCCAACCACCTGCTGCATCCGTGACAGGCGGAGTCAATGCTCGATGTCAACTTTCGGCAAGCCTAGACCTACCGCTACCGAAGTCAGCGCCAGTCAGCGGCAGAACGGCACGACAGATGAAGATTTGCCTGGATACGGGCTTAACTCCTATTGCTGCCCCGAGGCTGCTCCCCTTACCGCGACAAGACAGATGCCAGTCTGAATCCCTCGAGCCCTGCGCGCACGTTACCCCGGTCATCTCCGCCTTCACTACTCCCACCAGCAACGCCTACCTCCTAGCTGCCCTCTCTCCCGCTAAGGTAGCGCCCGCCTCCCCCCACCCACGCCCGCGCCCCATTCCACTCCAGCACAACGGCTGCCTCTGTTGCCTTGCTAAAGACCATCAAGTGCGCGACTGCCGTGACCCGGTCGTTTGCCGCCTTTGCCGCCGTTCCGGCCATCGCGGCTATAGGTGCCCGATGGCGTCCCCTCGCGAGTGCACTCCCCACCCGCGCCGTCACCCCACCATTCCTGTCCCGGCAGCTTCCCACTTCCCCCTCAATGTTGTTCCGTTCGCCCCGCGCGCCTCGCCTCCCGCCTCCACCACGCCAACGCCGCCGCCCACTCCTCTGAACCTGCCACCTTTCACTTTGGCTTTCGACCCCCTCCACATGCTACCCACCTCCAGCCGCGGTCCGACCATGGACAAAGAGCTTCCCCCACCACCACGCACCCTGGCCACGGAACCAGAAACCTACTTCCTCGGGGACCTGTTCCGCGAGCCAGTTTACAAAGGGAAACAACCGGTATCCAGCCGCGTCGCTTTTCCTGTGCCCAAGGCCCGAGATATCCGCATGGTGGGGGGGGGACTCCCCCACGTAGCAGGGCCTCCCCCTCGATCAGCTCGCGCTCCTCCGAGCACTATGCACTGCTGCCGCCGTCACCGGGCACCCCTGTTCCCAACATCATGCCGGCTCGCTAGCAGGGGAGCCCACAGCAACCTAGCCTTAGCGGTGGGAGCTCAGGCGGCGCCGACCCGGACGTCAACTCGTCACTTGGCACGTCTGACGGCGAGGAGTCGGTGGAGAGCGATGAGCTTGTTCAGGGACCGGACTACCTGGACATCTGGGTAGAGGAGGGGGACTGGGCGCACGCCGCGCGCTTCGCCTTCGTGGAAGTGGAGCCCCCTGTCGCTGCGGTCAATCCAGCACCGCTCATCCACTCTGCGTTCAACGCCGCGGCCCCGCAGCTGCGGTTCCAATTGCTGCCTTCCTCGCGTGGTGTTGCTCTGCTACAGTTTGGCTCCCTCGACGCCCGTGAAGCTGCCGTGCAGCCAATCCGTCTCCATGGGACAGTGGTCCGATTGGAAAGGGTCAAGGACACCGACGACCGTTTCATCCGTGAGCCCGCCTGGCTCGCGCATGTTGCAGTTTGGAACCTGCCTGAGGAGCACTGGTACCCGGAGAAGGTATGTGAGATTTACAAAGTGTATGGGCACAGTGCGAGAGATTGACCCCTTCTGCTATCCTGGTTTCAATAGATCCTGCATGCTTTTTGTCCTAGAGCTTCAGCACCCCCATGTGCCAAGCCGGATAGGAGTTCATCCCCCCAGCAGACGTGGCATTGTCCTGCGCCAGAGTGCTCTAGCAATCTGGCCACGGGAACTCTAGTTTGACGCCACTAGGGAATGGACCCCCTTCTTCGGCCCGGCACCGCCGCCGCCGCCACCACCGCATCATAACCCTACCAATGGCATCCCCCCACCACCTCCCCCCGCGCACCACGCCACCTAGCCTGAAGCTCCTGCACCTCCCCCGCCCATGACGCATGCGCCGCAGCACCCTGCTCAGGCGCCGCGCGCTGCTGAGCGCGCCGTGTCCCCGCTCCACCCGGCAGCCTTCCTTGGCGCAACCATTCTGTGCTACGGCTTCATCAACTCCTTCCCCATGCCTCGCCTGCCACCCGTTCCTATCATCGTGCACCTGCCACGCAACCCCATCCCAGCTACTAGTGTTTGCCGCGCTGAGCCTGTTCTCCTGCTGACCTGGCATGAGAATGCACCTGAAACCTGCACCGCCAGCTGCTCCATCCCCCAGCTGAACCCTGCACCGCCAGCTTCTCCGCCCCCTTCCGCTGGCCAGCTCTGCCGCACCTTACCAGAACCTATACGTCCCAGAGCGGGCACCAGAAATAGCAAGCGCCTTGCCACAAAGGACAGTGGAAAATACGTGGACACGACGGTGAAAGCAACTCAGCTCAAAGCCCTGCAAAATAGCCTCGCACTGTGCTCGTCGGCTGTCCAGAAGCATGTCAACAAGAAGAACCAGCTGCTTAAGAAGACAAAGCATCCGATTGCACCGGTGGACCTCACCAAGCTTGCTAGTGCTGTTGGGCTCGACGAAGCAACAATGCGTGCCCTGGACCGAGTTCTTGACATAAGCACCGCCACCTCACGCCAGCTCGACACGGTGCTCCAAAGCTCTGATGCTTGAACATGAGATGACTGTTGCGCGCGCTGCTTTGCCCCTTATTTCCAGCAGTTGCATCTCTAGCACTCGCTCTGATGTGTCCTCCTGCTTAGCTAGTACTTGTCCCCTTCGTTTGTTGTCTTTGTGCTCGGTACTGCTGTTCAACTTTGGTTTTTCAGGTTTCCTTTGTGGTTTGCAAGTCTGTACCTCATGTTATGTTCCTGGGTGTTCTGTCACCCGTTATGAATCCTAGTATTGTTTCCTTTTCTCTTCTCTCTTGGAATGTTCGAGGTTTGGGTGATCACGATAAATGTGTTCTTGTGCGTGATGCTATCTTTTCCGCTCGCCCTTGCATAGTCTGCATCCAAGAAACGAAGCTGAATGCTGTTGACCGCCTAAAAGTTCAGAGTTTCCTCCCAGCTTACCTAGATGAGTTCCAAACTCTAAATGCCGATAACACCAGGGGGGATTCTCACTGCCTGGAACTCTGTAGTTTTCTCCTCTATTTCCGTCTCCACAACCCCCATTCTCTCACGACCACCTTCTCCTCTACTGCTTCAAATTACATCTTTGCGGTGACAAATGTATATGCCCCGGCTCAACACCAAGACTCGCTCACCTTCCTGAATTCTCTCGAAGTTACAGCGACACAGGTCCCGGAATGATGGGCTATCGCTGGTGACTTCAATCTCACGAGAGACTGCTCTGAAAACAACAATGGCAACATCCATGCTTCCTCCAGCTCCGCTTTCAACTCTACCATCGACCGCCTCAAACTCCTGGACCTCCCCTGGTGGATTGGCTCTTTACCTGGTCGAACCATCGAAATAGACCTACGCTGGCCCGGCTAGATCGCTTTCTTCTCAGCACGCCCATGAGTCGTGTTTTCCCTGACTCCTTTCTCAGCTCACTTCTGAAGCCGACCTCTGATCACACCCCAATTCTCCTCCGCATGTCCACTTCGATCCCGAAAACAAACCTTTTCCGCTTTGAAACAGCTTGGCTAAAACACTCAGACTACCTACCAACTATCCTCCCATTCTGGACGACAAACCATGCTCTCGGCGCGGCGGCGGCGATAGTGATCTCGCTGAAAAAGGTTTGGTGTGTGTCGCGGGCGTGGGCTCGGTGTAAGCGAGCACCACCTACTTTTCTCCCAAATTGTCGATTCGTTATTTATCTCCTTGACATGCTCGAGGAAGGCTGTCAGCTCTCTGCAGGTGAACTCTTGCTGTGAAGAAATTGCCAAGAAGCGCTCTCGCTCGCTGTGCGAGAACGTGCTGCATATTGGAAGCAGCGAGGAAAATTTCGCGCAATCCGCGAGGGGGACGCCAACACCAGCTTCTTCCATGCGCGCGCCATGCAACGACTCCGGCGAAACAACATTCGCACGCTGGTGGTAGACGGCATCACGGTGTCGTCACACCGGGACAAGACGGCGGCGCTCACCGCCCACTTGCAAGCTCTGTTGCAAGCGCGGCCGGTGGCCGTGGCCGCGATCGACCTGGAAGCTCTGTATGAAGACAAGGAGAAAGTGGACCCCGCCATGCTAGTGTCGCCTTTCACTGAAGCTGAAGCTCGTGCCACGGTTCGAAACATGAACCGTTCGAGCTCGCCGGGACCAGACGGGTTCGGACCAGCGTTCTACGCTGCGGCGTGGCCTACTATCTCGGCAACAGTGATGGACTTGGTACGCGAGTTCCAGTCCGGAGCAGCTGAGTTGGAGAGACTGAACAGATCCTACATCGTGATGATCCCCAAGTCGAGCCAGGCAGCGGAGGCAAGTGATTATAGGCCAATCTGCCTCCAGAAATGTTCGCGCAAAATAATCTCCAAGATGCTCACCTCACGGCTGCAGGCTCAAATCCCACGCCTCATTGACCCAGATCAAACAGGTTTTATCAGAGGACGATCGATCTCTGAAAATTTCGTCTATGCTATGGAATTAATACAAGTTTGTCACCTCCGCAAGCTGCCGACATTGGTGCTCAAGCTAGATTTTGCCAAAGCTTTTGATTCTGTACAGTGGACAAGTCTTGCTGCCGTCATGAAAGCTAGAGGATTCCCAGAAGTTTGGATCCGCTGGATCACCAATTTACTTGAAACTTCAAAGCTTTCGGTCTTGGTAAATGGCGTCCCCAAGCCCTGGTTCACTTGTGGAAGGGGTCTACGTCAAGGAGACCCGTTGTCACCCTACCTCTTGTTTCAAATCGCGAAATACGGCCCACGCGCGAAAACGGCCCACAGCCCGTTCCCGCTCGCGGCCCGCTCGCGCGACGCCTGCGGCCTGCCAGTGCGGCCCACGAAAACAGCCCGCTAATAACCGGCTCGTCGCCGGCCTAGCGCGCGGCGCGCGGCTGCAGGCCGCAACCTGGGCCTGGGCCGCGAAAGCGGCCTGCCGCCGCGTCCCGCCTGGGCCAAAAGCGGCCCGTTCATCCTGAGCCGTCCGATTTGATCGGACGGTCCGGCGGCAATCGCGGCCGAACAAAACGGCTGCCACGGCCGGCTCCCTGAAACCCTAAGCCATTTCCATCTTCCCCCCCCCCCCCCCCCCCCGCGCGCTCTCTCCGCTCGCTCTCGCCGCCGCGGCGGCGGCGGCGGGGCTTTCTCTCCCGCGCCCGGCGATGGCCGGCGGCGGCGGTGGAGGGATGGCCCCGCCGGCGCACGGCCGCGGCAGCCCCCTCCTCCCCCTCTTTTCTTTTCTAGCCTTCCCCCTTCTTCTCTCCAAAAAAAAACCCGAAAGTTTGAGATCTAGATGAAGAAGAAGGGCCGGCGCCACCGCGGGCCCCCTCGCCGGCGCGCGCGTCCACCCCGAGGGTTGGGCGCGCCGCCGTCGAGCGGTCCTGTGGTGGTGCTTTTGCGCCCCCCGGGCCCCGAGCGGAAGCTCCGGCGGCTCGGGTGAGCCTTTTCTCCGGCGAGCCCGAGGCTCGGCCGGCCTTTGCCACTCGCCGGCGATGGCCGGCGGCGGTGAAGGCGACAGCAGGTAAGTGGTCCCGCGTCTCCCTGTCTTTAGATCTAGGGTTAGGGTTAGGGTTTTGGTTCTGTTGCTTTTCTTTCTTCTCTTTTTTTTCTCGATCTGATTCTTTTCCCGATCTAGAGTAGCTTCTAGGAGGTGTCTGATACCATTGTTAGGACCTAGCCTAGGATCCCTAGAGCACATCTAGTCGGGTTCGAGTGAAACATGGGAGCAAGGTGTTCCTGGTGAGTGCCTAGTGTGAGTGAGGGGGAAATAGGTTTACCTTCACCCCTAGAGGTGGGAGCAGCAGAGCTGCTGGCCATCGCGGGTTCTGTTGACGGAGTCTGCGCAAGGCAGCGACGCGCAGTGCGGAGCTTGGTCGCCGGCGAAGTGGCGGTGGAACTTCCCGCCGCTACTGCGCAACCTAGATCGGTAGGTGTGTCGGTGGGGCGGCTGGCTACGGCGAACCTCGTGAGCCGAGCCGGGTCCCCCACCCTGTTTATATAGCGCAGCGCGACAGGGGTCCACCACCCATTGATAGGGTGTGCGCCCCCGATCAGGGCGCAGATCAAGGTCCTGATTGGCCTTTGGGCCAATCGGGAAAGAGATCAATCTAACACCTCTTCCTGCTAGTAGCGGACATTTTACAACAAATGATTCAAGCTGATTCAAGAATCTTGCATCCAGCGACCGCAGGTCAAGCCTGTTCTGTGCTGCAATATGCAGACGATACACTTCTACTGCTCCGGGCCGACCAAAACGAACTGTCTGCCCTCAAGGAAGTCCTTGATCAATTCTCTGCTGCTACTGGGTTGCTGATCAACTATCACAAAAGCACCATGGTGCCAATGCATGTATCCACTGCCTCGGCCGAAAACCTCCAAAGGATACTGGGATGTAATTTGGGTAGTTTCCCCCAATCTTACCTGGGGTTGCCGCTCTCACACCAGAAGCTCCGTCTCACGGCCTTCAGCCCGCTGATTGCAAGGGTGGACAGACAGTTAAGTGGTTGGCAAGCCTCTCTACTCAATGCGACAGGAAGAGCAGTGCTCATTAACAGCGTAGTAGATAGCAGTTTTACTTATGCAATGTCGGTGCTCCTTCTCCCTGCTGGTACCATTGATGCTCTGGACAGCAAGCGTAGGAGTTTTCTCTGGTCCGGAGAAGATAAAGTGAGTGGCGCCAAATGCTTGGTGGCATGGGAAAGGGCCTGTCAGTCGAAAGACCATGGTGGTCTCGGGCTAAAAGACCTCGCCGTGCTGAACAAGAGTTTGCTCCTAAAGCTAATCCACCGGTTACACCATCCTAATGGATCCTCGTGGGCACGCTGGGTGCGAAGCTTGGTCAACCTCTCTGACCTCCAGGGAAACCTTCGAAGCCCACATTGGTAGGACCTGCAAAGCTTGTTGCCAACATATCAGACTCTTACCTGCTCAGCGGTCTCCAATGGCTCCAACACCAGCTTTTGGCGAGACCGGTGGCTAAGTATCGGGCGTCTTTCGGATTTGTTCCCCCTCCTTCTGAGCCATGCTACTGATGACACTGTGAGTGTAGCCCGAGTGGTGACTGATGGCCTGGAAGCTCACCTCACTGCACGCTTAACAGCTCAAGCAGCTTCGGAACTGGCAAAGGTGCACGATCTGTTGCAGCATGTGTCGCTCGGCGAAACTGAGGACTCGCGGCTTAATCCATGTTGTCGCGACACTACCCTCTTGCCCTCTGCTGACACATACATCAAACTCAAAACTGCTGCTGGTTCAACCAACTCGGCCTTTGCTGCTTTCGTCTGGCGCAATCGCGCGCTACCCAGGATCCAATTCTTCGGATGGCTCCTCGTGCAAGAGCGACTTCAGTGCAGAGTGAACCTTGCCAAGAAGAACATCCTGACGAACTCCTCATGTGCGCTATGTGGGTAGGAGGAAAGCTGCGATCACATCATCCTCCACTGCAGTTTCGCGTCTCAGGTCTGGAACTCGCTTGGCTTCCAAACTGCAGACGCCACAGTGAAGCTCCTCTGGACTGTAGCCCGACCGGCAACAGTTCCCAAGCGCCAATTCTTAGCCTTCCTGCTCCTTGTTAGCTGGCTCCTGTGGAAACAACGAAACGATCTTGTCTTTCAACACCAACAGCCGAATCTTCCCAGGTTCTGGATACAATGCAGAGACGAAGCCAGACTCTGGAGCCTGCGTTTCAAACCGGAAGAGCAGTTTGTAACTGATGCCTGGTGCGCCATGTTTACTTCAATGTAAATCCTCTAGCAAAAGTTGTAAAACAATTCTCCTCCCCCTTTTTCCTGCTGAAAACCTTGTACAAGACTTTTGGCCTGCTATAGGCCCTAATGAAATTCAGGTGGGGATCTCCCCCCGGTGACCATCCAAAAAAAAAGTTACAGAGGAATTTGGAATTCTTGGCCAGGGATGTCGGGCTGGAGGTACCTTACATTGCTCAAAGGCCAGTGCTGGTTATGTATAGCCTTGAGCGCCGGTTAGTACCCCGCCATCATTTGATCAAGATTCTCAATGCAAAGGGATTGCTTAGTGATAAGTTTGACTTATATTCTACATTTGCCCTCTCTGAGAAGAAGTTTCTGGACAGGTTCATCCATCCTTACGAGCATATGGTTCCAGGCCTTGCTGGTGCTTACACTTCTAGTTGTGCTGGAAAAGCACCACATGGGCTTACTATCTGATGTGACAAAATGGAACTAGAGGATGTGTTGAAGTTCTGCTGAGAGTGTACCAACAGGACTGACGTTTGTAAAATTGGAAGAATGGTTTAAGGTTTGCTTTCCTGGTGCTAATTGTTCTCGTGTTTAAAAACATTTGTTGGGGGGTGCTCCACTGTAGTGTTACAGTCACTGACTAATTAATCTATATTTCAGAGCTAGTCTCCGGTTCCAATCTAGTCCTATGTGGAAATTTAGGAATGACATTTCCAGGTGCGAAATGTTTGATTCGATACGGGATCTGTAACTTTGTTCTTTGGTTCTCACTATATTTTGCTTATCCTGAATAGTTAATGTGTTCTGCTGCCCATGTATCTGGGGCACAACGAAGATGATAATTAAACACCTCATCGTGCTCCCACTTTGACAGTCAGGGCTATTGTTGTGGGAATTCTTTCTTTGGTTATGCCCATGTTTCAATAAGTGCACGTTTAATGTGTCATTTCTTGTAAAATTGACTTGGATAGACGGTGATCACCATTGTGATCACATTTGGTGTTTTGTTAAAAAAAATTGGAATAAATACATATTATTTTGTCCTAGTGGTGAATTAGTCTTCCTAGATTCAGTTTAGAGATTAGAAACTATTTTTTGAAAAAAGAAGTGAGCAGAAGTGGGCCTTAAATTTATTCAACATGAATCTGTGATCAAAACATAAAATGGGTCAGTAGAACAGCTGGATTCATTGTTCAGGATGGAAGTTGCGATAACAAGCATAGCTGTTCGTCTGAAACCACAGCACATATGTTCCTTAATTCTGTGCCATTTGGGTGTTCTTGCTTGTGCATAGTGTTATTGAGATACACATTTTTATGTTGCCACTTTTTGTTTTTTTAAAAAAAAGAGGTGAGTAGTGTTTGTCTTTTAGCACATGACTGCTTTGTATTCTTGAAATTAAGCTCACTGCCAAAAACTAAGTTCCATTTGTTGCTAATTAACTCAGCAGCATCAAGCCTTCTCTAACACATTCAACTCCATGTAAATTTTGTAGTTTCCATTTTCTTGCTGTCAAACTGGACCAAACATGGTTGTTTCGTAAACACTATCTTGCCAGGTTTTGTGGTAAGATGGTGATATTATTATGGATTTCCCTCAAATTGGATTTTGGAATTCTAGCATTACATTCTGTACTCTCTCTTTTGTTCCTGTTAGTTCCCATTTGATTCCAAGATACATTATTCGCTAGAGGGGGAAAAACATCATATACAATGCAATGTGCATCTTTCTTTCGATGTTTAAACTAGATAGCTAAAACTGGTTCAGCCCTCCATAGAAATCCTTAAAAAGAGAGAGAGAGTCGATAAGCCTATCTAGCTGCCATGGTGAACTTTTCATATGACCAAAATATTATGTTTTTTGTTATTTTATTAAAAAAAAGAGTAGTGATGCTAACTGGTTGTTGATATGCCTATGTAGTAGCTGCCATTGTGATCTTTGGCGATGTCAGTTTGCAGTTTTGCACCTTTTTGTATCTCCAAAGTTCTGGTTTGATAAGCTGACTTCAAATCCAATTGTATCCTGGGTCCAAGGGCCTGCTTATTTTGTCATTTTTACCACTCTTGACAGCTTCTTAACTCTGTCGTGTACGCCCTTAAAAAAAATCCTCTGTCGCGTACGTATCTTGTGTCCTCATTACTGGCTAGCTTTGCTCCTACCATAGAGTTAGAGCACTCGATAATCCTGTGCTTCCTGCGAATTGTTAAACTTTTTTCCGGCTGTTTTACATCTCTTCCTCACCGAATTTTAGATATTTGAATTTTCATCAATATTTTATCGATTCACTTTCCTTCTTTCTTCCTCTAGTGATGTTTTATCGATCCACTTTCGTCAATGTTTGGGACGCCGCTCCAAGTCCCAGGCTAGCAGCTCGAGCCGACGTCTCAAACAGATCAAGCCGGTAATAGATTGAGCAGCCTACTCACGTTCTCGTCGTCGGTCGACTCGTCGTCAATGGCGAACGGCGGCGCCTCTGGCAATCGGACTCAACTCGCCGGTAACAGATAGTGATGTGGGGCCTCTTCCGGACGCGGGTCAGGAGGGCGAGATCATCGCGGGCGTGCAGGATCACGTCACGGAATTCGTCGGTGTCGGCATCTCGTGGCGTAGGGGCGGCGGCAGGAATCGAAGGAGAAGGCATCCGTATGCGTACGCGGGGTGTTCGGATACTATTGCTAAATTTTAGCAGTGTCATATCAGATATTCGGATGCTAATTAGAAGAATTAAATATGAACTAATTATAAAACGAATTGCAGAATGCTAATTCGCGAGACGAATCTATTAAGCCTAATTAATCATTAGACTCCATCTGTCCAATTGGTTTTGTAATTAACATATGTTTAATACTTCTAATTAGCATCAAAGATCCGATGTGATAGGTACTAAATTTTAGCTAGGTGTACAGTGAGCAGAAGAAAGCAGCCTCGCCGGCCATCGTCAGAGTTCCTCTTAATCATCGTCACCGATCAGGCCTGTGATTTTCGTAGAAGAAACAAAGCAGATTTACCCCTCAGGTCTTGGCTCTACATCTCCTTGTGCGGGTGCGGTCTACAGCTTGGCTTTCTCCGTGCGCGAGATGTTTTCAGATGCCACGCGTAAAAAATCCAGGCGGTGTCGCACTGCTGGCTGCGCATAGAATTTTTTTTTCAGACTCCGAGCTGGCCGGCCGAAACACGATCTAAAAGATAGGCCTGGCCCAAGTAGGACTGAGAAGCCCACACTACCAAAGTATAGTTGCTATGGGCTGGACTAAATTTGCTAGTCTGGAGCTAGAATTTTATTTATTTTTATATATATTTTTTTCAATTTTGCAGAAATATATAGTCGGACGAAAAATTGCAAAACTAGACTATTGTCGCCGGCCCAGGCGGCGGAAGGGCCTTACCGCCGGCCCAGGCGGTGGTTGGACCGGCGGAAGGGCCATACCGACCGGCGACAAGGTACACCCCTCCGCACCACACTTTCCAAAAATTATAACTAATTCATATCAGCTCGGATGGAGATAAACTTTATATGAAACTTCTATATCTCGACAAGATCTACAACTTTGTAGTTAAAACTTTTTTCATTTCATATCATATTGATGCTTACATAATCGACACAAGTTTCAGATCTAAAATTCAATTTTTAGATCTGAAATTGAGCAACACACTTTCAAAAATATAATAACTAATTCATATGAGCTCAAATAGAAATAAGATTTATATAAAAAAAATTGTAGCCCTCGACGAGATTTACAACTTTATAGTTCAAACTGTTTTTATTTGTAATTGCTGAAATAATCGACGCAAGTTTCAGATCTAAAATTTGAATTTTAGATCTGAAACTTGTGTCGATTATTTGAGCACCAATATAACATTAAATGAAAAAAAGTTTAACTATAAAGTTTTTGTAGATCTCATCAAGATCTATAAGTTTCATATAAAGTTTATCTCCATCCAAGTTGATATGAATTAGTTATAATTTTTTAAAAATGTGGTGCGGAGGGGTGTACCCCTGTTGCCGGCCCCGGGGCCGGCGACCGGCGGTAAGGTCCTTCCGCCAGCTGAGCCGGCGACAATAGCCTAGTTTTGCAATTTTTTCATCCAGCTATATATTTCTACAAAATCGAAAAAAATATATAAAAATAAAAAAAAGTTCTCTGGAGCTAATTAATCGACAAAATCACCTAAAAATCCACGCAACAATTAAAAACACAAAAAACAGTTAATTTACTTTGGTAAGAATTCAAGCGGAGCCCCCATGTGTGCACGGTAAGAATGAAATTCAGGAGCGTGCGAAATTCCTGCAGAGCACACGTAGAACGGAGCAACGCAGGAAATGCAACGGCGGAGGCGGACTGAGAATCTAGGCTTGTATCCTGCTAAAGATCTAGTAACGAGTAATAACGATATTACACCATCGAAAACCCAACATAAACGAGCAACACTAGCATCTACTTCCATTTACAGTAGTCCACAATTGCTCTACAACTCATCGTAGTTTAGTAGCAGTGGATGCAACAAGGTACAGTCCTCGAGTCAGGAACATGGGAAGGTCGTCTCCAGGCTGTGACCCAACAAGACTGCATGAGGTTTGTGGTAGCAGCTTGTCAAGGAAAATCACGCAACTGAAAATCCGTAAGACAAACACAAGTACTGGGAAATCACCTTCGCATTCTGATTGCACTAACCAGCTGATTAAACTCGAAGTAGTTTAGTGCCGGTAGTTTTTGTCGTAGAAAGGATTTTCACCCCAGGATTCTCTTTCAGCCTCAGCATCCTCCAAGATCGACCGCCTTGTGGTCCTTGATTTAGAAGACTTTGTAGACTGCAACAAGAGTTATCAAGCGATGGTGGTGGTTAAATCAAGGGAAAAGGCACACATAATTGCTACTACCATAAATATGCCCAATGCATATGGAGAAGTTACATTGCCATTTGCAAGCAATGGTATACAGTAATAGAGGCACTCCCATAAAGAGACCTTGGATAATACTAATACAAGCATTCGCAGATGAACAGATCAACTTGACTGACTAAAATCCAATATAATATACTTCATATTCAAAAGAGCAACACACAGGTTTAACACTAATGACATCTTAAGCAGCAATGTAGAAACCTTGAATTAGATAAGAGGAATGATGCTATTCAAAAGAGCAACACACGGATTTAACACTGATGACATCTTAAGCAGCAATGTAGAAACCTTGAATTAGATAAGAGGAATGATGCTATTGAAGGAAATACTTGATTTGTTTATTTGCAATGATTTCAAGTTCAGAACAGGGGTGCCCGCAAAAAAAAAAGTTCAGAACAGGGGTACCTTGCTGATGAGCTTCTCAAATGCTTCTGGTCCATTTTGTTCAATATATCTCTCTGCAGCTGACAGTACATCATCAGGTTTACTTGGCTTATCATTTCTTGGGACATACCATATGTTTACTATTTGGCGGTTCACAAACATTGGCCGAACAAAATGGTCGTAAACATAAGCAGCACCGCTGAACCAAGGTAAGACCAACCAGCAGTTGAAGAACAGCTTTGCATATGACCAAAAGGGAAGCCTGCAAATTGACATCTAAAGTAAGCATATATAGTTCTCAATTCACCAACTTGATGCACCAAACACAGCTACATCCATATATCAACAACAATGTTTGCATATAATCAGAAAGGTCATCACATGAACACATCGGATCAGGACTGGAAGTGTTACTTACCACTCAATAATTGGTGCAAAGGTTAGCTCAAACAAAGTGATAAATGAGTACAGCACCCAGTAAGTGAGCCATTGCTGATCATCTATAGGATTTTTCGTCTCTATTGCTCTAACAGAAGCATATCTGCAAACGTGCCAAAACAGAAAGTTATTAGAAATATAACATCATAATATCAAGAGGAATAAACTGAGGCATAGAATTTAATTCAGGATAGAGGTGATACTTACAGAGGATAAGCAAGTGATATTATTGGTCTGAAAAGAAAATAAAAGGGGAAAAGAAAACTCAGTATCAATATGAAGAAAACACTCTCAGTACCAAAGGAATTGAAACTTAGAATTTACAGCGATAGCATTTGGCAATCTAATCCAGTCATAATGCTAATTGGTGCCACATTTACTTCCTAGAGTAAGCTCTATATCTCAGATAACAATATGTGACAATGTGGCAGTGCCATTTATTAAAACAAATACAGTAATCTTCATTCAATAGAAGTCAGCTCCATCCACCAGAGTCCATAAAATGAAAAGGCGGACTATTATGACATGATTGTACTATTTCACACGACAGCAGGCTTTTAATGCATAGGCTTTTGCAGATTAATTTGAATTCAAATTATATAGGCGATGCTAATAAATCACTTATTTCAGCAGCATTCTGCCTGCAGGTATGTCTACTTTCAGATTGGGTCTACAAATGCTCCCCCAGAAACATACAAACAAGACAAAACACATCGCAAGTAAAAAATCACTAAACTTTGAGATCAGGATATTGAAGACCCAGCATGGAAATCTAGAAATATATTGGGGTTAGTTGAGTTTTAAACTAAACTTGGAAGGATTTGAATCACAATCCCTCTCAAACAGTTCCAAGGTCTCCTGATTGCTGGACGTATCCTCCACGAAAGAAAAAAAGAACCTTTCGCTGCGAACTCTCATCCATCCAAGATTTCGCAGTAAACCTCAGTGCTCACCCCTACCAATCAATCGACCGAGGCACTGAAATCGTATCACCAAGATCAAAATTTCCCAAGCATCGCACAGTTTCATCGCAACACCAGCAAGATACCAGGAACCCGAAACCGTTCACCCACCGCGACCTAACAACCTGCAAAGTAACCATCTGAAGATGCCTTACACTTTCCCCACGCCGCTGGGCACAGTAACTACCGGGATCAACCACGCTCGCTCGCGCACAATCTACGTCGAACCCATCCAAGAATCGCCGCTCAACAACGACGCAGCTCCCAAGAATCAACGGATCGCCGGAGGGGGAGAGAAAAGGGGAGGAGAAAACCCTACCCGGCGAGCACGTCGAAATTCTTGGCCAGCACCTTGAGGAAAGATCCAGACCCCATCTCGCCGCCTCCTCCTCTTCCAATAGCACGAACTCTCTCTCTCCCCCTGCCCTGGTGCCGCCGCAGCTAAAACCTGGAAGCGCGTGCACAAAATGGCTCGGATTCTCGCGAGCCGGCCGTTGGGGGCGGCCGCCTGGTTCGAGAAGGCAGGCAGGCAGAGGCAGGCTCGCTTTCTCTCTCCTCCTTTCTCTTCTTTTCCTCCCTCCCTGCCCTCCACTCCTCCTAACGTTACTCTCTGTGGCCGGCGGCGGGCCCTACCGTCAATGCGGAAGAATGTGCGGCCACCGACCGCCCGCGCTCGCCGCTCGTTCGTACTGTATCATTTTCCGTCGCATTTATTTACGGCGGCGATGGGGTGGGGTATCGGAGAAGATTCTGGTGTTCTAGAACCCAAGGCCCACACACGGGACCGAGCACGACCCAAACATTTGGGCCTAACATAAACTTTGTGGCCCGCGTTGTTCGTGAGGTGGGCTTGATTGCATTCCGGACAAGGAAGGCTTGCCGACATTTCTATTTTCTCGGACGCAGACGAGAGATATCGTCATCGTCAATCCCCAGGCCAGGTCCAACCGAAAACAACGCCGGCTTGGAGCTTGGCTGCCAAGTGCCAACACGTTGCTCCAAGCTCCGTCCATCTGGGAGGCTGCAGGTCTGCAGCCGTCACGCTGCATAGTTGCATCAGAGCGTGCCCAGCATCGCGGACTACGCATGGCTCCCCCGCATCCTGGTGCATTGTTTCCGCACCCCACGAACGCATCCCCAAGATTCCGGGACGCCTAGTGCTAGCCAGGCGTCAACGATGGCGACCACAAAGGCACCAAACAGATGGTCGTGGTCTCGTGGACTCACAGATGGTCGTGGTCTCGTGGACTCCTGCTCCTCCTGTGGACTGGTCGTGCAGGTGCAGCTAGCTTTAACTCCAATGGCGACCGACGATTTGCCCGAATAGGCTCGCTCGTGGTTACCAGGCTAGGCAATGTGACCATTCCGAGACCCAAATGGCGCCAAACGCCCGCCGCGCGCGTGGTCCGCGTGACGGTTTTTAATGCGAGTGAACAGTGTGGCTCGGCCCGTGGTGCCGTAGTATGCTGCAGGCCGCAGCCCATTCACGTACGTACGTGCGTACGTACGCCTGCCGCGCAGTCACGGCACTGTGCGCGGGCGCATGCAGGCGCAGGCGCAGGCGCGGTCAGGTCATCAGGGTCCGGACACGACGCGACACGACTGGACCCGGCTACGAATGCACGCAGCGGCAGGCGCGCGAGACAGAGCAGGCGTAGACCACCCGCTCGGCTCTCGACCGCGATCGCGGGGGAAGTGTCCAAACAACACGTGCTGCCGACGGGCCGGCCGGCGGCGCGCGGCCGCTAGCCGACGCCCCGCGCCACTGTTCGTTTCACCTCGCCGGCTCCCCCCGCCTGGCCCTGGTTGTGTCAGGACCAGGATATTTCTACCGCGAGACACGGTGAAACCCCCGTGCGCGCGCGCGGGGAGAGCCTCGCTAACGAAGAGCCGGCGGCGGGGCGTGTGGATGCACGCAGAGTCCCGTCCCTTTCCGCGACCGTGACGCGAGGGGGAAATGGGAATGGCCGGGCCAGCTAGGAGGGCGCGTGGGCAGGAGGCAGGCGTCGTCGGCGTCCCTCTGCGGGCGAAAGCGATAGGTCGATGGACAGGAACCTAAAACCATGGATGGCGAGGGGGCGCGTGACGGACGAGGGCCGGCCGGATTGGGCAGCTCGCATACGTGCGTGTACAGCGCGTACAGAAACACTACGCCGGCGAAGCTGAAAGGCTGGCCCGCGCGTTGGGGCCCACGTGCCAGTGAGCGCGAGTCGCGAGAGGTCGGTCAAGACTCAAGAGCTGGACCACCAGGCGCCAGCCGCCAGGAGGCAGGACCGCACAGGAGCCACGGCACGCGAGAGGAAATGAAAATCCGTTGCCTCGGGACTTGGTGGAGGGATTCCTTATTCCCGTCCACGTGACGTGGCGCTGCACGTCAAAAACCAATCACCGTCGTCGTCCTCCCGGCTCCCGCCTTCTCTGCAAGCAACGACTGCCATGCCCCTACAGAGAGGGTGTCTAAGGTGTCGGTGTTTAAATCCGACAACCTACTCAGGGGATACCTGATATAGTGTCTTAGTTAGTGGGGCTCGTTAAGATCAGCAACTTGAGGCTAAACGAGACACACGATTTAGACCGGTTCAGGATGGTAGATTTCGTAATACCCTATGTCCTGTGTATTGGTTAGATTGAATCGCTTTGGAGGAGGTCCCTGCCTCGCCTTATATTGTCGGGGGCAGGGTTACATGTCGGTTGGTTACGAGAATACTAGTCGGATACGACTATAGGAGTTCTACTCTTATTACAACGAGTACTTTTTCTAATCCTCAACTAGTTCCTGTCTTTCCATGTAGACTACGCCGTCCTGCGTCATAGTCTCCATGTCAGATGCGTCTCAGTATCCAGCCCCATATTTAGAACTGTCCAAACTTTCAGGTGGATCCATAGATGTATGTACCTCATCGCCTACCTCGACACTCTCCCGTACCAGGAGGGAGCTCCTCTGTCGTCCATCTACGAGGAAGGCGGCACCACGGAGGCCATCACTTGAAGCTCGGGAAGCCACTCTCCAGAGCGAGAACTCTTCGCCATCATTACTGAACAAGAGGATGAAGAAGAAGAGCAACGGGATAGAAACCCGCGACATGAGCGTCACCCGGATGACGTCTTGCAGGATGAACTCACCGCCAACATTATAGGAGAAGAGACTGAAGCTCAAAAAACTCGACGCGAGCAAGAAACGCCGCAAGAGACGTTGCCGCCTTGTAGCGGTCCTATCAATCCAGAATCTAGATAACGCCTTTGAAGAAGTTCAAACGCGTCACCATCGTACTCTCCTGGCTACCGTCGTGTCTATTGATCTCATCACCTGCGCGATGCCTCAGAGCAAGTACATAAGACAGTTGGCTTAACTGGCGGAACTTGATACGAACAACTCGATCAGCAGAATCCGATATAGTCAGTCCAACGCTCCCCATCCCAGCGAAGTCAACATGGCAGCAGTCATAGAGGCCCTCTGTACCATCATCGACGGACGGCGCCGCGAGCGCGAGAAAGAAGTCGAACACCCAGGAAATGATCTCCATGTCAGATGCGTTTCTGTGTCCAGCCCCATATTTAGAACTGTCCAAACCTTCTAGTGAGCCTATAGATATATGTACGCCATCGTGTGGAAACCAGCGGACATGCCGGGGGTGCCCAGGGAGTTGATAGAGCACTCACTCAACGTGAATCCAAAAGCTACACAAAAAAGGCAACACCTACGATGATTCACCCAAGGCAGAAGGGAAGCCATCAAGAAAAAGCTGGCCAAACTACTCGCGGTGGGCTTCATAAAAGAAGTCTATCATTCAGAGTGGCTCGCCAATCCCGTTCTGATGTGAAAGAAAAACAACAATGAGTGGAGGATGTATGTCGACTACACAGACCTCAACAAGCATTGTCCAAAGGATCCCTTCTGGCTCCCTAGGATCAATCAAGTCATCGACTCCACAGCTGGACATGCCCTCCTCTATTTCCTCAATTGCTACTCGGGGTATCACCAGATAGCTCTCAAGGAGGAAGATCAGATCAAGACCGTGTTCATCACCCCATATGGAGCTTTGTACTAGAGAACAATGTCTTTCGGGTTGATGAACGCAAGCGCTACTTATCAATGGGCAATCCAGGAGTGCTTCAAAAAGCAGCTACACTGCAACGTGGAGGCGTACGTGGACGACGTGGATGTAAAGACCAGAAATCCCACGACCTGATTGCAGATCTAGGAGAAACTTTCGCAAGTTTGTGAGAGTTCCGGTGGAAGCTCAACCCAACAAAGTGCGTCTTCGGCGTGCCCTTTGGGAAACTACTTGGGTTCATCATTAGTCACTAAGGCATTGAAGCTAACCCCGAGAATATCTCCTCCATCACCGACATGCATGCCCCATCAGACATCAAGGATGTCCAGAAGCTGACTGGATACATGGCGGCCCTCAACAGATTCATTTCAAAGGTTGGAGAACAGAGCTTACCCTTCTTCAAACTATTCAAGCGGCAAAACAAGTTTTAGTGAATCAAGGAGGCAGATCAAGCCCTACAACAATTGAAGGTCTTCCTATCAAAGCCACCGATCCTCACGGCACCAAACCCCAACGAAGACTTGCTGCTCTACATTGCCGCAACTACTCATGTTGTCAGCACGGCGATTGTGGTTGAAAGACCGGAACCAGGCCATGTATTCAAAGTATAGAGGCCTGTCTACTTTGTAAGCGAGGTGCTATCAGATTCCAAGACTAGATATCCACTGGGCTAGAAGTTGCTGTATGCGATACAGCTCACCTCGTGCCAGTTACGATATTACTTCCAGGAGCACAAGATCTCTATTGTCACCGACTTCCCCCTGGGAGAAATTTTGCACAATTGGGATGAAACAGAAAGAACATCTAAGTAGGCAGTAGAACTCGTAGCATTGTCACTATAATTCAAATCAAGAACTGCAATCAAGTCCCAGGCCCTAGTTGATTTCATGGCAGAGTGGTGGGAGAATCAACTACCAACATCAGCGGAGCGTCCAGAGCATTGAGTCATGTATTTCGATGGATCACTCAATCTCGAGTATGTCCTCGAAATCTTCTGGAAGTGTCCAACAATGAAGCTGAATATGAGGCGTTTCTGCACGGGCTCCGCCTGGTAGTCTCACTAGGAATAAAGTAATTGTTGGTCCACAACAGCTCACTGGTGGTGATCATTCAAGTCAAATACGAGTGGGATCACCATAAGGAAAATATGGATGCGTATTGCCTATAAGTACGCAAGCTAGAGAACAAATTCTCTGGTTTGGAGTTCCACCATGTAGTTCGCAACAACAACGTTGCCGCGGATGTCCTATCCAAGCTTGGATCTACTCGTCCTCAAGTTCCAGAAGGGGTTTTCATCCATGAGCTACACAAGCCATCCATAACGGAGCCGTCATCATCAACAACCACTGATCGAGGTCCTATCACACCAGATCAGGAGGTCATGATGATCCACGTAGACTGGAGAGTCCCCTTCATCGACTACATCAAAGAGCACAAGTTACCGTCAGACAAGATAGTGGCAGAGCAAGTCTTACGACGCAACAAGAATTATGTTCTAGTCGGAGAAAAGCTTTACAGAAGAGGCGCATCGTCAGGAGTACTCATGAAGTGCGTTTCACAGTAAGATGACAAGGACATACTGAAGGAGATCCACAAAGGCATTTGCGGCAACCACACATCCTCACGCACAATCGTGGGCAAAGCTTTCAGATCAGGGTTCTATTACCCTACAGCTCTCGCTAACGCTGAGGAATTAGTCCGCTGATGCCCAGGGTGCCAATTCTTCGCCAAGCAACATCATGTCCCTGCCTACAAGCTAATCACCGTACCACTCTCTTAGCACTTTGCATGCTGGGGGCTCGACATGATTGACCCACTGCCCATGGCGCTTGGAGGATTCAACCAAGTACTGGCAAGTGGATCAAGGTGGAGCCAGTAACCTGCCCAAAAGCAGACAGAGTACTCGACTTCCTCGATAAAATTGTCCACTACTACAGCTTTCCCAATCTCATTATCACAAAACTGGACTCCAACTTCAACAATCACGAGTTCTGGGAATACCGCGAAAATAGTGGGATCGATGTCCGGTATGTCTCTATCGCTCATCCGCAGACCAATGGCTAGGTTGAGCGCGCCAATGGGATGGTGCTACAAGCTCTCAAGAAAAGTCTGCACGATATCGGAAACACGAAAGGAGGCAAGTGGCTCAAAAAACTACCCAATGTCCTCTGGGGGCTCCGTACCCAGTCGTGCAAGCCTACAGGGCAATCGCCCTACTTCCTAGTCTATGGATCCGAAGTTGTCCTACCTGCCAATGTCATGTGGAAATCTCCAATAGTCAAGCAGTACGAGGAAGGTGCAGCAGAAGAAACAAGATGTCTAGACTTAGACAGCCTCGAAGAAGCTCGTTGTGCAGCACTCGTCTAGTCTGCAAGGTACATTGAAGGAATTTATCGCTCTCATGATCGAAACATCAAAGAACGTTCGTTCAATATAGGTGATATGGTCCTAAAGTGTATCCAAGACACAAAGGGGTTGCACAAGCTAAACTCACCATGGGAGGGACCGTTCGTCATCTCCAAGGTCACTGGACCTAGGTCGTATAGGCTCCAACATCTTTCTGGTGAAGACCTCGACAACTCGTGGAACATCAAGCATCTCTATCGATTTTATCCTTAATATAGATCGGCCATTGGCCCTAGTTGTAGATTTACAATTCAATAAAGCAGTCATATCCTTGTCATAATTCGACTACTTATTTCTGCTTTATCGCGGCTTGCAATAGCAAGTTCGCAGTACTCCTAATGAGCTATTCAGTTCCCTAGGCAAAATCACCCAATTGTGGCTTTGTAATAACAAGTCTGCAAAATTCTAATGAGCTTTGTAATAACACGCAAATACGGCTTGTAATAACAAGTCTATGAGTTATTCAACTCATTGGAAAAAAATCTTTCAATCGCGGCTTGCAAAGCAAGTCTGCAGTAAACTTCATGAGTTAGTTAACTCATTGGATACATCTGTCCCTCGGCGGCTTGCAAAAAAGAAGCCATCAATACCTTAGGAGTTGATTAACTACCTTAGAGACTATCCACCAGACAAATCTGTCTAGTCGTGGCTTGTAATAACAAGTCTGCAGTTCCAGGCTTTCCAGAGCATAACATCGATACAATTCAGTGAGGTTGTAAAGATAGGCTCTAGTCGTCAAAACTCTAAAGAGACCTCTATTAAAGAAGTCTACAGCCTAGCAGCTTGAGTACTCGTGCACCGCAACAAAGGAACACATAACAAGAGTACTTACAACTAGTGCTTGATGAGGCTTATCAAAGAAGTCTTGTGCGCAGATACTCACATCTACCGTATGAGCAAATATCAGGGGAGATTGTTAGATGCACTAAAATAACAAGTCAAAATCAACAAAGATTGCAACAAGACTTAGAAATATTTACATTACAAAGCATTCATATCATGTTTTCAATATAGAACTAATGTTTGCATTAATACAAAACTACTCAAGGACTAGATGATTGGCTACTTCTTCTGCAATGGGTCCATCTCGTGCATGTACTGCTTGAAGAGCTCGTTAGAGCAGTCCTCCACTATACCTTCCGCAACAGGAGCCAGATCAGCTTGAGGATAGGAAGACTTAACGAAGCCCAACAATTGCTTGGAGACAAACTTCACCATTTTCTGAATGTAGCTGGTGAATTTCCCTAGCACGTCCTTGAGTACTTCAAATAGCGGATGGGGCTCTACACCTTCAATTGGATGCTCCACTATGTTCGCTATTGGTTGGGCCACTTCAGATATCTCCTTTAGAGTGAGTTTGGCAGCTTCCAACTCAGTTTCGTGCTCTCAGATGGTCTTCATAGCATTGACCAGATCAATCTCACCATCCTCGCACATCTACGTCTCTTTCTCCACATCATGCTCCAACTTCTCTAGATCGTTACATTTTTGGTGTAGCTTTTGGATTCACGTTGAGTAAGTGCTCGATCAACTCCCTAGGCACCCCCGGCATGTCCGTTGGTTTCCACACGAAGATGTCTCGGTTGGCCCGGAGGAAGCTGACGAGCACACTTTCCTATTTAGGATCCAACCCTATACCAGTCAGGGCTATTTTGGAGGTTTCATTAGTCTCAAGGTCAATGGTTTTGATGTCTACTTCCCTTGCCGACTTGACCTTGGTTACCCCAACTTCTTTTCTGGAATATCAGGCTCTGATGGGGACAGCTTCTTGGATGAGGTGAAGACTTGCATCATCAAGTTTGGTACTTGGCTACTTGCTACTAGCTCCATGGCTTCCGTGTCGCAGTCATACGACCTCTTCAAGTCTCCACGCAGGAAGAGTACTCCCTTGGGTCCTGGCATCTTGAGTGCTAAGTATACGTAGTGCAGGATGGTCATGAATTTGGCCAATGCTAGTCTTCCAAGGATGGCGTGGTATGATATTTTGAAGTTCGCTACCTCAAATCGGATGTATTCTGTCCAGTAGTATTCTTTGGTCCCAAAGGTAAATAGCAAAACCACCTGCCCGAGGGGTACAGCCGTGTTGCCCGGGACGATCCTATAGAATGGAGAGTTCCTTGGGGTGAACATATCGCTGACGTCGAGGCCCATCTTCCTTAGTCTTTTGGCGAACAGGACGTTGAGACCGCTACCGTTGTCGATGAGTATTTTAGTAAGTCTGGAACCAGCGACAACCGGGTTCAGGAGGAGGGGATACTGTCCTGAGTCTGAGAAACTAGTCCATTGGTCCTTCCTGGAGAAAGTAATTGGCATCTCGGACCATTTGAGGAATGTTGGCGTCTCATGTTCAACGGACATTATCTCTCGAGGATTGAGCTTCTGGGACTGCTTAGTAGCAGTACCTAGGGTTCCACCGAAGATGACGTTGACAGTGTTGGATTAGTTCCGGAACTTGCCATTGTCACCATCATTTTCATCTTCCTTGGCCTTGTCCTTGTCTTTGGTGCCAGATGGCTCTGGCAGGTTCTTCATGACTCTTCGTAGACTGAAACAATCTATCGCAGAGTGCTTGTGGTATGGGTACCATGGGTACTGTTTCTTCAGGAGCTTGTTGAATGAGGGCCTGTCTTGATTCTTGCCACCAACTTTCTTGGATGACTGCGGAATTGCCCTGACAGTATTGTCTGGCTTGTGCTTGTGGTTGTGACTTCCCGAGTAGTTATTTCGGTTGTCATTGTTGGGGCGATCGTTGCAGTTCTTGTCGTTGCATTGGTCATTGTTCTGATTGTTGTTGTTCTAGCTCTTGTTGTGATTGGACTCAAACCTTTCAATCTCCCTATCTTCTTCATCTGCCCACATCTGTACCATGATCTTGAGAGATTTGACATCAGCGGGGCGTCTTTTGCCAAAGTCCTGGAACATCCGGCAGTCATGGAGGCTGTTCTGGAAGCAGTCAATAACATCGTGCTCCATGACATCCATGATTGTTGCCTTCTTGTCGAAGAAGCGGCATAACTAGCTCCGCAGGGTCTCGCCTTCTTGTTGTTTAACTAGAGACAAGTCGATCCCATTGCCAGGATGTTGCATTGCCCCTGCATAGTTGCTGTGAATGCTACCTTGAGATCCTTCCACAAGTCGATGGAGTTCTTATCCAATGATTTCGAGCTATGTGAGTGGCGCCGCCTCCATGTAGATGGGGAAGTAGATGACTTTGGTATTGTCGTTTCCCGCAACTGCTTGTACTAACAGTGAGTAGCACCGGAGCTATTGGACTGGATCCTGTTTGCCATCGTACTTGGTGATACCCGGGGGTTTGAACTTTTCGCGTAGAGTTGTCCTTGTTACACGACTTGAGAAGGCGGGGAACCCATTAGTATCATCTCCTTGGTGTTCGACTTTTTGCTTGCGCTCGCGGCACTGTCCGTCGATGATGGTACGATCATCGCGACTGGTGTTGATCTTGTTGTGGAGGTCTTCTACTGGGCGTTCAGGCTCTGGGTTAGCCCCTCGGCGGCCACGGCCTCCCGAGGGTCCTGCTCGACTACCTCAGCTCTAGCTTGGCTTGGTCTGGACGGAGGGCCTCTATGGTTCCTGCCATGTTGACTTCGTTGGGATGAGGAGCGTTGGATTGACTGTATTGGATTCTGCTGATCGAGTTGTTCGTACGCGAGTTCCGCCAGTTCAGCTAACTGTCTTGTGTACTTGCTCTGAGGCATCGCACGGGTGATGAGATCAATAGACGCGACGGTAGCTAGGGGAGTATGATGGTGACGCGTTTGAATTGCTTCAAAGGCGTTATCCAGGTTCTAGATTGGTAGGTCCGCTGCAAGGTGGCGGCAGTGCAATGCTCTTGCGACATTTCTTGCTCGTCGTCGAGTTCTTTGAACTTTGGTCTCTTCTCTGACAACGTTGGCGATGAGTTCATCCCGCGAGACGTCATTCGGGTGACGCTCATGTCGCGGGTTTCTATCCTATTGCTCTTCTTCTTCGTCCTCTTATCCAGTAATGACGGCGAAGAGTTCTCGCTCTGGAGAGTGGCTTCCCGAGCTTGAAGTGATGACCTCCGTGGTGCCGCCTTCCTCGTAGATGGGCGACAGAGGAGCTCTCTCCTGGTATGGGAGAGTGTCGAGATAGGCGATGAGGCGTGAATCGTCATCTTTGGCAAGAGCAGATGGCTTCATGTTGGGCCAGTAGACGAATCTATCTTGGGAAGTTGATGTGATTACCAGGCCCTGCTGCGGACCTTATAAAGGAGTCTCCTCATCCGGATCCGAGTAGTAGTTGAGGTCCTCGATCGTATCCACATTGGATTGTGATCTGGACAGGGTGGCCTGATAAATAGTGGCTGCGTTGCGGAGTCCAAATGGGAATCGACTCAGTTGGTAGTCTAACTCGCACAATAGCTTATGTGTCGACTTGTGAAAGTCAATCCAACGGCGCGGGAGAAGTTGAGTTGAACTCGGACGTGTCCCCCAACCTCTGACTAGGTCAGAAATTGAAAATTCATCGAAATTCTCGACGAGATCCTCCAGAGCTTGGCGTTGGAGCTTCATCATTTACTGCTTCTTCTCCGGGGTTGACGCAATGTGGTGGTGGAAATTTTCAGCGCCGTTTGCGATGCAAACCCAGGAACCAAAGACAAACGTCGCGCCTGGTTCAAATGCGACAATTGGCTTAATGAAGACTTGTGCTATCGAGTTCGCTAGTGGATTCTTGGTGAGTTTCCCTACCTGGCGCGCAGCTGTCGGTGTTTTAACCCGGTAACCTACCGAGGGGGGTTCTGGAGGTAGTGTATTGGTTAATGGGGTTCGTCGAGATTAGGAACTCGAAGGTAAATGCAGACACACGATTTAGATAGGTTCGGGCCACTATATTGCGTAATACTCTACGTCCTGTGTGTTGGTTGGATTGAATCGCTTTGGAGGGGGTCCCTGCCTCGCCTTATCAGGGGTAGCGTTACAGGTCGGTTGGTTACAAGAATACTAGTTGGATGCGACTAAAGGAGTTATACTTTTATTACAATGAGTACTTTTCTAATCCTCTAGTTCCTGTCTTTCCATATAGACTACGCTATCCTGCATCATGATCCTCATGTCAGATGTATCTTGATGTTCAGCTCTATATTTAAGACTATCCAAATCTTGTGATAACACCATAGATCTATGGACGACACCCAGGCCAAAATCACCTTGCTTTCAGCGGCGCTCCACTAGCCAGCGGCCATTGCTAGGCTCCCGGCAGGTCGAGTCCATCGGCGCCGTACCGTTACGTACGTACATTCACCTGTCACCTTCGAGAGGCTAACTGATCAGCTTGGGCGTAGACCTTCTTTGCCTGAACAATCCCGTGACCCCTATTATTATTTTATTTTATTCTGCAGTTGCCATGTAAGAGCGAAAATATACATGGGTGATGGGTGTGACCCCAACCGAACAATGATGCGTGGATTACTGGACTACTGGAGTGACATGTACATGTTGCTTTTTTCTTAAACACAATGTCAGGAGCATTGCCATGTATATAAACTCGACAACTTGGACTCTTCGCTCAGCAAATAAAGTACTACCCATTACAGCATATGGTTGCGTCGCTTTAAGATACATTTTGCTCATTTTTTGGCTGTGCCCATTATCGTGTTGCTACCGTACGTTTATACAAGCTATTGCGTGTCACGTCATAATATTTTAGCAAGAGCCATTTGATAAATATTATATAATATATAATGAAGAAACTGTTTGCTTTTGCTGCTGATCATCATATCCTGCAGTTTTTTATTTTTTTCCAGAGAGCATGATCAGCTCCTGTCCATGCATGTTCTGTTGACAACAACCTCCTGCCGGTCTTGCTGAGGATTTAAATAGCTTAATGTTTCCTATCTTCTTAATTTTGTATCTGAAGCACTTTTGGAACAAAAAGTTGCGAGCCATGCATGTAACAAATCACCATAAGTGGATGCTTGTTGTCATGATTCCTGTTTTCGCATGCTTTGGTAAACAATTAATATATAGTACAAGGTCTCTGAAATCAAAGGGCAAATCCAAGTGTGATCAATGCATCGATCGATCAATCCAAGTAATAATCAACCCTAAACAGGAGACTTATCTTCTTCATTTTCTTATTATAATCTTTGCTGCTATCTTTGTTTTCAGTTCGATATCCCGAGTTATCACTGGTTCAAAAACTAGCTTGAATGGCAGTAATATGAATAGACTATATATGTATGTGATGACTTGTTTAAGACATATTGTAGACAAACAACTAGTAAAAAAGACGAAAAAAACTAGCCAGTCCTGTTGACTGACGTGGATGCATCTTCTGAATCGTGCAACCACTCTGCCAATTCAGCATTACTGCCCTGGGGCCATGCATGCAGTGTGAATGCGTCGACACGTCGGTAAAACGGGCCGACATACCTTGGAAGCATTCACAGGTTTCACCCAATAGTGCATGAGAAACAGCAGTGTGCAGAAGGTGTAAGAACGTAACTGATGGTAGATAAGCTACATTCAACAATATCCATCATGATGAGCTGACGTCAAAACTGTCACAGACACTACGGGCCTTTCAGGTCGGCTTTTTTTTCCCAAAAAAATCAGCAATAACATTTCCTTAGCAAGTCTGGTCAGGTATACTCTGCCCGATTGAGCTCAAATTTTACTAGCACAATCCTGATCAATTATAATTGCTGCTACAAATTTACCAAGACATTGAGCAAAAGCGTTATAAAGTGATGAAACGTTAACCGAGATCTGAAACCTAAGGATGCAAGTGGGTACCCAATAGTATTTTTTGGATCAGTTGATTAATTACGATGTCATACCACTCTAGTTTATTTCTCCTCCCAAATTATTTACGTGGAATACCATTCCGGTTCATTTTATCAACTTTTTGGGTCGATCCAATAACCCAAAATGTATATAACTTGCATCCCTACTGAAACCCCACTAAACTAACCGAATCTAAAACCCTAGAAAGCAAACCTGACAATGCAACATTTCAAAATTCAACTGTTCTTGTCAACAACGTGATGAGCCTGAGTCGACGATCATTACCGATCTTGATGACCCCTTGTTAGAATAATAGGAACTAACCCCGCAACCCTTTCATCACCGGTGGCGACTATTATTAGCATTGCAACTTGCAGGTGCGTTTAGGCATTAAAATGAGTTTGAATAGATTATCCTCCCTGACCGTACCAAGAGCAAGGCATAAGTCCCAGCCCCATGTCATCATGTACACTCATTAGGACAAGTAGCACTATCTTGCACACAGGTGCTTTTGTCAATTAAACAAAGTGATGAATTTGTTGCGCTAGCAAACCTCAATCATTTGACACAAGATGCTCACGGTTTAATTTATCGCCCCCATAACGCGACGAATATTCTAGCTTGACATTTCAGGAAATATAGGACATCTTGTTGTTGTTATGCGGGGATTCTTTTCGTACAAATTGTCTATATTCTAATCAATAGGTCATATCATTTCAAATATCGCCTACTTATTTATAATCACGAGAATCTCTTAATGCTTCTCTTTTTTGGGTGAACTAATGATCCTAGCCAATTCATGTACTTGCTGATCAGCCTTTTTCCTGGTGCGCACATATGTGTTGGCTACTTAGGTAGTGGTTGACTAGTTGTAGTAATCATGTTGTTGAAACTTTGCTAAGATTGCTACAACCAACAATGTGCTGTTGGCTGCCTTTCTGGTGTTGCTTTATTTTGAGATGTGAGAAAGAGGTTGTCCTATACATTTCTTAGGTCAAAGCCGGTCCACCCAACAAAATAATGCAGTAGTAGTTACTCCAGGTACATGCCTAAATAATGTTGCACGTATGTGCTCCAGCTAGCTTAACCTTTTGTGTGTCCAATTTTGTTTTCTTTCTAGGAGGAATTTGAAGATATACCAGTTCTTCTTCAGCATCTGATACGCGTGGGACCTAGGTCACATGTCATGTTAGAGAGATGGTAAGTGGAAAATGCATTTCAGCTAACAACACTTAGACAGGTTCATCAAAAATTGAGAAGTAATTTAAGAGGGGATTGCTACTAAGATGATTCTTTGTTAGCACTACTTCTATATATATCCTTATCCCTACAATATATTAGGAACGAGTAATAAATGAGGTTATATACATCGTAGTATAAATATTAAATTAAATAAGCACACGAGAAGAAATAAGCGGTTTTCAGGTTTTGTAGACCTGATGGGTGGTTGAACTGAACTTTGATCTCCTAATTCCTAATTAAGCTTGGAACAATGTATTGCAAGTACAGAGCTAATGTCCAATTGTGTCCGACATTATGACCTACAGTAAGGATTAAATTAAAGCTGTAAAACCTTTGGTTGCTCCTTTCATCTTTTATTATCCTTCTTTTCCACCCTTTCTTGAAAAGTGTCTAGGAATTGAACCCTTTAGACCTTTGGCCCTTTAACAGCCTGTGGAAGCAATCCACACACTAACTACATGAATAAAAATTTGGAATCTCTGCACACCAACAAGTTAATGCGATGCTCTGTCTCCATTGTGCTAGCTATGGCTCTCAATCTGAATTCTCATTTTGTGACTGTGTTTTTCTTATATCTGCAACAATGCAAGTACCTTGTATACATTCTAAAAAAAGGGTGCCTTGTGTACATGCTTGCAATTTGTCTGTTGGTTGGGGTAATTAAGAATGTGACATGAAAGGGAAAGGGAGAGTACTGATTGGAGCAATATCTTGCTGCCTTACCTGTGACAACCAACCACTACTGCTTTTATCATTCCTCCATGTCGAGCTTCTACACATATTAGATTAATTTAGTATTAATATGGATGTTCACGTATTACAACTCTCAATCTCCCTGCATGTGGGCCTGCCCATCGGTTTAGCAGGAGGTATCAGCCCTGCTTTCGTGAGAAAAGGTTCTTCCATTTGTGCAGGCAACCAAATCAAGCTAGAAATTCATTGAGTTGGGCTAGTTCACAATGGATTTTGTAGGTGCTTGTTCCAGAAGGATGATCTATCTATGACTATGAGGTCACATGATAATATACACATGGATATATATACACATACATACCTTCCTTGAAGTGGTTCTTGTGGTTCTGCAAGTGGTTGCCGATTTTAATAGAAACGACGATCATATCCAGAGATCGACTTTGCAAGAATGTAGTTTTGGGTTATTACATCTCAATTGTTGAAATGGTGGAGCTACAGAAATGTGGTGGTGATCTTTTCAAAATAAGTGAACAAAAAACTAGTACGTAATGATCCTTACAAAACTAAACCATAGAGGCAATGTTTGTACTAGCTTAGGACGCTAACAAGCATATAGTATTACATCATCTAATGCAGTTGTCCAAACAGTAAGATAATAGACGCTCTGAATTGCGTATAACAGGTACCCGCTACTGCTACTTGTCATATTTGGTGGCTGTAAATTTTTAATTTTGAAAGTGGACCGGAGAAAAGGAGATCCGCCCTGGTCATTGGACAACAGAAAGGTGCTGGTTGTTCTCTGTTGTGAGGAATGTGATTTCTGATTTCCATCTCTCTAGTTAGCAGTAATCTAGTAGTAGTTTAATAGTGAGAGGCAAAACACTAAGATTTGGCAGGAGGATCGGGTCCAGAGAGAGAGAGAGAGAGTCCTTGGATGTTCTTTGGTTTGGGGACATGAGACATCCTTAAATTGACTCTAAGCAGAAAGAAAGAATATTTGGAACGCTAATTTATCCAGCTCACATGAGGCTGGACCACACTAGCAGTTCTTGGGGCGGGCTCATATTATCAGAACCATCTTAACTTTGATCGTGTGATATAAGGGTATTACTTTAATCGTGTGATATATATTATACTTGAGTGTTTTATGTCTCTTCCACACTCGAATTTATTTTCTTCCCTTCTTTTTCCCTTCTTCTTGAACTCCGGCAAGCTCTAGTGAGTGTTTAGGGCTGGGGATTTCAGGGTGAGGGCTTACCGGTGTCTCGCGGACTAGGGATGGCAATTGTACCTGCGGGTATCCATACTCGTGGGTTTCGTACCCGATGGGTGAGGGTATAGGCATTAATTCTCGCCTGCGGTCGAGGGTACGTGCACGAATTCTTACCCACGGGTAAGGCGCGGGCAAGAAACCTTACACGTGGGTACATGTCGGGTTACCCGAAACCCAAAGCAGTATGTAATTATATAGATATGGTCCAAATTCATCAAGAAATTATAATCTTTATGTTGTAGTGTTTATACAACTAGCGAGATAGTCGGTGAGATATGACGTTATGTTTATTTGACTTGCGTGTGGCTATTAGACAATATTTAACCACTATATTGTAATGTTTATTTGGCTTTTGTGAGTGAGACTTATGCATGTTTGTATCATTTTGTGGATGGATTGATAACCGGTTGTGAACTTTGAATTGTGTTTGTTGCTTATATGGTATTGTGGCTGTCAAATTATATTGTACTTATTGATATGAATTTGTTAACATGTTTTTATTATGCCGCCCGATACCGTCGGGTACCGAGTATGGGCATGGGCATAAAATTTTGCATAAAATGCCTTGCGGGCACGGGTAAGATTAGGTTGGGCGGGCATCTTTAAACCACCACCTCTCTTCTGATTCCCGAAAAGCCCCACCTCAATGTAAGTAGTGACATTTGTACGACAATATTGAATATAAACAAGGATAAAAGGGTGCCAATAATGAGCGCCAACAGAGTAGCGGAGGTGGGGCGGCGAGGGTGCCGCTTGCCAGATGGTGGTGGACCCCTGGTTGGGCAGTGGAGGTGGCGGGGGCGTCGAGCTTCAACTAGTTAGCGTTGGCGGCGGCAGTGGTGGTCGGCGGCGAGAGCATGGGCGAACTTGAGGAAGAAGATGACCGGGATAGGAGCAACTTCAGCAATTCCCGATTTGGCATAGCGACCTTACTAAGACTGCTGAAAGTTAGGCAGGAGTGTGTTCAATGAACACATTACAGTTTGTAGATAATGGAGGTAAAGTGGAATACATATATATCTAGGCCTGCCACCGGGGAGGGTACGGGAAACCCACTCTTGTTCACACCTTCACACTTAAATTCAAATAATTATTATCCACTCCTTACCTTCCCAATCCCACCTATATCCAATGGATAATTAACTTTGTGCTACATGTATATACATATCCAATTGATTAATTGTACCCTCCTCATTTCTAATGGGTATATAATTTTCTACCCATACCCTCCTCATTTAAAGTGGGAGTGGATTTGGGGGGTGGGTATGAATACCCAGTGGCAGGCCTATATATATATATATATATATATATATATATATATATATATATATATATATATATATATATATATATATATATATATATATATAAAAGTTCGTTCATGTTCTCGCTCTAGACCATGTGTTATGGTTGTTTAGTTTCGAGTGTTATTAGTTGTTTTAATAAAATAATGAGTAAGAAAAACTACCATTTTGCGTGCATTCATCAATTTTACATGGATTTTTCATTAATTTTCTTTTATAAATGAGAGGAACATCGATGGAAAAGAGTCAAATATTGCAAGTTTTTTTATTAACAATTAGTCAAATTATGTGCATGCTTAATGTACAAAGATATATTACTAAATTCATGCTAAAACTAGTGCTAAAACTAATTGAAGACGATATGATCTAGTTGCAACTGATAAGAGGCTATTGCGTGACCTCTATTCTAAACCTTAATTGTGATTTTGCTCCCATTTTCTTCCACTTTGTGACTTTACCCCTACTATTTGAAGATGAAGCCTCCGTTTACATTAATGGAGCAAAATCACAATTGGAGTTCAAAACAGGAGCAAGAACTAGAGGTCAAAATCTATTTTGGAAGCCTTTTTCTAGATAAAATACGCATTACATTAACGGATAGAGGGAGGAATATACGATACAATAAAATAAACATCAAAACTGCTAGCTACAAGTCAATCCTCTCTGATCTACCGGCAAAGCTAGAAATTGGGCCTGGCTCTTCCTACAATCAACTTTGCAATATCGATCTATTTGTTGATCCGATTTCGATCAGATCAGTGTTTATTACTATCGTCGGCCCTTCTCATATGAGCGCAACAGTAAACAATGCTTCCTCCATAAATCACTTTTGTTTAGAAAATGAAATTGTTTCTGGCCTCTGCGACCGCACACAGCCAATATTTTACAGCAAGTTCAGTTTTAAAGCTACAAAGAAAAGATAACAGTTCACAAAATAAAGGAAATAATCATAAGCAAAGTTTATTATTGCTTCTCCATCCGTTCTTAGCAAAGATATCTAGAGCAATGACCTTCAATGCTTTGCTTGCCATACGGATAGTCTCCCTTGTGTCTTTGCGCTGTAGTACGGACCAATATCGCAGCCAATAAGCTCCCCTAAGTACTGTCTGCATAAAAGAAGTGAACCGTTTTTTCTCAAAAATCATATCATTGCAAGTATCCCAAATAGCCCACATAAGTGCAACAACCCCCACAAAAATCAATCTTCTTTTCTTCTTATCTATGATGGTTAACCAATTCCCAAGCATGTGAGTAATTGATCTAGGTGGAGTTAACCCGGAAGCAATATGAATAATTCTCCAAACAGCTTTAGCATGCTGACAACCAAAAAATAGATGTTTAATTGTGTCGGTGTTTTGTACCACCGACTAGTGATTATACGCTGCGCTCTTCTCACTTTCGATGGCTAGTACGCAAGAGTCATGGAATTATATTGGTTCAGGAAGATCCCTATGTCCAGTTTCGGCAGGAGTCGTGTTCCTTGGACCAAGTGTATTAGGCTTACAACCGGGTGCTTGCAAGCAAGCGTTCGTGTGAGTGCGATGATTTTCGAGAGAGTAAGTATAGGCGAGGGACCGGGAGATAACGTTTTTGAGAAAGGATGGGGTTCCCTGACCTCTTAGGTCGGGGGCCGCCTCACCCTTCCTTGACGTTATGGGGCCTCCTCATCATATCCCCTCTGTTGGTCGTGGCCTGCGCTCCCCTTCGTTGGTCGTGGGCCACCTTCTTTTTTTTTTATTGTTATTGTCTTGCCAAAAGAACCCTGTAAAAGTATAAGTGAATTATTCAATTTTTTCATACCCACTACCTGATGCATGAAATCAGTTCAATTTTTATAAAATTCGGGAAACACCGGTGTGTTCCATTTCCCATCGAAGAAAATCAGTGACCACATCGAAGGATTCCGAGTGTGCTTGAAGCTACTCCGTTTTCCTGGACAACAAGAGAGCTAAGTGTGTGCCTAATAATTTCCCTTCGGCCTTATCCTCATCAGTCCTCAGGTCTCTCTCTCCCTCCCTCCCTCTCCCTCCCTCCCTCTCTGCGCACCTTTAATGCGTCGTGATCTCTCTCCTCCAATCCCGACAAAGTACACCATCGTCTCCTGTCTTGATGTTCTCCCTCCCTCCCTCTCTCCTCTCCTATGATATGCTCTCCTCCGGCCTCGCCTCCTCTCTTCTCCTTCCTCCCGCCATCGTCCTCCCTGCAACGCACTAGAGTGGTCGACAAACCCAACCAGAACTCCATAAAATAGTGTCGATCTCCGCAAGCACACCTCTATCTCTCTCCATCTCTTTCTCTGTCTGAAAAAAATTGCTACCGAGAACAGCAGTGTTTCCCCTAATCCCTAGCGCCTAGCCCTTGCTTGTTTGATCCCACTCTCTGCCTCTCGCTCCAACGCCGCCGCCGACGGCGCTGCCGTGCCTCCACCGCCCCACATCATCACAACAAATCAGCTCATCAGCCCCACAAGAACTGTTCGTCGTAGGTCACCAAATCCATTACTACCCATACTCCACCAGGCTCCAGCTCCCTGAGCAAAAGAACACCATCTTGTGTATATATACCATGGTCTAATCGGCCATGGACGTCAGCGGAGACGCCGGCGGAGGTCGCCGCCCCAACTTCCCCTTGCAGCTGCTAGAGAAGAAGGAGGAGCAGCCTTGCTCCACGTCCCCGGCGGCTGGTGTGGGCGCCGGCGCCGGGGCTAATGGGGCGGCGGGTCCGGGAGAGTTGCAGGTGAGGAAGGTGGCGCCGCCGAAGCGGACCTCCACCAAGGACCGGCACACGAAGGTGGATGGGCGCGGGCGGCGCATCCGGATGCCGGCGATTTGCGCTGCGCGGGTGTTCCAGCTGACTAGGGAGCTGGGGCACAAGACGGACGGCGAGACCATCGAGTGGCTGCTGCAGCAGGCGGAGCCGGCGGTGATCGCGGCCACGGGCACCGGCACCATCCCGGCCAACTTCACCTCTCTCAACATCTCCCTCCGCTCCTCGGGCTCGTCCTTCTCCATCCCGGCACATCTCCGCGCCCCCGGCCTGCCCGGCACACGCTTCGGCGGCGCGCGGGGCGACCCGTGGGACCGCGTCGTCGGGCTCGGGTTCGGCGGCGCCGAGGGCCCGCCATCCGCCACCTCCTCGGCGTCGTCCCCGCTGCTGCTGAGCTTCCACTCCGGCAGCGTCGGTCTCGACGTGTCACCGTCGTCATCGTCTGCCGCCGCCAGCTCCGACCTGTCAAGGAAGCGGCGGTGGGAGCAAGAAATGCAGCAGCAGCAACAGCAACAACAGCAGCAGCAATACCAGCAGCAGATGGCCGGGTACACGCAGAGCCAAATGCCGGGCACCGTGTGGATGGTGCCGAGCAGCAACGCGCAGGCCGCAGCAGCAGCGGCCGGCGGAGGCGGCGGCGGAGGCGAGTCGATCTGGACGTTCCCGCAAGGAGCCAGCGGCGGCGGCGCGGCGACCTTGTACCGCGGCGTGCCGAGCGGGCTACATTTAATGAACTTCCCCGCGCCGATGGCGCTGCTCCCCGGCGGGCAGCAGCTCGGGCTCGGCCAAGCGGGCGGCAACAACGACAATGGCGGCGGCGGAGGGGAGGGCCACATGGGGATCCTCGCCGCGCTCAACGCGTACCGCGTGCAGGCCGCCTCGGACGCTGCGGCTGCGGCGCAGAACGGAGCGGAGGGCGGATCCAGCCAGCACCACCAGCAGCACGGCGGCGGCGAGCGGCAGGAGAGCATGAGCCCCAGCGACGACTCGTAGGTCGGTCGTCTCCGCGTGCGCGTGCGTTCGTGCGCTGGTCGTCCGCTGAGGCGTCGTCGTCTCTCCTGTTTTTTAATCTGTTCTTCTTGGCTTCTTGTTTGCGGTTTTTGGCTTGCATTGCATTGTTCTGGCTCCTTCAGATTCTCGCAAGGATCATACAGTTGCATTTCATGGCATCTCGGATAATCATTCTCTATATTCTTTTTGGTGTCATCACTGATCACATTGAGAGAAGACGAGGTGAAGTGAAGGAATCCATGGAGGAGAGGCTTGCATGATTGCATCCTTAGGGTTTGATGACGGGCACGCCGGAGGATTGAAGGCATACTCCATTGCCCAACTTTCAACCATGATCCTTCTCCCGGGATGCACTCCAGGTGATTTCTGATGCCGAATTACCTTCCCTGTGCTTCTCTCCCACTCCCAAGTTCTGATCCATTTTCTTGCAAAACACGAGACCGCCCTTGACAAGTAGTGCTAGCTAATAATCTAGCTAGTAGGGCAAATTGCATTTTGTTCTTCTTCAATTCCCCACAACTTTCTATTCAAATTGTGCACGCACATCACATACCGGCGCGCGGTAGAGTTACCAGTACCAGTTTGTCCTTTGGTTTGAATCGCGTTGGCACCAAAGTTTATGCTGCCGATCGAAAACGAAACACGGGAACAGTGACACCCAACAGTAGCAACTAGCAACAACACGCACCGGCCATGTTGGCATATTCTATCTTTTGGCCCCGGGCAGCAGAGCCGATCGATCATCAGTGATCACCACCGGCCGGCCGCCCGGGCGCAGTACATCACATCACGCTAGCTACGCCCGGCACTCCGGCCGGCAGGGCGGCACCAACCGTGGCCCGTTTCGAGCAGTAGGTTTCCAACCCGGCGCGCGCGACTGAGCAGGCGCGACTCGCGAGCGTGTGTGCACCAAGTCACCAACCAACCATGGCCCCCGCCCCCAAGCTTCCAACCCAAACTGAGACCGCGAGTCCCGCGGGCGCCGGCCGGGAGGTCGGGGGGAGCAGGGAGGCAAGCGAGTCCCGCGGGTGGGAGACGGGAGGTCGGGGGGAGAGGAGGACTGGAGGAGAGGACGGAGCGCCGCCGACCGGCCCACGCGGGGGCGCTGGCTGTGTTCTGGCTACTCCGGCAGCAGGAGCAGGAGCAGCAGCAGGAGGCGCGGATGGCAGTGGCCAGCTGAGTGGCCCGGCCTGCGCTCCAGGGTTGCTCTTATTGTCTCCCGCGGCCCGGCCCCCCGGCCGGCGGATCCGTCCGTCCGTCGTCGCGCGCGTCACGGCTCTCTCATCTCCTTGCGCTCTTGGCACCGCACAGGCACACGAGCCGCGCGGCACGTTCCATCGACTGGCCCTATGGCTATGCATGATCGAATCCGTGTGTGCATGTGCACGTAGAGGTATCAGGTGCACTCGTGAGCCGCGTGCGCGGTCGGCGCGGTGCGAGCTGGCTGGCCGGGGTGTTGCAGTGTGCTGATCGATCTAGGACGGGTGAAGAGAGAAGGTGTGGGGCTGGAACCTGGCACGTCGTGTAGCGTGTTAGCACAGATGGAAAGGGGAGGCCGCGTGCGTGCGTGCAAGTTGACTGTGCTGGACTGAAACTACTCTCTCTCCCACAATATAGCTACGTTTAGATTTTTTTCAAAGTCAAATATTTTCAACTTTGATTGAGAATAGAGAAAATAGTCATAGAGACTAATAACATAAAAATAATATTAATAGATTTATTATGAAACCAACTATTGTAATATGTTACCTTTTCTATTTGAAATAAATTTTTTTAGAGGTATTGTTGGTCAAAGTTAAAAAGATTGACTTTTGAAAAAGATAAACCTAGCTATATTTTAGGACGGAGGAAGTACATGTAGATGGGGTATGGGGGGCTCGGGCTTGGCCTGGGGCTGGAGTTCCGATGTGCCAAAATGTGGCAGGCCCACTATGTCCGGTGTGTGGTGGATCAGTTGCTGAAACATAGCATGGGATGCGCTATTAGTTTTTTTCCTAGACGAAGTATTACTTCGGATTTGAATTCTGGTGGGTGCCATGACTCCACCACCACCACCATATCAATTGTGCCTTTTTCTGTGATTAAACATATATTTTTCTTCTTCTCAATCTACAATCTACACATGTCATTCATTATATTTGTATCGAACAACCTCTCTCCCCCTCTAACCTTGGGCTTCGACTTCTAGTTTGTCTTCTTTCTTTAGCCGAATAATACCATACTCTCCTACCCCCACTATCCACCATTGTCTCTTGCGGTGCCCCACTGCTGCTATAACGAATTAGTTTTGAGCGGCCTAGCCTCTAAACTTCCACACCACCCGTCTAGCCGCTATCAGAGCTTTCCTCTAACCCAAGAGGTCGCTGATGGACCCCCTAATCTCCTAATCTTGTACCCCATAATCGTACCCCAAACCCTCACTCCCTCTCCTAATCTCGTCATAGCTTACTATCGAACAAACAACTCCTAGGTTTGTTTCGCATGGGATCATATACAAATGGATGGAATGGGTGTCATGGTCTTTGTAGCTATGCCGGTTGAGGGGATATGTGTGGATCTCGTCGTGGTGGTGCTGGTACTAGTAACAAAATTTAAGATTGTATAGCACTATTAGTTATAGAGTGCGGAATTCGAATGGTGTTCTCTTGTAGTGTTTGTACAATGAGTTAGGGTGAAAGGTAATTTCAGTTCTTACGGTTTCACAATTCACACGCATGCAACTAGCTCCAGGGTTGCCCTTATTGCTCCTGCGGCCGGGCTCCCGTGGCCCCCCGGCCGGCGGATCCATCCGTCCGTCGTCGCGCGTGTCACGGCTCTCTCAGCTCCTCACGCTGCTTGCCACAGGCACACCAGCCGCGGCACGTTCCGGTTGACCAGCCCTATCCATGATCCAGTCTGTGTGTGCATGTGCACGTCGAGGTATTAGGTGCACTCGTGAGCCGCGGTCGGCTCGGCGTGAGCTGGCTGGCCGGGATTTTGCTTGGAAGCAGTGCTGATCGATCCGGAACGAGTGACGAGGGAAGGTGTGGGGTAGGAACCTGGCCCGTCGTGTAGCGTGGTAGCACAGATGGAAAGGGGAGGCCGCGTGCGTGCGTGCAAGTTGACTGTGCTGGACTGGAACCATATGTGGATGGGGTATGGTCGTATGCATGGGGGCTCGGGCTTGGCATGGGGCCGGGGCGGAGTTCCGGTGTGCCAAAATGAGGCTGACCCACACTGTCCGGTGTGCGGTGGATACATGCTGAAACACGGAGGCACTATTAGTTTTTTTTTTCCCTAAACGAAGTATTACTTCGGATTTGAATCTTGGTGGATGCAATCCACCACCACCGTACTAATTGTGCCTTTTTTCTATTAGTTACACATATTTTTTCTTCTCAGTCATACATGTCATTCATTATATTGGTATCATTGATACCGTATCAAACAACCACTACAAGGTTTTGCGCCTAAAGCAATACCTCAAAATCGTTGCAATAAGGGTATTTTAATTGCAATATGCAGCACTCGTAACACTTTGGTAGTGTTGCGAGGTGTTGCAAGTACCTCTGATGCAATAGGGTATCGCATCACAATTGTGTAGCGTTGCCATAATATGGCGTATTGCAATGCAGTGTGGTGTTGCAATGGATTGCAGAAGCAACGGTCAGGGACATTGTATTTGTGGTATTTGCAACGACAGGCGTCGTCGCTATAGTGATTATTGCAACAACATAGGCTAGTTGCAAGCAAGCACTATTACAACGCTAGAGGTTTGTAGCAATATCCTATATTGCCACGATATATGGTGGTTGCGAAAATGCCTATGCCGTTGCAATATGCTTAGGACATATCACAACGAATACGCAGGCGTTGCTATATGCTAAAAGCCAATTGCAACGTAATTTATGTCGTCGCTATATGCCTAAAGACTATCGCAACTAAATGCGTGTCGTTGCTATATGCTTAAAGGGTAGCGCAACACCATTTGAGTCGTTGCTATTTGCTTAGAGGATATTGCAACACAATCATGAGTCATTGCTATTGTCTTAAAGGATATCGCAACACAATAAGAGTCATTGCTATTTTCTTAAAGGATATCGCAACGTGGTGTGTATCATTGTAATAGCCACATGTAGCACAGTTAATCGTTATGGCAATATGCGCAATGGTCATTGCAATACTAAATTCACACCGAATTAGAAACATTGATTCTGTGGTTATTGCAACGATGTTGATTCTTTAAAGCAACAGAATTTTTGAAAAAAAGAAATTGATGCAAATATATATACATATATTATTAATGACATCAATCCATCATTCACTCCCAGTATTCATGATACAAATGATGCAACAAAATATTCAACATATGAAAGTAAGAACTTGTCCTTTCATCCATCACTCCCAATACTAAAATATCTATAAAACCTATATATTATTTGTACGCATCTAAAATCTTGATTACTCCCACCATTCATGATCTTTAACTTTGCTTCACCTGAAGGTTGAATGCCTTTTTGTATTCCCAAAACCATCTAGTGCAACCTTGGGTCTTATTATTGCCCCGCCGATGCTTGAATGTCCTGCTGCTGAAGAGAGAAACATGGTTTCAAGTGTAATGAAAGAATTACAGCTTCTACATGAATGAATTTGAAGCAAACTTTGACTTGCCATTGGAAAATGGTAATGGCATCATGAAAGCACACTTCCAGTTCTTACTTGTTGTTTCTTTTTTCCTGCTCGCGTTTTAGCACTAGATAGCAGCTGCTGTGTACTAATGTATTTGTGTACTCCACTTTTTGAACTCTTGTCAATGAACAGACTCTTTGAAACGTTGGAAGATTTAGCGTTGCAATTAGGTGGCACATTTTCATAATCTGTTGTGACAATGCTTCTTGGCTCAATCTGGATTATAAAGTTCTTGGAACAATGTTAGCTGTAATTCAATGCACAAAACCATCATGACGAAATATGCTTGTTCTACGTCAATACCTGGTTCGCTGTTTCTTCACTCTGCAGTGGTGTTGCATCAATGTTAACCTTAGTGCTCCTAGCTTCATCTTCTGTTGTATTGTTGTTTTTAGGGGTACTCTGCACATTTAAAATAAAAGGGCAGATAAGAGATTAGCAGCCATATATCGATTGTCAATCACATCCAATTATAGTTCTTCAGTCTCACAACCACCACATAACCAATATTTTTAAGTAATTCTCAGACTGTGACTATAATCCAAAATATGGAACTGTTACTAGAGTACATGATGGAAAGTTTTATGATTCAAAACAGTAATATTGCTTGTCAATCATTAGGCAAGTTAAGGAAACAACATAAATAAACATGCATAATTTATCTCCTGGTTACCTCATCATGTACTAATGGTTGTTGATGGTTCTGTGCGAACATTGTTTGAAACTCCTGCATCAATTCTTGTCTAATTGAGGCTTTAAGTTGTTCCTTCTTTGCTTTCTTTTCAGCTTCTTGCTTTGCAAGTTGTTCTTTTATTTTCTGTTGAAACTCACGTTCTCATTCTTCGAGTCTCTCCTGAAATAGTCTCTCCTGAAGCAGTTGGTTTCTATTTGGATCAGACATGTAACCCTGGCCATGTGGCTTGGTTGATTTGGCTCCTGTTGTTTCCTTGTACGTTTCTTGAAAACAAGGTCTTCTTTAGCACTTGCAGATGTGATACTTCTTGGTTCTTCTTCACCCATTTCATCTAAATCTGTCATAGACAATTTCCTAGCTGTAGTATGCTGAGGGCAATAAGCAATTGTATGAGATCAATATAGGTAATGTTGTGGTAAAGAAAAAAAACTTTTAGTGTGGAAGCAAGTTTATGCTCAAATTAATACTCACATAAATACTCTCAGCCACCTCATTGGACCATTTTCCTTGCTTCATGTGAGTAGTCCTCCAAAGTTCCAAAACACTTGGCTTAGCACCAGTTTCTGGATCTCTCTATGATTCCGATATTAAGTCATTAATATATCATTGTTTAATGTATTGGAAGTAGAGAATAATGTAACAAATCTTTACCTTTTCCCAACTACACTGAGAGAAAGGTTTGGAACCCATCGAATGGTTGGTTTTCTTTTGTTGACGATTTGAAGAGTGCTGGCTGCTAATATTCTGCACGGAGTGAGCAAGTAATGTTTAGCAATGAAAAATTGTACTGATGCTTGTGTTCTTAAATCAACAAAATAGTGTGTACCTTGAACTTTTTACATCCAAAGTATATGATCAAATAGTGCCACTCCACAATGTCTAAGTATTTAGGCTTATGCTTCATGCGCTCATCATAGCTGTTGTATGCCTTGTATGTAGCACTCAAAGTGGATTGCCATCCTTTGTAGCATTCTTGGGCAATCTTCCATATCTTCTTCTTCGATTCATTAGTGTTCTCAATCTCCCATACATTCTGTTGGAAAGAAAACATATAAAACTATTTTGAACTTGGTATATATGCTACATTCATAACATTTTTAAACAAGAAAGTAGAGGGAACACTGGCTACCCGATCAAAGAGACATATTCCCACCAAATGTATTCATTGACTACTGCTATAAGACATTAAAATGAATAAAGATGGGTCATTAACATACCATTACAGATTTTGCGATATCATTCTTGACATCTTCCTTCACATCTTTCCATTGTGTAAATTCAATTAGTGGAGTCCTTATCCTTGTAAATATAACAACTTCATCCACAAATGTACGTCTATTTTCTCCACAAGGATCACCCAGATTTTCAAAAATTCGATTTTAAGTTTCTTGAGTGCGACACTTCAATCTCTTTTCCGTTGCAGCTATCCCTTTCAAGCTACCATGGCCAACTTTCTTGCCATCTACTTACAATAACATAAGAGAAGCTTAGATTATATTTACTGGTAAACAATAAATTAAAGAGTGAACTTTTGAAATACACGATGCTTTAAAACCTTTTGTCTTCTTTGTAGGCTGATCAGGTACTGCTGTAAGCTGATCTTTACCTTTATAAGCCACTGAAAAAATGAAAAACATGTGCACTTAGTAGATTCACAATTTTCATTACAAATAAGAAAGTCCAAAGGAAAAAAGAATTACTAATTTTTTTAGATGGCCTTGCTCCCTTAACCATTCAGTGTATGTTTTTATTGTGTCATCCCTGAAGACATCGCGTACAACTGCAAGTTACCAACAGCATTATGAGAGTAAAGAGTACAATTATTATAAGTACATGTGGATAGTGTAGGACAAATATCATATATACCAGTATCAGAGCCTTTCTCTTCAAGCCAATCTTTGTATGCATCAATTGATTCATCACTACCAAGACTATCATCATCAGGCTCATTCTCCCTTGGTCGTTTCAGGTGTGTAATGTTTACATATCGTTCCAGTTCTTGGTTTTTGTCATCAACAACCTGACTTTCGTTTTTGAAGCCATGTGCTCAAGCATGTACTCTACATCTTTGTGGTAATCAATTGGCTCAAGAGTTGCTACATCAATTCTGCATCTCTTCTTTTAGTAGTAGTAGTCCCGCACACCATACCCAAGCTGATCTTTGAAACTTACCAAGTTGAAAAATGTTACGTCAGCCTTATCAAGACTTGCTTGGACGATACGCTCTCCTCCATCTGCCTTCTTGCATTGGACAGTTATAGTCCACATCTCACCTGCCAATGGGGCTCTGTATGTGTACATAAACATGAATAAGTTAGCATGAATAAATTCAGTTGTAGTATATGCATACTATTCCACATCTCACCTTTCATTGCATGATTACATTGTACTAGTATATGCATACTATTTCACAAAGCAGTAATAGTAAAATAGCACACTAGTGATCAGCTCATTAATTTATAGCTTGAGACAGATTAGTTGTTCTTTATTATTTTCAAAAATAATAATGCGGTTCTTTTACAAATTTTGGGATTGAGATATATCATCTCATCTTTACTTTTTTATGTTTCTATGATCAAAATAAAGGATGAACCAATGCACAAAAGATGAACACAAAAGATGAACAGACCAAAACTAATTGGTGCGCTTGTATACTCATCAATATAATTGTTCATGGATAGACATAACTGAAATTAATGGACACACAATGGGGCTCTGTATGTGTACGTAAACATGAATAGGTTAGCATGAATAAATTCAGATGTTGTATATATATGCATACTATTCCATATCTCACCTATCATTGCACGATTACATTCTACTAGTATATGCATACTATTTCAAAAAACAGTAATGGTAAGATTGCACACTAGTACATATTCAACTCATTAATTTTGGTTCCAATGAAAATAACAAAACTAAGCCAACATCAAATCATTGCATATGCATGTCTTCTAACAAACCCTAGTGGTAGGCAGTATACATGACTCTAGCATAGAGAGGGTCGTATCTACGGGGGGGCTAGGGGCTTTAGCCTTCCCTCTTGCCAAGAACTCCATTGGAACCAAAAGGAAGAAGGGGAGGAGAAGTGAGGAAAAATAAGAAGAAAACGAGGAAGGAGGGGTGGAGATGGAGAAGGAAGAAGAACCCAACCCCCTAGTTTTTAATCTTGGTTCCGCCACTGCATGGATATGATGGATGCAACATCAAAACCTTGCATATGCATGTCATCCTACAAACCCTAGGAGTAGGTACACATGATAGTGGACATGGAGACAACATCAAATCGATTGCATGCTATCAATTTCCAGCAAAACCTAGTTGGCGCTAGAGGCGGATACACACCTTTTTTTTTGCCTGGTGGAAGATTCATCTGGTCGTCTTCAACAACTTGTACATCCTCGATTGTGACCCAACCTCATGAGCTGTTGGCTTGTGCATTGAAGAATCCGGACTTGGAAGAAGTCATCATCATGGTTGGATTCGCTGGGTAGATCGAGGAACCGTCGCCCCTCCCCCTCGTCTCCAACGTGGCCTCCCAATCTCGTTATGAAAGTTTTTTAGGGAAAGTGGGCAGCCGCCGTGGGTTTTTGGGGGAGGTGGGAGGCGGCCAAGATATTTGAGGGTTTATGTTAAAATTATGGAGGGAAGAGCATTCCACTAGTATTAGTTTTTGAGGTAAATCCTTCAAGGGTTGGGTCCCACTTGTCGAAGACACAAGATATTACGTTTTCATAATTTGAAGACATAAATTGCTACTGTTTTCAAATGAAAAGTGAAATGCCCCTTTTTATTTCACTGTGTTTTAGGCAAATTCGTGGAGGTTTGAAAAAAATATGGATTGAATTTGTCCATCATAAATTCTATATGCATGTGGGTGTAAGGTGTGCTTAGACACAAAAGCTCAATGCCAAATACAACTTCATTGGAGAGTTAGAAATTAGTGTATGAAATGCTAAGACATTTTTCTAAGAAGGTACAAAATCAAACATGAGATCCACGATGCAATTGAATCCATGTGACAGATATACTTTTTTAAGAAGCTAGAAAAAGAACCACCTGAATTGGACTACATGTGGGAAATCTATACATGTTTGAAGTTTATATTATGAATCAAAATACAAAACAAGAAAGATCCATCAAGAACATGAGGAAGAACTGATGAAGATCCAACCTATATACAAATTTTTTAAAACTATGGAGCGAATTTGTTCATGAATGTGGTTGGAAGGTGACTACAGAACTGATGCCATATGGTCCTTCAAGTCAAATTCAAGGCGAGTGGAATGTGTCAAAGTGTTGGTCCTTTTAAACATTCCATCATAAATTTCTATAATAGATGTGTGTGAGGTGTGCCTAGCCACAAAAGCTCATTGCCAAATGCAACTACATTGGAGTGTCAAAAATTACTATATGAAATGCTAAGACGTTTTTCTAATAAGGTACAAAATCAAACTCGAGAAACATGATGCAATGGATTCCATGAGATAGATAAACTTTTTCTACGAAGTTAGAAAAAAGAACCACCTGATTTGGACAACAAATGAGAAATATATACATGTTTAAAGTTTTCATTATGAATCAAAATACAAAATAAGAAGATCATGAAGAATTGATGAAGAACTGACCAAGATCCGGGCGCCGACAGGTGGGACCTGCATGTCAACCGCACAGACAAAAGCACAAATGAGGAATGCGCCTCCTCGTCAGCGCGTCGCATTCCGTGCGATGTGGCATCGTCAGCGCATTGTGCCTCTTGCGTGTGGTGGGCCCCATATAGCAGTGGCTTTTGGATGGAAACAACTGTGTGTCCCCACATTCCTTAAGAAGCCAAACCGCCTCGCTACCTTGCCTATTTGCCTTCTCCGCCAAAACATCCCATCATAATGAGGGTTTTCTTCCCCCTTCCCTCACTGGGTGCATCGCTTTCTTCCCCTCTCATCGCCGGCCGCATCCTACTCCCCCACCTGCAGTGCGACGATGGCGCGCCGCAAACACATCTCCCGGAGGCAACCGCGCGACGCACATGGTCGCTTCTTGCGAAGTCCCACAACCTCGAGGCCGTCGTCAAGGCACTGCCCCTCATCCACCACGGGACCGAGCTGCCGGCGAGTCATCGAGATGCCGCCCACCATGGAATTCGATGATGACGTCAAGCCTGAAGTCCCAGACGTGCCACCGGGCTTTGAAGCAAGCGTTGATGCTCCCAAGAACCAAGGGAATGGTGCGGGAGCCTCGGCATCGCGCATTAGTGACGAGGTGAGCAAGTTCTCTAAAGCATCTCCATAGTCTTAGATTTTTAGACTTGAGTACTTGAGGATTAGTGTCGCCAGAAGTGGGGTTGAGGGAGGAGTGTGCTATTTTTGTTAGATTGGATGCTTGCCTGTTGATGCTAGTTTGTGATGTCTTGATTTAATGCTAGTCTCACTATCATGCATGCAGTAAGCATTAGATAAAGATTCACATTTGCTAGATATACAAAAGGAATTATATTTTTTTAAGATGATAGAATGCAATAAGTTCATTATGGGCTACTTGTTAGCTTAATTTTTGTAATATAAATGCATCTCTCTTAAATTTATGTTGCAATCACATTCTAAATATAGAAGGTTCAGTGCATGAAACATTCCAAATATTGTTTTGTGGGTACATTTATGATAGAACCATATAATCATATTTTGGGTTCATGATCTCTTCATACCACATACTTAATATATAGGCCTATCAACATAATTGAATATTGTTCATGTCATTTGATTCATCGTTAGGCATATGTATGTATATTTGTTCCAGAAATGAAAACATGGATTCACAATATGTCAGTTGCTCTCCTTTTTATTATACAGTTGGCAATGATAGTATACCTCACATTAGATTAGTTAATAATCAGGGGTGAATTTGATTTCTTTAATCAGGGGTGAATTAGATTAACCTCTACTTTCATGAATTGTATCTGATATCATCCAGATACATTCATAACTTTTGCTAGCAACAAATTCTTTTGTTCCGTCTTTTATTTCCTGTAATAAATAATTACAATAGACATGAATCTAAGGGATAAAAAGAGACAATTCTACCATCCTGACTCACCAATGTGTGCCATGTTTTATATGGTTAAGTGCAATTAGTATTGTACAAAGGGCGCAAATTTTTATGTGGTAGATGTCCTACATATTTACTGTGACCCTGTTTTTCTGTTAATGAAGTTAGTATTGTACATGTCCTATCTATTTACTATGACCCTATTTTTCTATTAATGAAGGAGGATTCATATGACTATGTGCTCTATTTTTAAAAAATGAATGTGTCCATGTCATTCTCTGTTGACAGCGATGACAAAAGCAGTGACGATGTTCTTTCTTCGAAGCAGGTGATGGTCCTTCCTTTACCTAATCATCCCACATGTGGATATAGTAACATCGTTGTTTAATTTGGGATTTCTGAAAAAACTGATGATCTTGTAAAATGTCAAATCAAAGCCAAGGCGGAGGAGCTTCACGTTACTATCAAATGGAGGATGATGGTTGGCAAGTTTCATACTTTGGAATGAAGTGTAGTTGAGGCGGTATGATTTTGGATGCCTCTCTGCTTTATTTTGGTCTCATGGGCATGAACTTCGTACTTATATAGATATTAGTTTGTTAATCTATATGGAATGGATTCACTACGTTGGATGCCTCTGCTTGATTTTGGTTACATGGGCAACAACTTCGTACTTATATGTGCTAATTAAGTACTTTGTGAGAGGTTATATCTCTTGTCTGGTAAAGGTTAAATCTGTTGTGTATGCTTGTCTAGTTAAATCTATTGTCTGCTTATATGCTTTGTGTTAATTAAGTACTGTATATCTGTTGTATATCTCCTATCTAGATATATCTGTTGTGTCTTTCTTCAAAAGTTTTCCAAAAATCCTAATTTAAACAAAAAAATATCGTCATCTTCTCCAATATGCATTATACGTACAATAACTCAAAAGTTTTCTAGAAATCCTAATTTCTACTAACACCAATAAGTCAACTTTGCAACCCCAATTTAAACAAAATAAACATCATCGTCTTCTCCAATGGAATCGACTCGAGTAACGACACCAGCAGCAAGGTAGGTATCATCAGAATCATCGTCATCTTCTGGTATGTCTGCATTGGTTTAGCAGGTGCCTGTTCAAGTACAAAAGCATCACCACTTAACCCTTCCACGTCTGGCCCACTCCAATTTGTCAATTCCTCTTGTTGGTCTTCAACATTCATATGTTCGACTCCTATGACAACTGAGTCCACATGGGTATCAGCAACATTATTATCAGTATAATCTCCTTCAAGCCTGGCAAACAGGTTCCTAGGTTTCATTCTGAGGACAATGCACCAATTAGTTTTGTTTCCACCTTTAAAATAACACACTTGCTCTGCTTGTGTCACCAGGATATATGGATCGTCTGAATAGCAAAACCAAGTGGTATCAATATTGATAATCCCATATTGATCTTTATTGTACCCTCTGGATTTGTTCCTAGTTGCTACCGGAACAACAAACCAGTCACACTTGAACAACGTGACTTCCTGCACGTTAGGAAAATCAAGGATGATGATTTTTTTAATCACTCTATACCATTCCATGCCATTGCCCTTGATGACAACACCACTATTATGCGTTGATAGATTTTTCTCTACATGTGTTGTCCATAAGAAAAATCCATTGAGGTAGCACCTATTATACACACGAAATCGATGATTTGGACCACGAGATAGAGAATATATCATATCATCTGCTTTTTCCTCTGCATGTAGGTTCCTGATCTATACTCAAAATTATTTGGAAATTATGTTAGGAACATATACAATTGTTATGAATTTAATTGAACAGAAATATGACTCGCTTTACGCTCAAACCATGAAACAAATTGATCCTTGTGCCTTTTTTCAACGTTCTGCGGGTTGGTTTTCTTCAATTCCTCCATATGCTCACTGCAACGAAAAAGAAAATAGACCTTATCTCAGTTACATAGTGTACACATTCTTAAAAGAAACTGATTTTACATGTGGCTTACTTTATCCATGAAATGGCCTCATCGCAATTGGATATTATGTAGTGCCTCATCCTATACAAGTCAAAAGAAGACACGGTCTCGATTTGAGAAGTTTTCTTTCTATTATAGTCCATGCTCGCAAATACACTTAGACCAGAAGGGGTTCACTAACAGTGCTCTTTTCTTGATGATCTGGCAGATTCAACTTTGTACTAACATCTTCAAAGAACCAAGAACAGAATGTAAGGCACTCCTTCGAGATATATCCCTCTACTATTGACCCTTCTGGGCATGCTTTGTTCCTCACATAGCCTTTGAGGGTACGTAGGTACCTCTCAACTGGATACATGCATCTATAGCAAACAGGGCCTCCAAGTCCAGCCTCCCAAGCAATATGAACTGGTAAGTGCATCATAATATCAAAAAATGTTGGAGGAAATATCATCTCAAGCCGACAAAGGGTCTATCCAATTGAATTGTTAAGTTCTTCAACTTCAGAATTCTCAAGCTCCTTTGAACATATTGAGTTAAAAAGCCTATTGAGCTCGATCAATAGGATCACTACATCTTCAGGCAATATGTGGCGTACCACCAAGGGTAAGAGTTTTTGTAATATAACATGGTAGTCATGACTTTTTAAGTCCAGCAACCTTGCAACCATTGACATCAACACATCTCCTGATATTAGAGGATAACCATCAGGCATCTTAACACCTTCTAGAAATTTGCACATAATTTTCTTTTCAGAATCACCTAATGAGTACAACACTAGTGGCAAAGTGTATTTACCTTTCTCAAGCAATGGATGTTGATCCTTCCTTATACCCAATTCTTGCAGATCAAGTCAAGGATTCTCACTGTCCTTATATTTACCGACTAAACCAAGCAAAGTCCCAAGCGAGCTCTCATAAATATTCTTCTCAATATGCATCACATCTAGATTATGACGTATAAGCAATGATTCCCAGTAAGGAAGATAAAAAAATACTCTTCTTCCTCCAGTTGTGCCATCTAGTATCTTCATCACGCTGCTTCCTCTTCCTCAAAGTAGTAGTTCCAAAAGTGACTTGCTCAAAACTCTAGTACCTCTGCACTACTTGTTCACCATTGAGCGGCACTAGAGTCTCCCTCATTTCAACCTTGTTATTAAAGCTGCTCTTGTTCCTTCGCCACTTGTGGTTTGTAGGCAAAAAACGGTGATGCCCCATGTAGCAATGCTTTGAACCCAATTTTAACCACAAGTAATCAGTATCCCTGTGACAATAAGGACAAGCAAACCTACCTTTGGTGCTCCAACCACATAACATCGCGTATGCAGGAAAATTGTTTATTGTCCAAAGTAGCATGGCACGTAGAGTAAAATTCTTCTTCTCCTTTGTTGGGATACGAGGTAGGCTACACTAGCGCAAATCAAAATTTCTACCGCGTAAAACCAGGAAGAACTGCCAAATAAGGATCACGGGATTACCACTCGACGCACTACTGGTGCGGAATATGTAGATATGCGTTGATGCAGTGAAGACGATCACGTAGTCGTTCGTAGTCGATCACGTCAACGTCCAGCAGCTCCTCAGCAGCTCGTCCACGTGCAGCACGATCGCCCTCGTGCCGCGGCTCGTCGTCGGCTCGTCGTGGCTCGTCAGCGGCTCGTCGTGGCTCGTCGGCGGCTCGTCAAAGTGCTGCAGGTGCAACACCTCCAAGGTATCCACACGTGCAGGGAGGAAGTGTCGCAAGCCGGACTGCTAGATCTGTGAGTTGCAACAGGCGAGGGCGTGGGAGGCGCGGCAGATGAGTTTCGCTAAAAAGGTGTAAACCCTAGGGCGCCCCCATGCCTCTATTTATAGAGGTTCCTGACGGGCCTCTGGGTCCGAGGCCCATTAGTACTTCTAAACCTAATCCAACTCGGATCAGATCCGAATTGGGCTTCCAGCCCCTTAAGTGTGTGACCCTATGGGTTCGGATACGTATAGACATGGCCCGAGTACTCCTACTCGGCCCAATAGTCGGTAGCGGCCTCTAGCAAGACGTGCCAACTCCTATACGCACACGAAGATCATATCAGACAAACCATCACAACATAATATACATGCTATTCCCTTTGCCTCACGATATTTGGTCTAGCTTCAAGCCGACCGCTCTTTCTCGATCCTGTGATTCGGAATCCCTTTGTAGGTTAACTCTTAACCGTACGTAGCATGACCATGCATTTTCGGATCCGATCACTCGAGGGGCCCAGAGATATCACTCTCAATCAGAGAGGGGCAAATCCCATCTTGATTGACCATGTCTCATAGCATGCTTCTTGACAAACCTGAAAGCTACCTTTATAACTACCCTGTTACGGCGTAGCGTTTGATAGCCCCTAAGTAGGTCGATCCACATCTAGAATACATGCGACAATCTCCGGTCTAGGGACAAAGCGTATATGTTGTTTAAAGAGAGAACTACTTCTCGTGTTGGGTCAGTCCTAACACATGTCTCCACATGTGTCCACATTATTAATTCAACATCTCCATGTCAATGACTTGTGAAACATAGTCATCAACTAATACATGTGCTAGTCTAATATTCATGTGTGTCCTTACATGAACTCCGACTAGGGACAACTTTAGAATAACCATACAAGTAAAGAGTTTCACATACAATTCACATAATTGCAAATCAATTCAAGTAGCCTTTAATGGATATTCAAAGAACACAATATACAAATCATGGATACAAATGGAATATCATCATCTCTATGATTGCCTCTAGGGCATACCTCCAACAGTCTCCCACTTGCACTAGAGTCAATCTAGAAGGTACCTAATACCCATAGCTCTTACATGCGCATCATGCTTAGCCTGCGAGAGTGGTTTTGTCAACGGATTAGAAATGTTCAGATCCGTGTGTATTTTGCATATCTTGATCTCACCCCGGTTAACGAAGTCTCGAATGAGATGAAATCGCCGCATTATGTGTTTGTTCTTCTGGTGGTTCCTTGGCTCCTTTGCTTGCGCAATTGCCCCATTATTATCACAGTAGAGATTCAATGGGCTGGACGCATTTGGGAACACACCAAGCTCAATGAGGAAATTCCTTATCCAAACACCCTCATTCGCGGCTTCCGAAGCCGCGATGTACTTGGCTTCTGTCGTAGAATCGGCCACTGTCTCCTGCTTGGAACTCTTCCAACTAACAGCACCACCATTTAGCGTGAACACAAATCCTGATTGTGACTTTGAATCATCTCTGTCGGTTTGAAAACTAGCATCGGTGTAACCTGTTACAACGAGCTCCTCCTCACCTCCATAGACGAGGAACATATCTTTAGTCCTTCTCAAGTACTTAAGAATGTTTTTCACCGCTGTCCAGTGACTCTCACCTGGATCAGATTGGTGCCTGCTTGTCATACTCAGCGCATATGAAACATCTGGGCGAGTACTTATCATTGCATACATGATAGATCCAATAGCCGAGGCATATGACACTCTACTCATGCGATCCCGCTCATCAGCAGTCGAAGGACACTGAGTCTTGCTGAGATGTATGCCATGTGACATAGGCAAGAACCCTTTCTTTGCCTCTTCCATGCTGAACCGCTTCAACACTTTGTCAATGTAAGTATCTTGGCTTAAACCTATAAGTCTTCTCGATCTATCTCTATAGATCTTAATACCCAGAATATATGCCGCTTCCCCTAAGTCCTTCATCGAAAAACTATTTTTCAGTAAAGTCTTTACGGACTCAAGCATAGGAATGTTATTTCCAATCAGTAATATGTCATCCACATATAAGATTAGAAATACTACAGAGCTCCCACTAACCTTCTTGTAAACACAAGACTCTTCTTCGTTCTTGGTGAAGTCAAACCCTTTGACCACTTCATCAAAACGAATGTTCCAACTCCTAGATGCTTGCTTCAATCCATAAATGGATCTCTGAAGCTTGCATACCTTTCCAGCATTTTTCGGATCGACAAAACCCTCGGGCTGTATCATATACACGTCCTCAGCTAGGTTTCCATTCAGGAAAGTTGTCTTGACATCCATCTGCCATATCTCATAGTCAAAATAAGCAGCTATAGCTAGAATAATCCGAATGGACTTAAGCATCACTACAGGCGAGAAGGTCTCGTCGTAGTCAACTCCTTGAACTTGTCGAAAACCTTTTGCGACAAGTCGTGCTTTATAGATGTGAACATTTCCATCCATGTCCTTTTTCTTCTTATAGATCCACTTGCACTCTATGGCTTTAACACCATCAGGCGGGTCAACCAAGTTCCAAACTTGATTGTCTCCCATGGACTCTATTTCGGATTGCATGGCACTCTACCATTTTTCGGAGTCTGGGTCCATCATTGCTTCTGCATATGTTGCAGGCTCATCATTATCCAACAATAATATTTCCCGCATTTCGCGGAGCCTTGCTGACCTTCGTGGTTGTGACGGTGCTTCTGTTGCCATGGGTATCTCAACTTGTTCTGCTACGTTAGCATCACTCATTGATTCTTGCCCGATCGGCTCATCTTGAACTTCTTCAAGATGCACTGTCTTTCCACTCTTTTCTCCTTTGAGAAACACTTTCTCTAGGAAAACCCCGTTCCGAGCGACAAACACTTTGCCTTCTGATCGGTTGTAGAAATAATATCCCAAAGTTTCCTTTGGATATCCCACGAAAATGCACTTATCCGACTTGGGTGTGATCTTGTCCGACTGAAGTCGCTTGACAAACACTTCACATCCCCAAATCTTTAGAAAAGACAAACTAGGAACCTTTCCAGTCCATATCTCATATGGTGTCTTAACTACGGATTTAGATGGTACCCTATTAAGTGTGAAAGCTGTTGTTTCTAGAGCGTATCCCCAAAATGACAACGGTAGGTCCGACTGGCTCATCATTGATCGAACCATGTCTAACAAAGTTTGATTACGTCGCTCGGATACACCGTTTCTCTGAGGTGTTCCAGGCGGCGTAAGTTGTGGAACAATTCCGCAACTCTTTAGATGATTGCTAAACTCGTGGCTCAAATACTCACCTCCACGATCAGATCGTAAGGCCTTAATTTTCTTGCCACGCTGATTTTCAACTTCATTATGAAATTCCTTGAACTTTTCAAAGGTTTCAGACTTGTGCCTCATCAAGTAGACATAACCATATCTACTAAAATCATCGGTGAAAGTTATGAAGTATTGGAATCCTCCTCTAGCCGTCGTGCTCATTGGTCCGCATACATCACTATGTACGAGTTCCAACAAGTCTACTGCTCTCTCAGGAAATCCTGTGAAAGGCGTCTTGGTCATCTTGCCTAGCAAGCAAGCCTCACATGTCTCGTATGATTCAAAATCAAACGAAGTTAGAAGTCCATCAGAATGGAGCTTCTTCATGCGCTTTTCACTTATATGACCCAAACGACAATGCCACAAGTAGGTAGGACTCAAATCATTAGGCCGAGGCCTTTTAGCACTTACATTACAGACAGGTGAACCATCAAGATTTAAAACAAATAATCCATTCACAATGGGTGCAAAAGCCATAAACATATCATTCTTAGAGATCACACAACCATTGTTTTCACTCGCAAATGAATAACCATCCTTCATCAAGCATGAAGGAGACAAAATGTTTTGACTTAAACTAGGAACGAAATAACAATTATTCAACTCCATAATAAATCCTGACGGGAGGTGGAGTTGCATCGTCCCGACGGTCAACGCAGCAACTCTTGCATTATTGCCCACGCGGAAATCAACTTCTCCTCTTTCCACGCTTCTACTTCTTATCATTCCCTGCATCGAATTGCAAATATGAGCAACCGATCCGGTATCAAATACCCAAGAATTAATAATTGTATCAGCGAGAAAAATATTGTCTATAACATTAACAACAAGCGTACCTAAGGTAGAAGTACTCTTACTTCCGCCATTCTTCAACGAAGCTAAGTACTGCTTGCAGTTTCTCTTCCAGTGACCAAATTCATGACAGTAAAAGCACTCTTTGTCTGGAGTAGGTCCAGGTCCAGCTTTAACCTTGGGCGCTGGGTTTGGCTTAGACGTTCTAGCCTTACCCTTCTTCTTCCAAGAATTGCCCTTCTTCTTAAAGCTAGGCTTGTTCTATATAGCCATCACATGGCTGGTACTAGCGCTTTTCTTGATGTCAGCCTCTGCTATTTTAAGCATGCCACACAGCTCATTCAGACCCTTCTCCGTCCCATGCATATGGTAGTTCGAGATGAAGTTCCCATAGCTAGGCGGAAGAGACGAAAGAATGAAATCAGTTGCCAACTCTTGGCCCAGTGGGAAGCCCAGCTTCTCCAACCGTTGAGTGTAACCAACCATCTTGATTACGTGTGGTCCTACTGCTGCGCCTTCTGCTAGCTTGCTCTCAACAAAGGCCTTAGACACATTGAACCTTTCAGTCCTGGCCTGTGTTTGGAACATGTCTCTAAGCGCCACGATCATATCGTGCGCCTCATGGTTTGTTTCAAACTGCATCTGCAGCTCGGGTTCCATGCAAGCAAGCATAAGACAGCTTACTTCGAGGTTAGCATCACATGCTTTCTTGTAAGCATTCTTAGCAGCAGCGGGTGCATGATCAACAGGTTCTTCTAGTAGTGGGTTGTCTAGAACATCTTCCTTTTTCTCAGCCCTGAGAACAATTCTCAGGTTACGGATCCAATCCGAGTAATTTGTTCCATTCAACTTGTCCTTCTCAAGGACCGAACGCAAAGCAAACGGTGTAGTGCTGCTAGGTGCCATTTAATCTACAACAAAGTAATGCAAAATACACTAAGACAAACGTATCCATGATAGAGCAAATCACATTAAACTATTTTAACAGAATCTACTCCCACTAAAATCAATATCCCTCTATTGAAACTTAGTGATTCAGGATCCACAACTAACAAGTCCACTAGTGAGCTTTAGCATCACCGCTAGCAAACAAGGTAGATCAGTAAGCAACTTTTGCTAATCATATCACATATGACTCCTGTTGTTGGGTGACATCTCTATGTCTCGGCGCCCAACCTTTATGCCCCAAGGTCCTTAACCGTTAAGATAACCTTGTTAAGCAAACCAACCCTTATGCGTGTAAGTGTCCGACACAAACCCGTCTAGTCAAGGAAAACTAGTGGTACCCTAATTTCATAGACCCACCACTAATTGTACAAGACATGGGACGGTGCAAGTTTTAGTTGGGAGGGCATACTAACTTAAACTTTGTGAGGGATCGTTCTACTTCTAACATCACAGCATGCAGAAAGTAAAACATAAACAGAATAGCATTCACACAGTTGTGACACAGTATGGCCTGTTTTCATATGGTGATCTCCATCTCCATAGAATCTGTTCACCATGGTGATCTTCATCTCCATGTTTCATGTGCGCCATCCTCCTGGTGATGAGTCCTCCAAGAACTAGAACATGCTATTACGCCTAATAGCTAGTAAAGAAGCTAGTAATGAAGATTACATAGTTGCTTGGATCATCACAGATTGGTACGCAGACCATTAAATACAATAAAGTGACAACACATATGGCTCCTGCCGTGTTGCCGTACGCGCGACACGCAGGTCACGAATGAGTTACACACATGCATCACATACACAAGGGGGCCATACTGATCACAAGATACATACATACATCCTGCAAAACAGAGTTTGGCGCCCTAACGTTCCAAACTTCGGATGCCCAAAACTCCATCTTCCAAGCCAAATTTGGGAAATCTAATTTCGCCAAAAACAACAAAGCGGTTGAATTTCATGTGTAACTTTTTCTGTAGATCAATTTTCATATAAAATTCGCCCCGATCCGAGATCGTACCGAAAAGTTACGGCTGATTTACCGAAGCATACGCATACAGCAAAAACCCGACCCCAGCAGTAGATCTCATCTACTATTGCACATCTAATGCGCCTGGCGTATGACCCTGGATTTCGATTCGACCAATCATATTGATCTTCGCTCACTGCAACTGGATTTACGTGTATCACTTAACTCCGATGGCGGAAACCGACCGGTAGGAGTATGTCGTTACACTACCATTGCAGCAAGGGCACGAAACCAGGACATAGATCAAACGAAAAACTCGCATATCTCCATATGCACACATCCCGAATCCAAAACTAAACAGCTACGGCTCTGATACAACTGCTGGGATACGAGGTAGGCTACACTAGCGCAAATCAAAATTTCTACCGCGTAAAACCAGGAAGAATTGTCGTATAAGGATCACGGGATTACCACTCGACGCACTACTGGTGCGGAAGATGTAGATATGCGTTGATGCAATTAAGACGATCACGTAGTCGTTCGTAGTCGATCACGTCAACGTCCAGCAGCTCCTCGGCAGCTCGTCCACGTGCAGCACGATCGCCCTCGTGCCGCGGCTCGTTGTCGGCTCATCGTGGCTCGTCAGCGGCTCGTCGTGGCTCGTCGGCGGCTCGTCAAAGTGCTGCAGGCGCAACACCTCCAAGGTATCCACACGTGCAGGGAGGAAGCGTCGCAAGCCGGACTGCTAGATCCGTGAGTTGCAACAGGCGAGGGCGTGGGAGGCGCGGCAGATGAGTTTTGCCAAAAAGGTGTAAACCCTAGGGCGCCCCCACCCCTCTATTTATAGAGGTTCCTGACGGGCCTCTGGGTCCGAGGCCCATTAGTACTTCTAAACCTAATCCAACTCGGATCAGATCCGAATTGGGCTTCCAGCCCCTAAAGTGTGTGACCCTATGGGTTCGGATACGTATAGACATGGCCCGAGTACTCCTACTCGGCCCAATAGTCGGTAGCGGCCTCTAGCAAGACGTGCCAACTCCTATACGCACACGAAGATCATATCAGACAAACCATCACAACATAATATACATGATATTCCCTTTGCCTCACGATATTTGGTCTAGCTTCAAGCCGACCGCTCTTTCTCGATCCTGTGATTCGGAATCCCTTTGTAGGTTAACTCTTAACCGTACGTAGCAGGGCCATGCATTTTCGGATCCGATCACTCGAGGGGCCCAGAGATATCACTCTCAATCAGAGAGGGGCAAATCCCATCTTGATTGACCATGTCTCATAGCATGCTTCTTGACAAACCTGAAAGCTACCTTTATAACTACCCTGTTACGGCGTAGCGTTTGATAGCCCCTAAGTAGGTCGATCCACATCTAGAATACATGCGACAATCTCAGGTCTAGGGACAAAGCGTATATGTTGTTTAAAGATAGAACTACTTCTCGTGTTGGGTCAGTCCTAACACATGTCTCCACATGTGTCCACATTATTAGTTCAACATCTCCATGTCAATGACTTGTGAAACATAGTCATCAACTAATACATGTGCTAGTCTAATATTCATGTGTGTCCTTACATGAACTCCGACTAGGGACAACTTTAGAATAACCATACAAGTAAAGAGTTTCACATACAATTCACATAATTGCAAATCAATTCAAGTAGCCTTTAATGGATATTCAAAGAACACAATATACAAATCATGGATACAAATGGAATATCATCATCTCTATGATTGCCTCTAGGGCATACCTCCAACATCCTTCGCATCCCAAGTATCAACTCCATTAACCCAAAGCTCTTTGAGCTCATCGATCAGAGGCTGCAAATATACATCAATGTTAATTCTTGGAGATTTAGGCCCATGAATTAGCATCGACATCATCCCAAAAGATTGTTTCAAGCACAACCACGGAGGCAGGTTATAAGGAATTAGGATCACCGGCCATGTAGTGCAAGTCACATTCAACATCCCGAATGGATTGAAACCATTTGATGCAAGTCCCAGCCTGACATTACGTGGATCCAATGCAAATTCATCCTTATACTTCTCATCTACGTGTTTCCATGCCTTCGAGTTAGCTGGGTGCCTCACTTTCCCGTCTTGAACCAATTCTTTCTTGTACCAACGCATATACTTCGATGTGGTCTCGTTCATATATAATATTTGTAGTCAAGGAATAAGTGGAAAATACCTTAGTATTTTACGAGGAAAGAGCTTCTTCTTTACTCCACCAGTGCCACTACACTCACCAACAAGCCCCTCTGAATCTGAATTCTTCCACCTACTCTCCCCACATGTTGGAAAGGTGTCCATCTTTTCGTAATCTCCACAGAATAACACACAGTCATTGACACAAGCATGAATCTTTTGGTAGTCCAAGCAAATGTCTCGAATCACCTTTCGAACTTTATCCAGGGTATCTGGGACACAATGTCCTTTGGGTAGCAAAAGACAGAATAGGTGAAGTATTAGCTCCATTGCATTGTTGGTAATACCGAACATGCACTTAATCAAAAATAGCCTGACAATGAAGGATGCTTTGGTGGCCTCCTTGCAACCTGGGTACAAATCTTTCCACACTTCTTCTAGTAATTTGAAAAATTTCTTTGCAATTTCTCCATGTATAGCACCACTAATTACCAAGGAAAGCAGATTATTGGCGGAGCCACCATCATCATGATCAGCAGCTGGTCCTTCACTCAAATCCCGATCACCATCCACAACCATTGCTTTAGCAGCACGGCATTTCTATTTTATGAAATCCTTGTTAAACCCTCTTTCAAGCAAGTGTTGTTGAACCTCAACTTTCCTTCTGTACGCTATGCAATGACACCTAGTACATGGACAGGGCACAGTCTCTCCTGGATAGGTGCCTTCAAAGGTATCCCCAATGAATTTGTCAAATCCGAGTTGCCACGCTTCATCTGACTGAGGTAATAGAATCCACTATGATCATCATGTGCCATTGGAAAAATCCCAGGTACAGCAGGAGTTAGAACACCAAATTCACAATTCCTAAACCATGGGAAAAGGGTGCTCGTTCAGGATTTAAAATAACCAATATTTATAACATATTACAAAACAAAATATATTGAAATAACTCAAGTTTCGTGCACGTGATCGATGATATCTTAGGTTGATCGCTCAAAACGCATTAGGAAACAAAATACCTTAGGCCGATCGATCATGCTGAATGTTCTCCTGCGAAGTGGCTACTCGCGCTCCTGCGATCAACCAGGGCGACAGGGCGCAGGACGGGCGAGACGGCAGGCGCGGCGCACGCTCGGCGTTCGGGATGGAGGAGGTGAACGTCACGCGAAGAGAGGCTTGCGACACGGCGTGAGGGCCAGGGGTTGTTTCGATCTGGTTTAGGTCCGATCCCTCATGAAAGAAAGGCCTGCCACATGGGCCAAATTACATATGTGTTGAGTTCAACTTGGGTGAGGCCCACCTACAAACTCATCTATTGCCACACCTAGAAATATCGTTGCAATACCACCTTGTGTGTAGCAACAATTTTGGTGTTCGTTGCTATATCTAAGACTCGTTGCAATATCTAAGACTCATTTGCCACAGTATAGTTTTGCGTTGCTATATCTAAGACTTTATTCGCAACAACTAAATTGCATTGCTATAACATAGACTCTTTTGCAACACACAATAGTACTAATAGGAACGCTTTATATTCGTTGCGATATGGACATCTATTTGCAACCATTACAACTAGCGTTGCATTAACGTCGCCGTAATTACAATGCAAATATATTCGTTGCGATATATCCACCATATTGCAACCAACAAAATTTATATCACAACACCACACAATTGGTGGCAACATGTCACCCTATCGCAACCAAAATTGACTACTGTTGCAATAACCACCATGTATAGCAATGAAAATTAATTGTTGCTAAAAAAACTTTGGCATTAGGCACAAAACCTTGTAGGCAACCTCTTCTCCCCCCTATAACCGTGTGATCCAACCTCCGACGTGTCTTCTTTCTCTGGTCGAACAATACCATGCTCACCTGCCCCCACTATCCACTATTGTCTCTTTGTGGTGCTCCCGCTGCCATTATAACGAATTGGTTTTGAGCACTCCAGCCTCTAAATTTCCACACCACTAGTCTAGCCGCTATCATACCTTTCCTCTAACCCAAGGGGTCGCTGATGGACCCCATAATCATACCCCAAACCCCCACCCCCTCTCCTAATCTCGTCATAGCTCACTATCGAACAAACGACTCCTAGGTTTCTTTCGCGTGGAATCGAGGAACATGGAATCATATACAAATGATGAAATGTGTGTCATGGTCTTTGTAGCCATGCCAGTTGAGGGGATATGTGTGGATCCCGTGGTGGCGCTTGTACTAGTAACAAAATTTAAGATTGTATAGCACTATTAGTTATATAGTGCGGAATTTGAATGGTGTTCTCTTGTAGTGTTTGTACAATGAGTTAGGGTGAAAGGTAAATTCAGTTCTTACAGTTTCACAATTCACACGCATGCAACTAACTCCGTCTTTGTGATCCATACATTGTATGATTTGGATTTTATACGATAAACTAAAGTTGTATAAACAACCATTTTAACAAAAAAAAAGACAATAACCAAATTGAACAGTGAAATGCCTTCAATCTGCTCATGGCTCTTGCTTCCACAATTTCTAAACAAATCCTATATTTTTCCTTTTTGAAAAAAAATTAAGACTTTTGAGTTGGCATAATCGACATACGCATTCATACAGACGGCTTAGGGCTAACCAATACTAGTACTGCTAGTCTCATCTCAGTTGAGATGAGAACCATACTCCCTCCGTCCCAAAATAAATACACTCTAGAGTTTGGGTGAAGAGATCAATGTTAGTGAGAAATTACATATATACCCTTATAAAGATGTAATCATTGCACTTTGGAAGGAGATAAAGTAGAAAATGATAACTAGAGTTATGTGGTCCAATTCCTAAACATGCACTTATTTTGGAATAAATTTTGAACTTTAGAAATGCACTTATTATGGGACGGAGGGATATGTTTTGGGTCTGATTATGTCATCCATCCGAGAGGCCTTTTGTTTCCAAATATATACTGGTGGCATGCAACATCAGCATATGCACACTGGCATGGCCACATGATTAGCTGCAATGTGGTGCGCGCAGTAGACGCGAAAAGGAGCGCGAGCTAGCTAAGCCGCGGGATGATGATGAAGCCAATAACGTGCTGGAGCTGTCGGTCGTTCTCTCTGCGCCGTCACATGTCGCGCCGGCCGATTGGCTGCATGCTCTCTCGCAATTGCATCGCGTCGCCATCGAGTGGCCCAGCGGCGTCAGGCAGCAGCTGCTCCTGCCCCCTGCTCACCACATGTATTGTGCCATCCATTCGAGCCCCCTCCTCGAGGATGATGACACACTTTGACCTAGAGTTTTTTTCTTTAGTTTTGACCTGGGGTTTATGCAAGGTGAATTAATTTACATTAGGACCTCGTACTCTTTTCCGTTGTGCAATCGGTAGCTGCAGAGACGATCGACATCAAAAACTCCTATCGTTACCGGCCGCATTCCAACGACTCTGAAGGTGATGTGTGTATGCTAGGGGTGTTTGGATACACCCAACTAAAATTTAGCACCTGTCATATTGGATGTTTGATGCTAATTAGGAGTATTAAATATAGGCTAATTATAAAACTAATCGCACAGATGGAATCTAATTCGCGGGACGAATCTATTAAGCCTAATTAGTCCATGATTTGACAGTAGGAGATTCGTCTCGCGAATTAGCACAAGGTTCTGCAATTAGTTTTATAATTAGCTCATATTTAATTCTTCTAATTAGCATCCGAACATTCGATGTGACACTGTTAAAATTTAGTACACAGCACATAGTATCAAACACCCTCTACCTGCGGCATCAGGACATCCACTGGTACGTAGGATTGCGGCATTGGAGCGTTATCTTATCTGAGAGTGAGAGGGAGCTCTGAATTGAGCTTTGGGCCTCGACTGGCGCGCGCAATTCCTCTTTCCAAAAGATAGGCAGGCAGAGGCAGGCCTGCTGGCAACGGCAGGCAGGCGCATGTGTGCGTCGCGACCGAGGGCGGCAACAAGATCGCAGGAGGGGGCAGGGGGTATCAATCCCCTCTCATTCATAGGGATCATGAGTGGTAAAGCGGCAGCGACCATCTGCTCGCTCGCTCGTCACAGTCGCCAGCCTGAGTCGCCCGCGCACAGAAACACACAGCGACGGCAGCAGCGATGCGAGAACCAGCAGACGCAAACGCGTCGCGTCACTTTCCCTCCTCCATCCCTGCATCATTTCATTTGCTCTTGCTCTTGCTCCTCCCAGAGAGAGCCGGAAGGGAATCTGCAGAGGCCGTCGCGGCGCAGCCACGTACGGCCGCGACGCTGAGCTAGCTAGCGCAGGGTCACACGCACAGGACACGCTACAGTCTACATCTACAGAGGCCATGGCTGGCTTTGCTCTCTACCTCTCTCTCTTTATCGCTTTTGTGGCTAGCTCGGGATGCGTCACGATGCTAACATGCCCGTTTGCATCTGTGATGTGCAGCAGCTAGTTGCCGGCAGGCTTTGGCCATGGCCTTTGGGTGGCAGCCGCAGCTTTATCGCGGCCCCGTCGTCAGGGATTTTACGTGCGTGGGTGGGGGCGGTGGCGCGCGCGGGCCGCGACGCCGCGGGCACAGTGCGCGCGCGTGTGGATGTCCGAGGCGCGGCAGCGTTACCCATCATCCACTCCTACTCACCCATCAGCCCTCTACTCCCCCTTTGCCCTTTGGATCGATGACCTGCGCGCGGCCTTTTCTCCGGCGAGCGCGCATGCGACGCAATGAATTCCCCTCTCCCGCGCGGGGTGGAGAGCCTTTTCACAAATGGCTCGTCAGCTTTCGTTCGCCGCTCTGAAACGCTGCGCCTGCCGCGCTGCCGCGCCTCGTCTACTTCCCTCCCTCCCTCCTTTCTGCAGCCTCGGCCGGGCGAGGCCATCCCGTGCCATGATTTGCGTTTGATGCGCCGATGATGCATGAGCATGACCGCCCGCTGGTCAGCCTAGGCTAAATTTTAGCCCCCATTACATCGAATGTTTGAACACTAATTAGGAGTATTAAATCTAGACTAATTACAAAACTAATTACACAACCCTTAGGCTAAATCGCGAGACGAATCTATTAAACCTAATTAGTTCATGATTTGACAATGTAGTGCTACAGTAACCATTCACTAATGATGGATTAATTAGGCTTACTAGATTCGTCTCGCGATTTAGCCTAGAGGTTCTGTAATTAGTTTTATAATTAGCTTATATTTAATCTTCCTAATTAGTATCCGAACATCCGATGTGATAGGACTAAAGTTTAACCTCCTCCTCCCAAACACCCCGTAAGCCTTCCAGCATCTCTCTCATGATTCATCAAGGGCCTATCTCAGCTGCTACATGACACTGGTTGATGCAAGGTTGCAGGCCTCTGGTAGACTGGTAGTGCTAGTCGTAGGCTCGTAGCTGCAAGCTAGATCGAATGCGGAAAAAAGTGCCGTGGATTTTAGTGCGGTTTTGGCTGCCTCTTGTCCCTGGAATCACAGCTCGCTACCTGCACAATTATTGTCTATCATGGATTATACGTGTTTGTTTAGTCTAACTAATTGTTCCTGCAAAATCTGGAACTCAAGCTTCAACGTTGTACAATATAGAGGATCTGGAAGATCTGCTTAACTCCAGTACAGGCTCCAAATTAGTTCACGAGTGGTGCAAGGCATGCCAGTCAATTTGACCTGAAAATTGACAAGGTAAACATTAAATTCCTGAGTCAATCGGCGGAGAAGCCTTTCGAACTCATGGGTAGGCATTCTTGGAATAAACACCATCGCTGATAGATATTTAATGTAATCATGCAGTGTAAATAAATAAATCATTAATGGTATGTGCCATCGGCTATATGAGCCGACGGGCTAAGATAAAGCCTTGTAAGAGAACAGTCATAAAAGGAGCCCTTGCTAACCATGTGCACATCAAATATATTAATAGATCTAGTCAATGTCTTGATAAGTGTAATTGAACCTAGACAAGGTAACACGAACGAGAGGGCATCAATCTATTAACCTAAGAGATTAGAACATAGCAAACAAGGACCTCTTGCCTACCACTTATAAGCTAATTAAGCTAATAAAACCAAATCAATATCATGACCGTGTAATCGAACTTAGACAAGGTAACACGGTGAGAGGGCATTAACTTCGGCCCATTAACTTAACTGGACAAGCTTGCGGCAGCAAGGCCTCATACTTCTAAGAGTATCGGCCCAATGACGTCATCATACTTCTAAGAGTATCGGCCCAATGACGTCATCATACTTCTAAGAGTATCGGCCCAATGACGCCATCATACTTCTAAGAGTATCGGCCCAATGACGTCATCATACTTCTAAGAGAAACGGATAAGACCCAACCGAAGCATCGGCTCTGAATAGTAGCATGCTGACGTTAATGGGTCGACGGTTAACAATACAAGGAGCAGGAGTAAAGATCTATCAGACCTAGCATATATAAAGTGATAAAAGCATTTAAGATATACCATCCGGTACGATATGATAACTGTGAACATTTAAACATGGCAAGGGAGCCGATGTGAACAACCTAACCAGATCTAAGCCATTTGATAACTGTGAGCAACCGTCGAAGACAAGCAGAATATTGGATAAAGCCTAGAAAATTATACTTGCAATCTAAGATAACTCGATAACTAGCCACACAACCGAATATCAGAATATAAGACTTAACTTAGAAAGTCCTGATAGAGGTCATAATGACCGAGTGACGGTACTTACAATTTTGCCTGAGATCGAATCCGATGCAGCTGTGCGCGCAGGAAGGAACTCGTCGAAATTACTCTACTCCTACTCCTAGGATTTTTGCAGCGTGGCGCCAAAGGTTGTGTTTGATTGATTGATGATTGATTATCTCACAAGGCTCACAGGTTTATATTTATACCCTGGAGCAAGCTAAAATCCTAGTCGAATACGACATGACTATTACAGCTATTTCTAAAAACTACTAAAGATAAATCTTCACGCTTTCCCTTATTTGGTGGAGTCGATTTCGTTTCGGACTGGGCCCGCCTAGTCTTCCATCGGCTTCTAGAATCGTTGTCGACAGCGGCTAGTCTTGGTCAACGCAACTCTTTCTCTCTCCTCTATCGGTTGTCAAAACTTTATCCACAACGGTTGACTCTGGCCAAAAACCTGTGTCAACACATGCCCCCCAATTTTGGGATATAATATTATATTCCAAAATTCTCTTCTCTTGTTAGCACTTTGCAGGTTCCGAGCCGATATCCTTCCAAAACCAAAAGAGTCATTGCCGCAATCATGATTCTCTTCCCGGTCTTCACGATGGTGTCGCCCTCGATTTTTGAGATTCACCTGATCAACAATACTATTACATAACTGTCCCGTCCCTTCATCTTCTTCACCAGGCTAAGCAAGCTCTCCGCCACTGCAAAATCAAAACCAGATCTCCACTTCCGAAACCATCTTCAGACGCAGCAGTTGTAGAAGCATGTCATCATTCTAATGGCTACAGCCACCGCCATCCTAGAGGTATTGTACATCACCGCCTTATTTTGATGCTTTTAGATCTGATCTGGCCCCTTTGCGACATTTCTTAATATTTTTCCCATTGCCCTTCCTATAGGTTCTTAGAGATCACGTTTTGATTCCACTTAGCGACTTAGATAATGCATTCTTTCTTGGCCCCATGGGTGATGAGGATCCCACTGATTTCATCAATGCCGAAACCCAAAGGATTCCTTATAAAACCTCCTCCATGGATTTAACTGTCTAGGAGAATGGTTTTTGCTCATGGCCTTGCAACCCTCAAGGTTGGAGGACATGGTACCATAGGATGTTAGTTGCTAAGATGGTAGAATGGGACGACCTGTGCATTGGCCATTGTATTGAGCTTTCTTTGTTTGACATGGAAAAACATGAACCTATGCTTGCTGTTGCCTCATACTTTTGGTCCGATGCGCTGAATGCCTTCATGTTCGGGGATGGTCCAATGGCTCCCAGTCTACTGGACATTTACATGCTGATAGGCCTTGATTTTACTTCCTCTGCTTCTCCTTTTCATCTCAAAGAAATAAACACAAACTGGATACAAGATACGATGAACTCGAGCCGATACATCGCTACCTTTACCAAAACTTCAGAAACTATCAGTGACAAATAACATACAACCTTTCTGAACATGTGGCTGGAAAATTTCGTGTTTTGTGGATCAACCTTAACCCCTTCATCAAATTCACAGTGTTTTGCTGAAAAACTATCTGTTGGTGGTGAAATTCCCTTGGAAAATACCTTTTAGGCGTTGTATATTCATTGATGCATCATGTGTCAACTAGACTGAGAACAGGTTCACCTATCGGCTCAATCAATAGTCCATGGTGGTTTATCCAGTTTTGGCTCAATGTCTATACTGCTTTGACATTTGGAAGAACTCTGACAGCGAACTCCTTCCCGTCCAACTATGCTGAAGGTGATAAAGTCATGCGTCGGAGATGTACCTCCTTTAGTGAAGCAGCATCGGCTTGTTGTGGAGCTTTATTGATAGCATCATCAGTAGTCGATCTGTTCAAGATTTTCTACACTGGATTTCTCCAACCATCATCTCGCTGGTTTGTATATGCAGAGAAGAACAATAGCTTCAAGTTCCCAACTGACTTAGACTTGGACCAAGTAGGCATCAACGATCACAACGCAGCTATCTTATTAACAAGCATCTCCCCTTGCATACTGCCTGTCGGCTTTGGCCAAGACTTTAAAGCCTTCTTCTGAGTTCTATAACCCTTCAGTCTTCGCTCGTCAATTGGGTTTCGGCCAAGTCCCAATGGGCCTGTTTTTTATGGACAAAGTAAGAGCCAGGGATCCTCTGAATCAACCCCTTGAGTTTGATAGACTAAAGAAATTGACTACCTCAATACCCTTTCCGGCCCACTTAGAATGGCAACGTCTCTCAGGATTTGCATCGAAGCTTTTTTTCTTATGGTGGAACGAATGGTGGAGTCATCTGGCCAACAAATCAGCTACATATTACTGCAAGAAAATCTTCCTGGAATATGATTCAAACAATCAGAAAACCTTCATTCTTAATCATCTTCAGTCTTTACTCTTGCTTCCTCTTATTTTCTTTGCTTCTTTGTGTTCTCCAGGAGATAATTGATAATGAAAGTCCGACTGTGAGTAATTCTGGTTGGCCGATTGATTATGGTCCACCAACTCCTGCTCCAATCCTAGGATCCGGTGCACCTCCTATATCTTCTTAAAGGTACCCTGTGGTGAATCCACTTCGGATTAGCTTGATTAAACATGGTTGAGTCGCCTAACACGCGACACTCATACCTTAACCAAGTTAACACGAAGTGCCGTCGGATTTCATCCGATTTAACAACTTGAACAGGACCGATTTAGCAAACTCACACGAAGGTGAGCGATTCCAGAGAATACAACAAGTCCATCAAGTTAAACAAATTTGGCCATTTAGTTCGACAACAAAACGAAATCAAAGTTTTACACGGTTCAAAAGGAAACAACAGAAGATAACAGCGGAAGCTAAACGCAGGGGTCGGACGTCCTTGGTGAGGCCCGCCAAGACGTCAGTGATTCCTCTCCTCGCCGTCCGAGGAGGGATCCCACTCGACCGTCCAACCCGGAGGGAGTTGCGGCGGCCAAATGCCAATAGAAGAAGACTCGGGAGCAGCGACTTCACCTGAAAAAGAAGAGCCACAACAAGGCTGAGCTACTAAGCTCAACAAGACTTAACCAACCGGGAGTAACTACTCCACCACTTCTAGACATGCAAGGCTCTTTGACTGAGGGGTTTGTTTGCCAAAAGCACTATGCAGATCCCTATTTTCAAAGTTTTAGCTCAGGTTCTAAGTTCATTATCCGGTCTAAGTTAGCAACTTACTCTAAGCAAACATAGAACCAACCAAAAGGTATATATATATCATCATCAAGACCATGTCAACATCAGATTCCTTTATTACTCAGGGTAGCATAGCGATCAAGTAGTCTCAAACTGTGAGAGGCAGACGAATCGATTCGAGTTCTTTAACCATGCATGGTGAACCTAACCTCACGACATCCGCGCACCACCGAGGGTCGCTTCCTGTGTCGGCCTTCCCCATCAATTCCCTAACCCGTGTCGGGCCCATTTCCTTTGGTGCAATGTTCCACAGACCCGGCCTCTGCCGTTCTGTGACCACACTTGCCACCACGTGCGGCCGCAGGGGAAACTCCGTTCCAAGGACAATGGGGCGACCGCTCACGTCTAGGTTCAATCCGGTACTCGGCTTCCTCATCCCATAATAAGTATGAGGTTAGTACTTTCAAACACTTGATCACGAACACCACCACTGTCGGGCCTTAGCAAGTTCCATAGACAAACGGGGCGATCAGCCGACCATCAAAAGTTAACCAAAACCCTGCCCCGTCCATCATCCTTATAGTTGTAACAGAAAAGAAAACAACCAACTCCTACAACTCGCGAGTGACAGGAAATCACTCGGCTTTTACCGCTTCCTATTTAAGCATAGCAACTACTCGGTCCAACAGCTAGTGTTCAGATCAGGGAACTAAGTCATGTATCTACGGTTTCAAACAACACCTATACGTAAATGCACAAAACAAGACGGAGAAGGCATGTGCAAGTTTGGGGGGAAAAACTGGGTTCATGCTCCGGGGCTTGCCTTCAAACAAGGAGGAGGGAAGCTGCTCTTCTGCTTGGGCGGCTTCGGCTTCTGGAAGTGGGAGCTCAGCTACAGCTTCATCTTCTAGCGCCGGGTACAGTTCGTAGAAGCCATCGGTGAGACGCAGCTCTACACGAATGCAATGCAAGGGTTAGCACTTTAGACGGTTATTTCAACAGCAACACTTGCAAGTTTTAGCCCAGAAACTTGTAGCAAAGCTACGTAAGAAGGTAGGGAAGTGTACTTGGGTTGGTGGAGATCAAGATATAAGGGTCGGATGGGAAGGAACTTATGATCTGACCCTTAGACTAGAGGAATAGATGTGCTGGGGATCCTCAGACTTAATGCAGAGAAGTCCCCGGTTTTACACATATATACCCTCGGGTCTAGAAAAAGGATACAGCCGAGCTCTCGGGCGAGGCGGAGAAAGGGTCAGCGAAACAGATAGGGTCGGGCGAGACGGAACAGGGGTCGGGTGGACAGAAGGGGTCGGACGAGGCGGAAAAAGGTCGGATGAACAGAAGGGGTTGGATGAGGCGGAAGGGGTCGGCAACTTACCTTCGTCTTACAGGTGAAGCTTGGGGGTCGGGAAGGAGCAGACTTGGGCGGAAGAACTGGAGCACTAAGATTTGCAGCGACGATGTCCGACGGTGTTCCGGCGGTGGCGGTGCTTCTTGTGGACCACAAGCAAGCTCTTGCGCAGCGCGGAGGAGCAAGCGGCTGGGTGGATTGGGGAGAGCGGTGTTGAGCGGAGAGGAGAGCTTCTCAGGAACTTAGGCGGTAGCGCTTGGAGCACGAACAGAGAGCAAGGCGGGAGGGTAGCGATGGCGGAGGGGGCTCCGGCGGGACTATGCCATTCCCTTTTATAGTTGCGCAGAAGGAGAGAGTTGGAGCGGCACGAAGACCGGGAAGAAGCGATGGAGTGCGCTGCTGGGGCGGCGATTGAGCAGCGGTGCAGTGGAGCAGGACTTCGGGGATGACACCGGCGATCATTGGGCACCGAAGATAGGGCGGCGCAGGCGCGGTTTTGCCGGTGGTTGAGATTTGGCGGAGGCGGGCGTCGTCGTGCGGTGGATCTGATGGAAGTGACCGAGGGAATGGCTCTAGAAGCGAGGGCGCACAGGTGAGAAGACAGGCAGGCTGCGGTCGCGCGGGCGAGCGCGAAGCAACAAACTGTCGGGGGCGCATCTCTGACAAGGCGGGAAAGGAGCTGTCACGGCCGAGGTCGGGGTTGGCGAAGGAGGAATCGTTGCATAGCGCATCTGGGGCGGCGCGACTATGGAGGGGCGGCGGATAAGATGGGCGGCATCGGGCCTTGCGGCCGGGGGTCCAGCGAGGTGATGATGGGCGCGAGCAGCAAGGCGCTGCAGAAAGGGTTGCAGAGGGCTTCCGCTGCGATTGGGGAAGGGGGCGCGAGAATCCATCCGGTCGTGGCCGGCGACGGGGCGGAGCGGTGGATGTCGGAGGAAACGAGCCACGCGGCGGAGAAACTCTGAAGCGGGCATGCCACTCGAGTGCGTCTGTCACGGGAGATCTGGGAGAAAGATTTTGTGGGTCCGTCGGTCAATCTCGGTTGGTCCACTGCTCAGATTGAGAGATACAGTGGTGAGACTTAGAAGGATCTGGCGGTATGGGTTTGGGGTCAGCAAGGTCGGAACTGGGGAACCAGCGGAGAGGGGTCGGATCTCAGGGGTCGGAACCGGGGTCGGGACCAGAACTGAGGGTGAGCACTCAACTCGGGAAAACTGAGAGGGGGATTAGGGACTCGGAGTTGATTAACTCGAAAGATTTGGGGTCGGTCGTCATAGCCTACCCCCCTTAAAAAGAATCTCGCCCCGAGATTCAGGTGTAAGAGGTAACTAGTGGGGGTGTGCAGTCCTTACCTCCTTGGCTAGAAAGAAAACCTTGGAAGTGCTTGTTCAGATACTCTTCTGTCTCCCATGTTGCTTCATCCTCCGTGTGGTTTCTCCAGAGGATCTTGTACATTTTCACCACTTGGCGTCGGGTGCGCCTCTCCTTATGGTCAAGAACTCTAGCCGGGTACTTGGCATAGGTCAAGTCGGGCTCGATTTGAAGTTGCTCTTGCTCTAAGATCTCAGCTGGGACTTGGACACATTTCTTCAGTTGAGATACATGGAAAACATCATGTATGGCCGAGAGTTGTTCCGGGAGTTGGATCTGATAGGCAACTGGTCCACAAATTTCCACAATCTCATATGGGCCAATGTAACGGGGAGCCAATTTTCTCTTTACTCCAAACCGTTGCACTCCTTTGGTCGGGGAGACTCGAAGATACACATGATCACAAACATCAAACTGCAGGGGTCTTCTTCTCCTGTCGGAGTAACTCTTCTGTCGAGATTGGGCAGCCTTGAGATTTGCTTGAATCACCTTCACTTGTTCTTCTGCTTCTACCACTAGATCAGGACCATAGGTTTGTCTTTCTCCAGCTTGTGACCAATTGAAAGGTGTCCGACATCTCTGGCCATATAAGGCTTCAAACGGTGCCATCTTCAAGCTAATCTGGTAGCTATTGTTATAAGAGAACTCTGCCAATGGCAAGCACTTGTCCCAATTTTTGTCATAATGGATGACACAAGTTCTCAACATGTCTTCAAGGATCTGATTGACTCTTTCGGCCTGACCATCGGTTTGAGGGTGATAGGTTGAGCTGCGGATGAGCTTGGTGCCCATTGATGCTTGTAGCTGTTCCCAAAAGCATACTACAAACTGAACTCCTCGATCAGAGATGATCGTCCTAGGCACACCGTGTAGGGAGACAATGCGATCAAGGTACAACTCTGCATACTTCTTGGCCGTGTATGTGGTGTGGAAAGGAAGGAAGTGGGCAGACTTGGTCAGGCGGTCCAAAACAACCCAAATGGAATCATGTCGCTGTGATGTACGGGGCAGTCCAACGATGAAATCCATGCTAATGTCTTCCCATTTCCAAGAGGGAATAGGTAGGGGTTGCAGGGTACCGGCTACCTTTAGATGGCTGGCTTTGACACGTTGACAGGTATCACATTCTGAAACATACCGGGCAATCTCGGGCTTCATTCCACTCCACCAGAAGGTTTGACGGAGATCATGGTACATCTTATTGCTGCCAGGATGGATTGAGAACTTAGAGAGATGAGCTTCATCTAGGATTTGCTTTCTCAGATTGGGGTCGGCTGGTACAACCAGTCGGGTTCCATAATACACCTTCCCCGTCTCATCCTGTCGGAATTGTTTATACCCTTCATCCTTCAATGAAATCTTCTTTGTGATCCGCCTTACTTCCTTATCCTCTAACTGTGTTGACCCTATTGGGTCTTCCAAAACAGACTCAAGAGATATGTGGCTGAGGGTTCCATGGGAAACAATTTCCAAACTGAGTTTTCCCATCTCATGACACAGAGTCTCGGTGAAGGTTGTTGCCGACAAGCAGTTGCAAAAGGTCTTGCGGCTAAGAGCATCGGCCACCACATTGGCCTTGCCGGGGTGATAGTGCACTTCCAAATCATAGTCCTTTATCAACTCCAACCATCTTCTTTGGCACATGTTGAGGTCGGCTTGAGTGAAAATGTACTTGAGGCTCTTGTGGTCGGTGTAGACGTTGCAGTGGGCGCCCATCAGATAGTGTCTCCATATTTTTAAGGCATGAATCACTGCTGCCAACTCAAGATCATGGGTCGGGTAGTTCAGCTCATGAGGTCGTAACGCCCGTGAGGCATAGGTAATGACTCGGTTGTCTTGCATAAGAACACACACAAGTCCAGTGCCAGAGACGTCACAGTACACGTCAAACGGCCTAGAGGGGTCGGGTTGAGCCAAAACCGGGGCTGTGGTCAGCAAGTGCTTCAGGGTTTTGAAGGCTTCCTCACACTTGTCGTTCCACACAAATCTGACCTCTTTCTTCAGCAGCTCTATCATTGGCTTAGCTATCTTGGAGAAGTCCGGTATGAAACGCCGATAGTAGCCTGCTAGTCCAAGGAAACTTCGGATCTGGTGCACTGAGGCGGGAGGTTTCCAGTCCATGACTTCCTGTACATTGCTGGGGTCGACGGCTATGCCATTCCGAGAGATAGTGTGTCCTAAGAACTTGACACTATCTAACCAAAATTCACACTTGGAGAATTTGGCATAGAGCTGGTGACCTCTCAACCGTTGGAGAACTACATGAAGATGATCGGCATGTTCTTCTTCGTCCTTCGAGTACACTAGGATATCATCAATGAACACCACTACAAACTTGTCCAACTCGGGCATGAACACCGAATTCATGAGATACATGAAATAGGCAGGTGCATTGGTGAGTCCGAAAGACATGATTAGGTACTCGTAGAGTCCATATCTTATGGAGAAGGCTGTTTTGGGGATGTCGCATGGTCGGATCTTGATTTGGTGATAACCTGATCGGAGATCGATCTTGGAGAACACTCTTTCTCCAGCTAACGATCAAACAAGACATTGATGCGGGGGAGTGGGTACTTGTTCTTGACAGTCACCGCATTGAGGGGTCGGTAGTCCACACACATACGTAGACTCCCGTCCTTCTTCTTCACAAACAGGGCTGGGCAACCCCAAGGTGATGTGCTAGGTCGAATGAAGCCTTTTTCCAACAGATCATGCAACTGGGTCTTCAACTCGGCCAGCTCAGCAGGCGGCATCCGATAGGGTCTCTTGGATATCGGAGCGGTGCTGGGGATCAACTCTATGGAAAACTCTACATCTCTATCGGGCGGCATGCCGGGCAAGTTCTCTGGGAACACATCCGGGTACTCACAGACAACAGGGAGGCTTTTTAGCCGGGCTTCCGATAGAGGGTACGCACAGGGAAGTGCGCACTTGAGGTGTTTCAAGGGGAGGGTAGAACTGCCATGAAAGGGTGAGTTGATGTGGAGGGTTCGGGTAGCTGTGTCTAGAACCACTTGGTGTCTGGTCATCCAATCCATCCCAAGGATGATATCTATTCCTTCCAGGTCAAGGATGATGATATTTTCCTTGAAAAGAGTTTGGCCTAGCTGGATAGGTACAAGGGTAACGATCTGGTCTGAGGCTATCTTCCTTCTAGGAGTGGAGATCACATATGACCCTTTTGTGTGACCGACACTCAGCTCACATCTTTCTCTAGTCTTACTCCCGATGAAGCTATGGGAGGCTCCCGAATCAAACAAGACAACAACAGTTTGATTTAAGACAAGGAAAGTACCCGTCATCACTAGCGCACCTTCGGGGAGTTCGGTCAAGCTAGTGTAGTTGAGCCGTCCTTGGCGAACTTGTACCTTGGGCCTTCTTCCCCTGTTCGTCATGGAGTTCTGGCCAGGCTGCTGATTTCTGCTCCTGGGGCAGTCCTTAGCAAAATGCCCTTCATTGCCGCAGGTGAAGCAGCGGTTACCAGTTGCAGGGCGGGGTGGTGGCGGTAGGGTCGGCCGGGGCGCCTGTGGTTGGAAGCCAGGAAAACGAGGTGCTGCTGCTGGTGGGGGTCGGGCAACCCATCTTCCTGACTGCTGGGGTCGGCTGGGCGCCTGTGGAGGAACCATCCGGAACCTTCGAGCGGGCTGGCTCGAAAATGCCACGGAGGCCTTTCTCTTCTGGTCGACTTTGAGAGCCTGCATGCAATCCTCTTGGGAGATGGCCAAATTGACCAACTCGTTGTAGGTATCCACCTTAATGGGGTTCAACCTCTCTCTAAGCTCCAAACTTAGTCCTCGACGAAATCTGTCCCGCTTCTTCTCGTCTGTGTCCGCATGATAGCCGGCATAACGGCATAGGTCATTGAAAGCTTGGGCGTAGTGCAGGACATCTCGATTTCCCTGGGTAAGAGCTAGGAACTCATTGAGCTTGCACTCCAGGAGACCTTCCGGAATATGATGCCCTCTGAACGTGGTCTTGAACTCGTTCCAACTGACCACATGGTCGGTCGGCAACATGGCATGGTAGTAATCCCACCAAAGCCTGGCGGAGCCACGCAGCTGCTGAGCTGCAAACCGGGCCTTGTTATGGTCAGGGCACGGGGCGGTGAGAAGCTCGAACTTGGATTCGATTGTGCGAACCCAGGCATCTGCGTCAAGCGGGTCTTGCGTCTTCTGGAACAAAGGGGGCTGCGTCCCCAAGAAGTCCTCATAGCGAGCAACATGAGGCTGTTGCTGCGCCCTTCCCCCATGGGGCTGCTGTTGTTGTTGCCCCTGCACGAGATGTCTCAGCAGCTCAGTTTGAGCTGCTAAGATTGCCTCCAGTGGAGACGGGGGCGGGAGCGGGGGCGGGGGCGGGGGAAGATCCTGCCTCTGCTCACTGCTGCTGGGCACGGAGCCGGACCTGGTGCGATGCGTCATCTGCAAGAGCCATCGTTCCATTAATTCCACAACCTCGGAAGTATTCCAACCAAAAGGGAACGCACATGTTAAATCCTCAATGTGACTCTTGCCGACAATGCAACACAACACAGCTTTATAAAGGAGATACACATTTCCTCTGCCACCTCAGTTAACAACTATCTTAGTTCTGCACACGGCTTCGGGCGAACCATAGCCAGATTCCGGAGTTCCATTACATCTGACCTTAGGCCAAGGGGTCGGGCTAGGCGAGACAGCACAAGAAAAGGGTCGGCGAAACGAACCGCACAAAAAGGGTCGGGCGAGGCGGAGAATTGCCTCGAGGGGTCGGGCGCATCTATTCCTAGACTAATCACCACGATTACATCTATTCCTACTAAGAACATATGCTAGCTAAACATATGAGAATAAGCATGCATCATAGTAGATCAAAATAAACACAAGATTAGATTGATATCACCATCGTGTGTACATAAGCCTTGATGATCACAAGGCTCGGCTCCAGAAATCCACCGTGGCTTCGCCGCGCAGGGACGACCATGGTGGCTAGGGTCTAGCCTAAGCCATCTCCTAGACAACCTCGAAGACTTGCAGCGACCCTCAACTCCCTCTGGTGTGTGTCCCTCTATTCATCGACTTCTGGTGGATTGATCTGCGTGCTCGATGAAATATCAGAGTATTTATAGTCTGGAGAGCGCGTGGCAGAAACTGTAAGGCGAGAGGAGCAAGGAAAGCCCCAGGCCGATCAGCCTAGGGGGTCTAGGCCGATTGGCCTGGCCCTTCCTTGTGGCCTCTCGCTCCCTCCTTCATCCCCAAGTCTTCTTAGGTGTCCTGAAGTCTTATTTTTACTTGCATGTGGGCCTGGCACGTCGATAGATTCGGGATGAGATTGATCTTCAATAACTTCCCAAATTATCTCCACTTGATCCTCTTTGAATCCTCTTTGATCCTGAAGTGATCCTTGCTATATCTTCACAAACTTAGCCCTTAAGTAATCTTGGAGGAGTGCTTGCCAAAAATGAGTATCAGAGGAGGCCAGAAGACCTTTTGGCTTGGGCTCCACCAGGCCGATCGGCCTAGGCTCTTTCTGAGCCTGCTGGCCTTCGTCTTTGATAGATTCGTTGCTCATTCGGGCTTTATCCAAAAATATACTTTTAGGTCCAATTTACTGAAAAATAGAATGTCCTCCAAAATACAATGCATATGCGAAAACGGGGTTATTTAAGGTGCCAAGTGGCGGGTTAGTATAAGAATATGTATGAAAACACCATTTAAATGGCACTAAAAATGTGTCAATAATGAGCGTAGCTATTTAATGTTGTCTATAATATAAACTATTTTAATAAAATGCAGTAATCATTGGATTTGCATCATGATTTTACCCAAGCGAGGAGAAGCAGTGGTACTCGACTCAACTAGCTATGATAAGATAGGTACCAGGATTTCATAGGCATTATACAAAAGTACAACATTCCTTGGAAGTACTTATATGCATGTTGACATTCTATGTACCTTGTATAACTAACTCTTGTCTTTATATCCTTAAAGTGCATACAAGCTTAACATACTAAGAGGCGGGCCCCACAATCCAAAAAGGATGAAAGCTATGAAAATAATATATCATAAATACGTAAGAACATAATACTTGTTTTTTCATATATTGTAGGCTTGTCATTAATAACAACTCATCACTGTATCATTTTTCTATTTGTTTGCAGTGCCACAAGCAACCTCCCGGCACTGTGCTATGTGGATATTACGTGTGCGAGTTCATCAGAAACAATGGGAGGTACCGGATGAACCCTGAAGATGTAAGTCTCTTATACACTGCCATGTACTAACTTCATAATGGTAATACATCCTAATCTTCATTTACTATTTAACTGCAGATGCCTACCAATCAACGGTAACTACACCAAGATCGAAGACAAACAAATCGACAACATTTGTACGGACATGACGAGGTTCATCCTACACGAGATTTGTCAAGAGGATGGAGTATTCTTTGATAAAAATGACGTGTTGATGACGGACGAGTGCACACTCGTCGTAGATGGGCGAACTAGTTTAGCGTGGCAAAAAACTGCTTCTTCCATATGTTGGATTTTAATAATGTGAATTATTTATTATGTATGATGCAATTTTTAATACTGTGAATTATTTATTATTCAAATTTATTATGTCATGTTGTGTGGTTGGAGATACATATTTCAATTTGGCGGCTAAAAACTAGCAGGAAATATAAATAATAAATAATTCACGGCTAAAAATTGGTGGAAAATACAAATATAAAATAATTGATTGGGTTTTCCTGATGGACTGCTTAAGCGCCCATCAGCAAAGAAACCATCTGTACTGGCGGGTGTTGTAACTACACTATCAGCATAGAAATCATCTGTGCTGGCGGGTGGCTAAAGATATCCACCAGCATAGAACCGTCTATGCTAGCAGGTAAGTGCCTACCTGGCATTTGTGCTGACTTGCTGTTTTACCCGCCCGCTGACTCAAGGTTGCTCCCGTTTTACCCGCCAGCAAAAACGTTTTTCTGGCCTAGCGAGAGACAGCAGCACTACGGGACGGCGCGCCCCGGCCTAGCCCCAGGTGGCTCTGCGTGCCGGCCTGCCCGACGCCCGGGCCCGGCCGCTGTGCTTTAACAGAGCGCCAAGCACAGTTTGGCGTACAGGGGATTCCCCGGTCCTGGCAGAAGGCCAGCAGCAGCTGCAGCGCGGAAGAGAGGCCAAGCCGCCAAGGTCATGCGTACTGGGTTGGAAATTCGGAGTTGGGCTGCACGAGCCAACAAAAGACAGCAACAGCCAACAGCAAGATGAACCAATAAAATGCCCGTCCGTACCACCAACCAATCTACCCTCCTTGCTCTTCTCTCTCTCTTCCTCCCTCTGGTGTTACGTTGTCCATTTGAGGATCTTGAGCTTCTCCTCGGCCTCCTGATCCAGAGGTGGGCCACCGAAGCCGAACGCGCGGCGGAGTGGGCAGGATTGGCTCGGGCGGCGCGCGGATTCGAAAGGACGTGATGTTTTTCCCTCCTCAATGGGCCGGGAAAGGCCACACCGGGCTAGAAATTCGGAGTTGGGCTTCACGAGCGAAGGAAAGAGAGAGAAGGAATCGTCGGGCCGGGCGGGAAAGGTCACACCATGGTGGCCTCGTTGGACCACGGCCTCGTGGCACGGAAAGAGGATGATGAGATAACACGAACGGCGGCGCCCGCCGGGTTCGCAGCCAGGTAAGCCGATAAATCGGAATTGGCAGGCCGCAATTTGGCGGTTTGGCTTCCTCGATTCAATGGTATGTTGTATTATACATATTTCCTAATATTATTGTGATATTCCACGAGACCACGATGAACACGAGCTGAAGCTCCCAGTTCAATCATATACAGATGCTCTGCGATTCTTCAGATATAAACCCACACAGCTAAGATCATTCAGTGTGCACTGAACTGAAAAAGACTTTCTGTGGAAAAATGCTGTTCGCTGCCACTTCAAGCTCATGGTTTCATGCCGAGCAGCGGCCAGACGCCCAGAACCACGTTTTTTCAGGCTGGCACAATCCAACCGACAGCCTGGGCCATAGGCACAGCTCACTGCCCCCTTTCAAATTCTAAAACCCGCAAAGCATCAGCATGACTTACAACAGAGACAATGTCCAGCGCAGCAGAGGAAAGCATTCAGAGTGTGATGGCCAGCTCACTGTTCCACACACTGCCAATATCAGCTCTCCTTGTCACAGACACAATCCAGAGGGAACATGCCTGGGTGGGGATTTTCCTTTAACACGATGTTTTATTTGCTATAACTTGGTACAGGATGGCATGTGCCTAAAGGATTTTTACTATATGGACAGGGAAATACTTCTACAACACAAATGCAGTCAGAAAGAAAAAAAATCAGGGCAAGTAGTAGAAAACAGGAGAAACCGCGCTGCTTAATCAGTCTTGCTGGTCTGCTGTGCTTGGTTGAGCTTGACCGGGCGCGCCTCGTACCCGCCTCCCTTGCGGGTCTCGAGAGTGTAAGGCATGTATGTTCCGAGGATCTTGTCCCACATGACGAAGAAGGGCTGCGAGAAGTTGTACTTGTTGCCATAGAGCTGGTGGTGGATATCATGGTAAGCGCTGTTGTTGCTGAAGAAGAGATGGAGGATGTTCCCGGGTAGCCAGAGCCCGCAGTGGTCATCGACGGTCTTGATGGTCGCGAAGGAGAAGAAGAATATGCCTGTCCTTGGGGTCATACCGGAGATGAGGAACGAGAGCGCACCCCCGATGGTGTCCAGGATGAGTCCCTCCAGCGGGTGGTTGTAGAGAGCTCCAAAGGCGTAAGGGACAACAAGAGTGTGATGCTTGGAGTGGACGTGCTTGTACAGGAATTTGTTAATGTGCATGTATCTGTGCATGAAGTATTGCCATGTGTCCATGACGAACATTGCGATGATAAATTGCAAAGCTATTACCAGAGCGGAAGGTTGCTTCCTCACAGTTCCACTCTCATCACCAAGAACCTGCAGTTCCAGGAAATTACATGATTGTAAATCCAGTTGTCACAGGTGAAATTTCAAAGTCAACTCCAGAAGCAACACGCAGAGCTAATGTTGGTCAAGGGTAGAAACATAAACTTTTGCAGTCAGATTGCTTAACCCAGTGAGCCAATTCAAACTTTAACAGCTCCTAAATTGTGTTGCCTTCAAAATTCAGTTTATTTTTGCTACATTCCAGTTTCCATTGGGAAATTTCCCTAACATGCAAGTAACAAAGCTAATTCTGTTAACAATTATTCAGCTGGAGACCTGTTCAGCAGACAAAAGCAACAGTCGACATTCAGGTCTTTGGTTAATCTCAGAGATTCCATTATCTTCTTATTTATAGCACACAGACACTGGGTGTAATTGCTACAGGCCTCCGACCCAATTCCTGAACCTACTGATTTTACCTTTGTCGATTACCAAGGCATCAATACAAAATCCCTCAATTTTTAAAGAAAAGGTTAAGTGACACTGAAGTACTGAACTGTGATCCACATCTGCATGCTTAACAATGGTATCATATTGAAACCATCTCGAATGCCGTCTACATACCAAACTGAACATTTGGAAAACAGCTAACAAATACTAACACTAAATATTACTAGCGACACATTTCAAGAGTTGGGGTACCAAAAACAATAACCTTTTCTCAGAAATTAGATGCTGCAAAGAGCAATTACCGTGAAGAGGAGCAGTGAGACGGCGATTTGGAACGCCTGCTGGACGAGGACGCCCCTGACGACTGTCCACTTGGAAACAATGTTCCTGACCTCCTCCCCCTTGGGGTGGAGCCGGTAGTCGTCCATGCCCAGCCCGTCAAGCACAACGTACAGCCCCGAGTAGAGCCAGTACACCGCAATCGGCACGAATGTGCCCAGAATCTCGTCGGAGACCGCGAATGCCATCCTCACTCTTCCCCCCCAAGAACACCTCGAAGCTCGAATCTTCACCTCCGCAGCAGCAGCTGCCACCACTGGACCCTGCGACCGTCAGCAAGAGCACAAACAGTGAGATGTTAACCAGCAGCTGATTGGGCTAAACGAATGCTTAAACACCAAATCCCGCAACCAAGCGGCCGCAATGTCTTGGCATTTTGAACTAGCAGATGAGCACCAGCAGCGGGAATCAACGGAGACACACCGCAAATGTGCAGTCCCCCAGAGGATTCCCCTAACTAATGACCTCAAGAAAGCATTTCCCAAAGAAGAGCGTGAAGAAATCAGGGCGGATCTTGTCCTTACCAGGAAAGAACAAGAAGCCTCCCAAACGCTTCTCCTGCAACTCTGCTCCCAACAGGGAAAAGAAGCGCCTTTTCCTTGGATTGCCTCTGCTCCGGGATGGATGAGATGAGATGAGATGGGATGGGATGAGTCGGCCGCCTTGTCCGGCGACTACTTATAGCTGGGCGGGGAAGCGCAATGCGGGTGGTCTGAGAAGGCCGGCGAGACCGGCGACTGCCCGCGGCCCTGGGGAGATTTTTCCTCTCTCCCCCCGGCTTCAGTCCAGTCCAGGCGTGAGGGAGGGGGGAGACTAGGCAGGGGCGGTCGGGCGGAGAACTGGAGAAGGCGAGTCGCGCAATCCTACTGCGCGTTGCTGTTTTGACTATTTTGGAGGCGCCTTTCCGGCGGACCGGAGGCGGACTCGTTCCCATCCTCGTGCTTGCCATCGGGTTCACGCTGTCTGCTGTCTTGTGTTCCTCTCTTGGTTGCCGCTCTGCTGCTGCTGGAGTGCCGGCGGGCGGAGGGGCTTGACCGGGCTCAGAGGTGGTGGCTGGGCTAACTAACTGGCTACAAGGTCTAACCCTAGCAGCCATAAAAAAATGGGGATGGCTGTGGCACACAGGATTGCAGGACGTGGGGACGGATTTTCTCTGCACAACAGAGGAGGTGCTGGGTGCACATGCGTCACTTACTTAGGAAACTTCCTGATGAAAATGTGTAATCTGTTCCGGGTCAGTAATGCAAATGTGAGAGAGCAAAACATTGACTTAAATAACTTGAATTGTAAATTGTTTCTCCCTTTCGACAAAAATGTATTGTTTTGGTTGGAAGCAGGAACTTCACGGCGTGCATTCGATAAAATTCTCATTCTACTAGATGATGTATTTTAGAAGCTCTTTTTTTCTATAAAAAATTCTCATATGTTTTTGGTAGAAATACATGACATAGCTACGGGATAAAGGGCGAGCATATTCTACAAATGTATTTTTTTAATTTATAAAGCCTTAGCGACTTGTTCGCCAAAATCTTTTTTTTTTGCACTTCCTCATTCTTTTATTGAACTAGTAAAATTTTGACTTGATTGTTTAAAAAAAATTGACTTGCAACTACATGGCTACATTTGAAAATACAATTCTTTGATGTATGTGAGTGAAAACACAATTATATTTATTAGACGAACTAAAGTTAGCACATTGGGTTTCCTCACCCTCAAGATGCATACCTGGTTTTCTTGAAAAAACAAACACAAATCTCACAAGGGAAAGCATTGTTTTTTCTCTCTTTGGATAAAAATACTCCCTCTATTCCAAATTGTAGGTCGTTTTGACTTTTTTAGGTTCATAAATATTATTATACATATAGACATATACTATATCTAGATGCATAATAATATCTATGCACCTAGCTAGAAAAGCCAAAACGACCTACAATTTGGAATGCAGAATCTCTATTGACTCCGTCCCCGAAACTAAAAGATATAGTTATAGCTTCGGTTGACTTGCTAGCTTACGGAGTCAGTACTGTACATAACATGTCAACTTTTGTACATGCCCAGCAATAATTGTAGCGATTATCACAGCGTGGGAGAGTGAAAGATAGTTCCACTTGGTGTTCTATACTTCGGCTGAAAAAATGTCTGTTAGTTGTTTGTCAACTACGGAGGAAGAAACGGAACGCAGGGAATTGAAGACACGCTGGACAGTTTGGTTCAGCGACTGTGGAAGCGGTTTAGACCATACAAGACGACTTGCAAAATCCGAACCTTCAAAGCCATCCATTCTGGACCCGTACGACGACACGGAATAATGCTCGACCGTCATCTCTCTCTCGAGTCTTTGACATACTTTTGTACGCGCTCGTCCTCCTGATGCTCAAAAGTCGGTCAGCAATGGCGCAATTAAATATTACAGGCAAATCAAGTGAAACAACTGACGGTTTCCATCTGTTGCGGCTACATGTAGTCAGATTTAAAATTAGACGCCTTGGTCTTTTAATGTGGAAAAAACGTTTAGAAAGAGGAAGGAAGGAAGGCCGTGGATTCTTCATACTCACATGGTAAGGGTAAAAGGATCCACTTCAATCAAATTTAGATGCCTACTTTCTTCTTAATAAAGAAAAAAACATATGTTTCCTCCGTCCTCATGCCTCCGCTCTCGCCTCAATCTTCTGGTTGTCGATCCGCTGCTGCCACTTACGCGACGCAAGCTATTTCTTTCCCACACTCCTTGACTACATCGTTGCTCCATTTTGGCCGTCCAATGCCATCCCAAAGTCAATGGCATCCTCACTACCTCATACTCACTCCAACCACCATAACCGGTTTATATCCTACTGTCTTGGGCCTTTTCTCTAAACCTCGTAGCTCGTAATCAGAGGAACCTTTTCTTTCCAAAAAAAAAAAGGCGAATAAGAGGAACCCCTCCGGAATCGAAGGTCATCGCCACCGGTGATAAAAATTTCGGCCGAAATTTCGTGAATTTCGGTGAGGACCGAAAAGTGAGTGAAAACGAAATCTAGGCCGAAAGTTCGTGAATTCGGTGATTTCGGTGAGGACCGAAAAATGAGTGCAAAACGAAATCTAGAACCCTGATCGCCACGAGCCTATCCACTGCCTTTTCCGTCAAATGAAGAAATTAATCAACTTACCATTTTATGCATGCTTCGCCTATAATTGAACGATGATAGAGGTCATGTGTGTATATGTCCTCAGTATTTGGTTCGATGAATAGTCCATATCTGAAGAACAGAATTAGAATAAGTTGATTCATCCGTTCGCGAAACACGACGCCACCATGATGAATCACGCCATTGAGCAGTCCAAATTTGTTGCCTAACCAATTCAGATTCACCACACGGATTACTTATCATGTCAGCGCTAGTCTGGACTCTGGAGCGTGAAACTGTGGGCCACGAGCCCATGAACCATGTCAGGGTCAGTCAGGCCGTGCTGCTAACGAAATGCTCAGCATACCACAGAAGCTGCCGCCTACGACTACGAGCGCATGGCTCAGGGTCAAAGCTGCTCCATCAAACTGTTCTTGATGGAGCCCTGTCCCGCAGTGAAAGCACCAGTGGAACGTACTACTCCGGAAGCAGGAAAAGCTCAAATATTTATTGGGACTACTTGAAGCACAACCACAAAAAAGTCGCTGCATTCATCGTTCACAAATTCTGAACTGGCTGTTAGTTTTCAGAAAAGCAAAATTCTAACCGGCAGCGAAACAACCAGACTACCATTGAGCCAGTAAAATTGACAGCTTTGATGAACTCGTGACCACAAATGCAAATAGTCAGAGATGGTTTCCTGATTCTCGAACTGCATTCTCCCTGCATAGTCTATTTTGACATTTCGAATACAGAACATCTGATGCATATCTGTTTCGACACGTGCAGATCCTCAGAAATGAACCTGCATAAATACCCCTGCCAGAATCTAGTAGCCAATCTGCAGATTGCAGGGAACCACACGGCCCATACTACCAGTATGGGCATCATTCCGTCTGCAGGATAAAATGAGCACCAAGCATGCCAAAAGAGGATGTACAGCATAAACAGTTTATACCAACTGGATACCGAATGCCGTTCATCCAGTGAAGGATGTTTAAGGAAACAGAGAACATAACCTAAGGTAAACAACAGTTGAGGTTGTAAGATGAACATCCTGACTTCTTACGGTAAAGGTGAGACTAACAACAAAAGCGATGAGTGTTGATCACTCATCAGCGGTACGCTGGCCCACCACCAAAGGAATAGAGTGATGAAACTGGGACACCGGGTCCATTAGCCCTTGCAGAGACAGGCCTTGCGCTTGTTTCAGCATAAGCAGGGTGAGTCTCGTAAGCAGCTGTATAATAGGTTGAACGGGGCAGGGGGTCCACAGCCCGGGTAGCAAGTCGGTCAGAACGGTAGAGGTCCTCCAGATGATCAGCTCGAGTGGTGATCCCCACACGGTCAGCACGAGCAGCAAACTCCCCTGGAGGGTACAGCTCCTCCACATGTGCACCACGAGCAGCAATGCTCCTAGTATGATAGAGATCCTCCAAGCGATCTGTGCGGGAAGATATCTCACCTGGCACTCTTGTGTAATCCCTAGGAATGATTGTATCCCTAGTGGTTATTTCAGCTACAGTTCTGTCAGCATATCTGAAATTTAAGAATTTCAATTAGTCAGGGGCGTATCATATGGTTCTAGACTTCTATTGGACAGATGCAAGGTATTGTGAAAACCATAACACCATGTAACTACTGAATTAGCATTTACATCCAACACATCCATAGTACACAAATCATATAATATGGATGATAGGTTGATAAAAAAACAGTATGGTGCATGTAATGTAAACTGAAACAACAAGAGAGCCAAATGGTTCATAGCTTACCGCTCAGGTGCCAGATTCTCTGCAGATCGATAGTATGAATCACTGGATGGAGCCAAAGTATGGTAATATGCAGCTGGGACATGTCGAAGCTCTGGCACAGAAGGCACATGGTGATGCTCTAGAGTTAGAGGAATGTGTCGAGGCTCAGGTGCAAGTGCTGGTTGATAATATCTGTTGTGATCACCCCTAGCCAAAGAATGGCCAAGCTCAGACTCCACAGGAAGTGGAGCAAAGCGTGGTGCCCTATATGGATCCTCAAGAGGAACACGTATAACTGCAGGGCGCCTTTCCTCATCAAACCTTGGCTGACACACTTCTTCAATAGGCAATGAAGGCCACCTTTCTTCAAAATGATATGGTTGCCTTCGTTCTTCACGGTGGCGCCTTTCTTCACGGTGGCGCCTTCCTTCACGGTGATTATTTGGTGCAGGCTGAGGTGCATTGGCAGGCTTAAACAGCGCAAGTAGCCTATGGACCTGCATAATATTACATATTCATAGCATTAAGAATATAAATTAGCATTTATGTTTGAAAAATCCTGAACTACTATTGAAATAATATTTGTAGCACAATTCCAAGACACTTACTTGTCTTGCAGTGAGCTCCGGGTCAAATTTGCTCCTTGCACTGTAATTCTCCTTAATAGCTTGCTTGATACTACTCTCAGTGAGAGGAAGGCAATCTTTATCAATCTTAAACTTAACCTGCATTGCAAACATAACACAGTTACAAATACAATAAGAATGATGAATATTCAACACCACCTACTATAGCATGAGTTTCCAAGTGTCCCTCTTTAGGTCAGCTTCCGCTTTAGCTTCCCCGTACGAGAAAGGCAGAGCACCACCAAGCGCTAAGATAATTTGCCAACTAATTGGGAAGCAAAAGTTGGGAGTGAACTGAGAATCCCTATAACTTACAGCTTTTACAAAAGCTAAAGCTATGCCAAAGCGGGGGCAACATCGTTCTCGTGGATTAGTGTTTGGCAACGAAAACTGTGAAAGGGAAAATTTGGAGATGCCACTACAAACTTACAAATCATCCAATTCTTCATCAAAAGGTTTACAGGGTCATGCTAATGAAGTAAACTAAATACCAATACAAATCGGAAAATCGCAAAAACTCACTTGCAAGTTGGGTGTGTTTTCAAAAACTCACCTACGCCTCGATTCCATACGATCTAGCAATTACAAGTTTTATGTGTTTCAAATTTCCCCTTAATACCCATAGATCAAATATGGTGGCATCTCCAGCCTTTGCTTCATTGCTTTGAGTAGCCAATACAAGCTGGCCAACGAGTTTTCCATGACTTTGGTGCCGCCACTGCAAAAATCTGCTCACCTTCAAATCTAACCACCGTTGTCCTTTTTTATTCTACACTCAAGTGAGCTCTGGTACAATTACTCACACTTGTATCTATTACACCTCTCACCTCTCCATGCTATAAGCGATGAGCTGAGACATGACGAACACCGCATGATAGTAATGTCACTCGGTCAACCAGCTTGGAGGGAATATGAATTGGCATAAACTTAAGGTAGCGTTTGGATGTAGATATTGAGCCTCAGAATTCGGAATTGGCATTGATAGTTCCGAATGTCGGCTGTTTGGATGCTCTGGAATTCGGAATTGGAAATGGAGCCCAATACCAATACTAGTCTGATTTGGCATCTAACTCAATTCAATACCAAGGCCTCCAATATCGACATCCAAACGAAGCCTAAGATGTAACTAGGTAATTTCGCGATAAAAAGTTTTAAAAATCTTCAGCCCACACTACAATCTTACTCACGGCAGCCTTCCAGCCATCAAAATAGAAACACAACAAAAAAAAGGGCCCTCGAGAGTAAGAAAGGTATGAGCACTATTACTATATACGTGTACAACTAAGACTGCATATTGTTTCCAAATAGATTTTTTCTTGAATATGAGTAAAAAGTCAAATTCAAAATTTGAATTAGTCCAAAATCTAGCGAAAGCAATCAGATTAAAATGGGTTTTTCATATTCAAGCGGTTTGGAAAATTAAGGGCAAAAGTACCAGGACACCAGTTAGCATCAAAGTGGCATTCCCTACATTCAACTACCAAACATACCCACTCAACTGATGTATCCCACGTCTTCAATTCATCATTGATGGTTGTTCAAGAATTCAGTTCATATTTTAGGTTCCTATAATCAGATTTAAACCAGAAACCTATCAAAAAAGCCCCTCCTTAGAAGTTGCTCATAAGGGCATATGCATCATATATTAGACTAGAATTACATGTAAACTCCAAAAAAGCCTCCACAGTGTCATGACTGATGTAACGAAATGGCAAGCTCCAACATGTGTCAAATGGTTATCAATGCTGAAAGCTTTGTTATCTACAGCAAATCAAAAGTACGTTGAGTCCAGGGTGAAGTGGTCACTGCCAGGTAGTCAATACTACCCAAAAGAAGAATGAAGGTGGGCTTTGCTAATCTTGGGTTTAATTATCCAAAAGTTGCAAACATTGCCCAAAGTATGATAAAAAAAGAGAGAGAAAGACTTATATGACCTTTGTCATCAAGCAAACAAAAAAAAGGAACAGCCAACATATATTGATTCAATGCAGAACAGTCACGCATAAAAGATACAGAAATTCATCAGTTGGAAACAGCAGAGGAACAATAGGCCTTGCTCAGTTCTCAATTTAAGAATCAGATAGCCTAGAGTGATGTAGAAGGGACACTAAGTTAAATGGCATGTGTTTTATCTACAGCCATATATTGCTATCAGATTGGCAGAATGAAGTTTTATTTGATAAATGGCCATCCTGAAGCGCAATAAACCCCAGTAACAACATATACCAAGCACACAGCAATTTTTTTCGACATATATGGACATGTGAGTGACAAACTATTTGTAACAAATGTAGAAATTTGTCTATTACATCTAAAAACACCTGTTTTCTCATAGACTAATAAGCGCGCGCACCTTTCACTACTGCTATTTCTCCAGCACAAATTGAGAAAGAAATTTACGAACATCTATAATCCATACATGTCATGTCTAGTATAACCAAGCAGAATACCATATCTACTCCTGTCCATTCTTTAGCATAGCATACCGAACCACAGGTGAACCCTATTCTCATGCATCCTTCAGAACAAGACATAGACCGATCAAAGCAAAACAGATCACCTACTACATTCGCTGCGTGCGAATCTACGAAATGGAAAGGTAGAATTACCTGTGCTGGGAACTTCCCATCAAAGGCTTCTGGAACAAGGTTCAGCCCACCATGTGATGCTGCCTTGTACACACCATACAGAAGCTTCAAGTCAAAATCATACAGGAATAGCCTTGCCCCTGGCCTGATTTTCTTGACCATTCCAATCTTCCCACTGGGTAGCCCGAACAAGAGGTTCTTGTAGCACTCCTGCTTAGTCTTCGCATTGCACATGAATATGAACCCTGCTATATCACCCCTTTCTTCCTTCTTGCCCACAGCCTTCCTCCCCTTTCCCTTACTTCCTCCATCTTCATCAACCTCCTTCCCCTTGCCATTCCTAGCCCTCTCTCTTCTGCTCTTCATCCTGCCATCACCACCTCTATTATCAGCACCCACGCCCTTGCCCTTGCTTGCGGCAGACGCAGCCACAGCATCAGCGTCAGCTGGTTTTGGCTTCAGCTTTGCCCCCGAAGCTGATGCTTCAGCAGTGGCTGGCGCTGGTGCAGGCTCAGATCCTTCAGCATCACTGGCTGGCTTAGGCGTCTGTGCCACAGGTGATGCCTCAGCAACAGTGGCTGACTTTGGCATTTGGGCCCCAGGTGATGCCTCAGCAACATGGGATGGCTGCGGTAAGACCGCGGATGCAGATGCATCGCCACCAGCAGTGCCTGCGCCCACCGAGGCGGCCTCGTCAACGGCTGCAGCGGCGGCCGCTGCCTTGTCGTGGTTGGCCCTGACCCTCCGCTTCTTAAACTTCGAGGTCTTGGCCGACCCAGGGGTAGACGGATTCGCCTTGGATGGTCCGGCCGCCGCGCCGGCAGAGGCCGCAGTGGCCTTGGCAACGCCGTTGGGCTTCTTCACCATGGCCGCTGCTCGGTGCAGCTTTGGGGAAGAAACGAGAAATATTACCACAAAAGCATAATCGGATCCACAAAAATCGACAGATTATCTCTCCGGGAACAGGGCGCACGGGATAATTGATCGTACGGCTTAAACGAAAATTGAGAGAGGGAGAGAGAGAGAAAATCTACGATTCTATCAGGTTCGAAAAATTTTTTGGGGGGAATCAATCGTACTCCTCAACAAGAGATTTGGGGAAAACAATTCTACGATTCCACAAAATTCGAGAGAAAATTTGGGGGAGAGTCAACCGTCCGGCCTAAACAAAACATGAATTTTTTTCTACGATTCTATCAGGTTGGGGAGAAAATTTTGGGGGGAGGGATTGAATCGGCAACGGCGAGGAGGAGGAAGGGATTGCAGCGGCGTACCTGGACGGCGATGGTCGGAGGAGGTAGGGATTGGAACCGTGTGCCAGAGGCGACTGGATATATAGGAAGAAAAAAGTTGCTAGATTTTGCCTGATTGCATTTAGACGGTCCTGATGAAGCCAACTGATAGAAGACTGTTAATCCATGTCTTTGTTAAAGTTAGGGGGTTCGATTCCCAATCGAGTCCTCTTCCTCAATTGATTTTTCCCCCAAACGATCCATGCCCGAATTCGTGTTCTTTCGGCTAGTTTTTGTTAGGAAAGACGAGACAAGTGGCGTGTTCGGTAGTGCTGGCTGCACAGCTGCAGCCAGCGTTCAACACAGCAGAGCTAGCGCGCTGAGCTGCTGCAGCAGCAGCACTGCAGCTGTGCAGCCAGCACTACCGAACAGGCTGAAGGTGTTTTTCTCGATTGAATCGTGGTTACGAGGATCATCAATCAAATTTTCTAAGATCAGATGTGATGGTCACCTACTCTGCTACACACATGTAGGCTGGTCAAGTAACGCGAGGTCGACGCTTGCCACGGATACGGAGGAGAGGTCCAGAAAAAGGTCGGATGAGGCCATGAGGGTGTCACAACTGTCCCATGAAAATAGCGCAACAAATGGTGATTCTAGTGGACGAAGGACTTGAGATAAAAGGAGATTGACGGGACATAACTACGTAAAGCTATAGTGGCACCGACTCGAGTAAAAAGGACGAGAAATGAAAAAAAAAAGGGGGGGGCAAGAAGTAGAAAACATACCTTGTTCTTTGAATCTTGGGTGGAGTGGTGCCAGTAGACATAACATCACCTTAAGGTAGGTGCAATGTAATTGATATCATATAGATGATCTTAAACACCAAATCGGGGTGGTTCTAAGTAGCTGATGTGTTGATTCGCCTAGATACATCATAGACTAGATCCACTCCATTGCTTTTACCCCATGCCATCTTTGCAAGTTTAGAATCTGTTTGGATCACTTGACGGTCACTCACCTTGCCTCGTCGGGAGAGACAAGTTGTTTGGTATCTATTTGTTTCACCCTTTTACCTGGAAAGCCCACCTCGGGTAAGAAAATCATTACTGATTCGGCTCTCCAGCGTGGGCAAGATTCGCTTGCCACTCGCATGGGCTACCCGAGCTGCCATCAAATCGGCCTCGTGTTTCCACAACGATCTCTACCGTTGCCGAATCAAGGTTCACCGGCACCAAATCGAGCTTCCCTTCGAATTGAGCTTCACTGCCATCGAATCGAGCTCTACCACCATTGAATCAACCTTCTTGCTGCCAAATCAACCTCCGCCGCCATCAAATCGAACGCTGCCACCATCGAATCAAACTCCACTGCTGCCAAATCGACCTCCACCGCTATCGAATCGAACTCTGCCACCACCGAATCAACCTCCGGTGCTACCAAGTAGACCTCCGCCACCGTCTAATCGAACTCTATCACCATCGATCAACCTCTGCTGCTGCCAAATCGACCTCCACCACTGTAGAATCGAACTTTGCCACAATCAAATCAACCTTTGTTGTTGCCAAATCAACCTCCGCCACCATCGAATTGAACCCTGCCACCGTCGAATCAACCTTTACTGCTACCAAATCGACCTCTACCACCGTCGAATCGAACTCTGCCGCCATCGAATCAACCTCCGCTACTATCAAATCAACCTTCGCCACCACCGAATTGAGCCCTACCACCATCAGATCGAACCTCTATGTATGTATCGATCCCCGCCATATGCCGGATCGAGCTACGGTCCGAGGCAAGGCGAGCAGCGACAAGGGAAGCAAACAATCCCCAGGAACCTTGCCTTGCCTTGCCCGGCGAGACGAGTGGTGACAAGGTATCTAAATGGACCCTAAACCTATTCTCTCCGAGCTCTGAACTAGAAGTGGAAGAGATGAGGGAGTGGCGGCGCTGAATGGAGGCTAGGGGAAAGAAGATGGTTGTGGAATAAATAGAAAGATGCTTTCTGATACTTAGGGTTAAGGTTAAGGGTTAGGACTTGATAAATTGGACTTTATGGGCAGCCAATTTTACACGCCGGCCTAGGTAGGTAGTCTGGTTTCTCTTTCCATCTCTACCTCCCCTTCTTTTATATAGTTTCATCTGTGATTACCAATATAGGTACCTAGGAATGGCCTAGGCTTTAGGCTAGTTTGTAGCACGAGAGATGTATAGAACAACATACAATGAGTTGAGGCAGTAGTTTGTCGGCAAATGGAGAGCCACCGAGGAATGCATGAATGTGCCAGTAAAATGTATGGTTGCCCAAGGATACGTAGAGAATAATGTTCGCTCGTTTAATTAGAGGGTTGTGGCCCTTGTTAGTATTCTTAAAATGACGCAACCAATAACAGCCTATTCTCTCCATTCCAAATTGTAGGTCGTTCTCGGTGCATAAATATTATTATGCATTCAGAAAAAAAACGGAGGATAAGCAAGCGTTCGCACTAATTGCCTCGAAATCACACCCACGTTAGACATCCATTCACTGTCGTGTAATAACTATTTAAAAAAAACATGTGTTCTTATAAATGAAAAATCTTGGCGGAAGCCGCGTTTAACAAATGGCCGACAAATTTATTGTCCATCACTGCAATTTCCTACATCTGCATCATAGGAGCAGCTAGTAGAGTCCTCACAAAAAAAAAAAAGGAAAAAGGAAAAAAGGAAAAGGAAAGTACTCCCTCTCCGATCAACTTTAAATGGCGTTTCTAACAGCCAGTTTGGTTTGCTTGCAGTTCCATATAAAGTTAACCGGAGGAAAAACTAGTAATAGCATTTAAAAAAAATACTAAGTGGTTAGTGCACAAGAAAAGGAATGACCGGCAAAATAAAAGATGCCAACCTGAACCAAGTAAACTTTTCGTTTTTCCTTATAAATACAATTGGAGATATGCTTGTTATTCGATAATACAGGAATGTTCATCTACAATTTCCTCCCAAAGTCCCAATGGATTACTCATTCTCTATGCCACAATAATCCAGTATATTTTAGCCGACAAAACATTTACTATCACAAACAAGCTAAAAAATCTACAAGAACATTGTTGCCCAGCACAAAGATACAAACTTCCCTACAGAGGAGCAACTTTGCTAGAGATAATATAGGTACCACTAATGTGCGATCGAAGCTCTTTTGCCCCGCAAAAATAATGTGTGTCAGTGGTATCCTTATTCTCGGAGAATCTCTTGAATTTCTTCAAAGACCAAAGTTACATAGGGTTAGGAATTCCATTTCAGTGTCGACATGCTTTGTCCACAGGGCCTTGTACTGGTTCAAAGCGACATCAAGCCAGGGCTTCATGTTCCCATCGAAGTGTATCACTGCAGCACTTCGGATTGCCTCAGGGCTGATGCTTGGATTATAGCCAAGACCCATTACATGCCATGACTTGTCCAATGCCTTGGTATTGCCATAGAATGACATCAGTCCGGCTGTTAGAACAGATGTTGGATCCCATAGCTCACCATCCTCATTCTGCCACAAGAATATACTAGCATTGGTCACATAGTGCAAAATAGAAGTGTTTTACTCTGATAATAAGGGGCAAATATGGGCATCATTTGCATAACTGCATGCAGGTATTACACAGCAGAGGCCAATGGTGAACATATTGTTAGTTAAAATATGAAGTACAAAAGCTTAGGTTTCAGAGGAAAGTATCAGTAGAATGCATGAACCCTATTCCTAATGAAGACCTGGAAACTGATACGACATGGTAGGGTTTTAACATTCTCAACAAAAAGAAAAGAGAATATGGAAACATTATATACCATGGTTTAGCTGTACCCAGAAAAGAAAAGAAAAAACTAAAAAACTGACGAGGCATGGTTTACATCTTCTCATAAACTAGGAAAAAAGTGTATAGTTCTTGGTTAAAAGAAATGAAAAACATCATGCACCCAATTTGGTGACCCTAGTCACATTTGAACCCCAAGAATTAGATATCATCTGCAACTAAATTGGATAATAGACGTCATTACACTATAAAAACAACCCTCAATAAGATATTACTTAAAATAATTTTGAGAACAATCACTAGGAACCTATTTATAAACTCAAAAAAAGAGAAAAAAACTCTAATTATCAAAGCAATGCTTGTTAAGATATGATTTAAGGTAATTGTAAGTTTGTTAACCATGAGCACATAGAGCCGAGTAGTTGGGTGCATAAGAAAGCACCATATAATTGTTTGGGCCAATCAAGTTGATAAATATTTACAGTTCTACATAAGTGCTTGATATCCAAGCATCTGTATCCAGCCATGAATAACATGAGTTACTGGAATGATTAGCCAGGAGACACTAATTTCTTCCTTACAAAATAGTTCATCCATCACCATGTACGAGCTGAAATATCATGTACTTAAATCTGACACATGACTATTGACATTTAGGCACACAAACTTAAACAGAATACACATCAAGCTTGTGGGGAAAGTTGAGTTGAAGCATGCATGACGCACACTACAGATGCAATCACTTATCAATCCCAATGTACCACAAAGCTACTTATAATAAGTAATAAACAGAGATCAGATTTGCTCACCATTTCCATGTACTGATGGAACAATTCTGTGCAGCCATCCCGCCGCCATGCCTCAAGATCAAACACATTTACACCGTATGCCCATGCACAGGCACCGGGATTGAACCGATCCCGCACAATGGGTTGGGTGAAGTTGAGGTACTTTCTATACCTCCTGAAACCCCCAAAGCACATCTCAACGGCACCATTCACCTTTCCATCCAAGTCAACCTGCCAAAGTGCCGCCAAATCCTTCTGCACCACCACATCGTCCTCCAAAAGCACTACCCTCCGCAGCCCAGGGAACATATCTGGGAGGTAGAACCTCAGGTAATCCAGCAACACGACATCCCTGTTGCCGCCCTCGATCTGCCTAATCACTGGCGAGTTGGTGGTGTTGAGGAACAGGAAGTCGGAGTAGTCAAGGAGCTGGACGTGCACGCCGAGCGGCGGCGGGCGGCGCGAAAACCAAACGCGGAATGCAGGCAGGTACATGGGCGCCGTGACCACGTGAAAGACGTGGCGCGAGGGGTCGGCCGCGGCACGCGCGGCAGAGGCCACCACGACGGAGACGGCGAGCACATTGTCGGAGAAGACGGCGTAGTGGTACAGCGCGGGGTCGTCGAACTCGGGGGACGCCTCGGGTTCGTCGGCGAAAGCGGACGGGTTGGCGAGACGGGCCTCGAGGAGGCGCATGGCGAGGCAGTGGAGCGACTTGGGGGTGGAGCCCGCGGCAATGCGGGAGGACATGCGGCCCGTGCGGCGCGCGCGCGCGAGGTGCTCGCCGACGGCGAAGACGGTGTCGGAGAGCTTCTGGATCTTGGACTGGGTGTCGAACCCCTCCTTGGCGTCGGCGGCGAGGGAGCGCGCGAACTTGATGCGCTCGCGGGCCTCCTTCTCGAGGGGCCTGAGCGCGTCCTCGGGGAGGGAGGAGGAGGAGAGGTGGGCGGCGAGGCGGGCGGAGAGCGCGGAGAGGTCGGAGGAGAGGGACGAGAACGACAGCGACTGCGCCGCTGACGCCTCCTTGAGCTTCCGCGCGTGCGCGGCGTAGGCGGCCAGGACCGCCGCGTGGTCGGCCGCGTGGCGGCGGACGGCGGCAAGGCGCGCGGACGGCGGGGCCGAGGAGCGGGCCGAGGAGGCCGGCCCGGAGGAGAGGAGGAAGGAGAGGGCCGCGAGGAGGAGCAGCGTGAGAAGCGCCGCGAACGCCGCGCGGCGCGGCGCGGACGGCCGGAACGCGCGGCCGCCGGCCATCGGGGGTTTGGAGCGGCCGACTGGGAGCGGGGTGGGGGAGTGGGAGCTCCGGACTCCGGAGTGGGGGAAGCGCGTCACGGATCTGGGCTGATGGCGAGGCGGAAAGAGGCCGGTGGGCCCCGCGGATCCAGTAGGCCCACGCGGTCAGCGAGTGCTGGACCGGGTATCCGGATTTTACTGTGGGTATCGCTATGTCGGTGAGGTTATTTAGATTTGGGCCGTGGTTTGTTTTCGGCACCAGTCGGGTTTCAGACAGAGAAGCATTCCCTGCCATTCTAATTTTTACAGGACAGGGGTGACATGAAAAGATTCTAATACCTATAGTTGTTGATCACATGCACTATATTTTGGCACGTAAATCAGATCTTACTATTTAATTAGGCAGGTATTGCACTTTTTTTGAGATTTTTTTCAAAAAGTTAGGATTGTAATTTTTTATGGGATGGAGGAAGAACTCCGTAGTTGGGAGCTTGGGGCTTAATAAAGTGGGACCAGGTTTATCAATGATTAGTCATGGATTTGGGCCCATGATTAGTGACCGCTAGCGATGGGGGTGGGTGTGACGTCGACAGTCAAACCAAACCAGTGATATGTGTAGCACCCAACCCAACTACGGAATCGTGGGCTTGGTCCACTTAAATCAGGGAGGATTTACTAAACGGAAGCGGGTCGATTTGGTGACAAGATTTGCCGGACAGGACCCAGTCCTGCCAGCCTGGCTGCTTGGATGGACTGCTGGAGACGACACTCGAGAGAGAACACAAACATTCCGATCTCAATTTTATAATTCTTCCACTTCGATCCAAATCCAAGGTCTTTTATATATGATTCTATGAATAGACAATTGTCCGCCGTCCCAAAGTACAGCTGTCCGCCGTCCCACGGTGATGCTCTGGTCAATTGTCGGGTCCTCTTTCAACGAGGGGAAAAAAAGGAACTTCAAAGGTACATTTTACAAAAGGAACTTGGCAATTTAACGTGCGGTAAACTTTGACATTATATGCGAGTATTATTTTAAATATGAATAAAGTGATACTAAATTTAAAATGATAAATATAAACCCAACGTTTTTCGAATGGCCCCACCAAAGAGCTCGATATAGTTAAATATCAAAAGGTTACGAGTTACGATCTTTTGCCATGATGCTAGCACCAGAGAGCATCTCCTTCTCCAGTAGATTACCTAAACTGGATTGCTATACCTAAAAACTACCACAATACCTAAAATAAACTTTTTGCTCAGCAACATACCTATTTGAGTTGCTCCAGCAAAATTTTTAGACTAAGTTTCTGTGCAAATATACATATTCAAGTCTCGCGGGAGCCTCCAACCGTTTTTCCAGGCTCGTTCTTTCCACTCCGTCCCCCGCGCCGCCACTGCCCTCCCCACCTCCGGCCGCCATGGAAGGGGACGGGCCCCTTCCCACGGCTCCTCCGTCGCCCACCACCTACCCTATCCCGGCGCTGGCCGCCCCCTCTGCCCCCAAGCGGAAGGCGCAGCGGCGCCTCGGGCTTCCGCCGCCTCCATCGACGGACGGCTCCGGCACGTCCGTGGCCGGCGGGGAGGAAGGGTCCGGGGTCAAGCCGACGAGGAAGAGGCCGCCCCGCGACCCCTCTTTGGCCACAGCCGCGCGTAAGTCGCGGACTGCCGCCGCCGGTCGACCTCCGCTCCAAGTTTCGCCGGCGCCTCCTGAACTTGCTTCCCCGGCCTATTCAACTCAAGCCAACGCCTCCCCGGCTCCAAGCGCCGCCTCCCCAATTGCTCCAACAGCCACCATGCCCGTTGCACAGGAGGTGCTCGGTGAAATGCCTCCAAAGTAAAAAGTCTGGCTTTAATTTTTTTTCCATTTTTGCAGTGATCTTGTTGTGCCAAATTAGCCTCTGATCTCTGGATTAGATGTGTGGATTGATATGTGGATATGTGGATTGATTTTTCAGTACCGAATTGGTATAATTTTTCAGAACCTCACCATATTGTTCTCTTGATATGTGATTTGCTATCTTTTGTACTTCTAGTGTGGATGATGAGTCTTTTCTCAACATGATGGATGGGCAAACCTTTGGAAACACTGCTTGTTATGTGGATGCAAACCTATTTGATGCAATTGATGATGAAATTGGCTCGGATGCTGATGGTGAATTGACCAAAAAGAAGGGTTCGAGGGGAGTCAATTTCAGCATTGCTTAGGATGAGACTCTTGTGAGGGCATGGCAGGCCATATCTCTGGATCCTATAACTGGGGATGAGCAACCTGGAGCAACATATTGGAGGCGCATATGGAATCACTTTTGGTGCAACAATAAAGTGGAATATTTCGGTCTCAAATTTCTCTCACTCATCGTTGGGGAACAATTCAAGCTTCTTGCACCAAGTGGGTTGATTCCTTGGAGCAAGTTGACGGTATCAATCCAAGTGGTACAAGTGCTCGAGATAAGGTGATTATTTTTTTTCTAAGATTGTTCACTTGGCTGTTCACTGTCCTAAAATGCCTAATGGAATTTTCCTTGGCCGTTCACTATCTACAGGTAAACATTGCTCCACAATTGTACAAGGGCAAGCCTAAGAAGAAGGGTGGAAAGACAGGAAAGGCCTTTGCCTTGCAACTGTAACAGCCCAAAATTCAAATAGAAATAAAATCAAGATAAATAAATAAATAAAATTTGCTTTGGCTTTTATTTGGTTCTTCTCATGTTTTATGCATTAACAACCCTCCTTGAGCATGTTTAAAATGTTTTTCAAGAATAAGTATTACAATAAATCTTCAAACTTTGCTACAAAAGTTCTAAGTCATCAAAGTAGTTTTGGTGAATTTCTTGGAATTTTTGGAGAAGGTTTAAATAGAATTACATTTGAACTTCTGAAATCCAAATCAAATACGAAATCTTTTTCTAAACTAAATCTCATTCTGGACAATACCTGCTGCGGCCCATCTTTTTCATTCAGGTCCACCTTTGTCCTCACCATAATCTGACATGTGGGTCTTGCGGTCCCGCTCATCATCCTCTCACCACGCTCCGCCGGCAAGTGAGCTGCCCCTTCTCTTTCCTTTCTTCCTCCTTTACTGCTAGCATGTTTTGGGGTGTTTGGATACCCCGTTAAACTTTAGCACCTGTCACATCGGATATTTGGAGACTAATTAGGAGTATTAAACATAGTCTAATTATAAAACTAATTGCAGAGATGGAGTCTAATTCGCGAGACGAATCGATTAAGCCTAATTAGTCCATGATTTGACAATGTGGTGCTACAGTAACCATTTGCTAATGATGGATTAATTAGGCTTAATAGATTTGTCTCGTGAATTAGACTCCATCTGTGCAATTTGTTTTGTAATTAGCTCATGTTTAGTCCTAATTAGTATCCGAACATCCGATATGACCTGCTAAAGTTTAGCACCTCGTATCCAAACACCCCCTTTATCTAAGCATGTTTGTCCAGTATGTTTAATCTCAACTGATGTTTTACGTAGCTCGTCCTAGTCAGTAAATCTTCTATGAGGGTTCGCTATTTTGTTTCTATATGAATCCTGAATGAATTATGTTGATGTCTACTGTTTACTAGCATTTTCATTAGTCCTGTGATTTTGAGAAGTGGGAATTTCTCTCAAAATATTTGCACTTCTATAGCCTGTGCATGATGGATGAGAAGAATTGTTTTTATAAGGCTTTTCTTACTATATGGCATATTATGCATTCTGGTTGTATGGAAGCTCACACGATGCTTGCAAGAACTTGTTGAGGTGTTTTCTACGCAGGGTCACAAAAAGCCGTTGTATTCTATTAAGGATAAATACAAATCCTATTAAGGATTAAATCTTAACTTAATATTTCATTTGTGCATGGAGGGAAAAAATGAAAATCTTGTTAAGAGGTAAATTGGACCAATTAGCATAATTATATGGGTAAATTGAACTGAAAAATAGTTTACAGTTATTCTTACTTTTTTTCAAGAAGTAATTTGGAATTTTTTTCCTCAAGGATAATATAACACTAGCATGCTTTCAGCCTAACCAGAATCTGCAAAACACAACTGGGCCAAAGCCCAAAGCCCATGTCTGCTTGCCGATGCCCAAACTCACGCTATCGCCAACAGGCGGTTGGTCGTGTCTTTCCACATCGTGCCCAGGCATTTATTTTTAACCTATTTTTAAATAAAAATTTAAAAATAACCTGTCCGGAAGATTATTTGCGCCGGGTGAACCTTTTGCCCCCGCCAGACCGCCTAGCGCGGCATGCACTGGCGCGGCGGATGTTGCCACGCTGGCGCGGCGCGGCAGGCTGGTCAGCGCCGGGCCAGCTAGGCGCTGACGTGGGATGGCTCCTGCTGCACTCCACAGGTATGCTTCCTCAGATATGTCATGGAACAGCTGGGTGGGTGTCTTGTGTGGAGCTCGCTGAAAGACGCGATTATTTCGATGCTTCCAAATTCGCCAAGAGACGAGCATGAAGACTGAGTCTAGCCCCTTCCTTTTGTCAGCATTGATCAAACCTCTTTTCTGACAGGGACTGGTCCTGCGACAGCGGAGTATTCTGAAGATTCAGCACTGGGTTCAGGCATTGCCAGACCTGCTGAGTATAGCTGCAGCGAGCCAGCAGGTGCGCAGCCATTTCCGTTTCCTGATCACAAAGCACGCATTCCGCACGATCTTGCAGACCACGCCTTTGCCTCCGATCCGCCGTCCATAATCTTTCCCGAAGCGCCAACCACATAAAAAAATTTCACCTTCAGTGGAGCCCAAGCTCGCCACACAGGCTTTCCTGCCGAGAATGTCGTTGATCCAATGAAGCACGCCTTTAAGCCGATTTGGCCGAATAAGTGCCCGTGTTCTCCCACTTCCAAGCTACCCTATCTTTAGTTCCTTGCGTCAGCTGTACCCGTGCCATTGCGTGCCAGAGAGAGACGCATTGAGAGATACTGTAGCCCGTCCGACAATGTCGGTAATCCAGCGTTTGTTAACTAAGGCATCTGCTACTGTCCTTATCTGTCTGATCCTTGGGCGCATGAGCTGGCAAAGGTCCGGGGCAAGCACGCAGGGGGAGTCCTGACCAAGCCAATTGTCAACCCAGAAGAGCACGAGGCTTCCATCCCCTAGATGAACCTGAATTGAGGCTTGTAGCTTCTGTTGCAAGTTTCTGTCTTGTGCAAATTCTGAAGAGAGGTACCTCCAGGGCCTATTTGCATCAATCTTCTTAAGCCATAGCCATCTCAAACGTAGGGCAAAGGAGGCCAATCTGAGATCTAGAATGCCAAGACCTCCCAGCTCTGTGGGCCTACATGCCACTGGCCAAACTACCATGCACTTTCCCCCATTAGCTCTGCTTTTGGCTGCCCAAAGAAAACCCTTTCTTCTCTTATCAATCTCACTTAGCACCCAGTTTGGTAGCTTCAGAGATATTAGAGTATGAGTGCATATGGCAGTCATCACTGATTTAACTACTGTGAGCCAGCCTGCCTTGTTCATCAACTGTGCTTTCCACGTGGGGATTGTAGCAGACACCCTGTCAATTAATGGCTGGTAGTGAGCTTTCCTCAGGCGTCTGACCGACAAAGGCAGCCCCAAGTACTGTATGGGAAATTCTGTCATTTGAGCTGGTATAATATGACTGATCCTGGCAATCTGGTCTTGGGAGCAGGCAATCAGTACTATTGAGCTCTTGTGCAGATTGGTGTGCAGCCCTGACGCACTACCAAAAAAATTCAGCACCTCTCTCACCGTTATCATGTCCTGAACCTTGGGGGTAACAAATAGGATCACATCATCGGCGTAGAGTGAGCATTGATGGTGAATGGACTTGTCTGGTGGCTGTGAGAGTACCCCTTGTTGTACAGCTCTCTTGAGTAGTCTATGTAGTACTTCCATGAGCAAGATGAACATCATTGGGGATAAGGGATCCCCCTGTCTTAAACCTCTGGTGTTCTGAATGGTTGGACCAGGAGTGCCATTCAACAAGATCCTAGTGGTGGCTGATGAGATGATAGCAGCAACCTAATATCTCCATTTTGCCCCAAACCCCATAGCTTGTAGAACTTGTATCAGGAAGGGCCAATTGACGGTATCAAATGCTTTTGAAATGTCCAGCTTAAGAAGGAGGCAAGCCCTTTTCTTGCGGTGTAAAGTTTTGGCTGCCAACTCAACAAACTTGAGAAGGAGGCAAGCACTTCACAGATGTTCAAGTACGCGGTGTCTTTGGTCGCCGATAATTCCAAAGAGAAGGTTGCTGCCAAGCTTGAGTTCTTTAAGAGGACTCTTGGTTGTTCTGAGTCTGAGCTTTCCATTGCAATCTCCAAGATGCCAAGTATTTTAGGAATCTCTGACGAGAATCTTACCCGCAAGATAGAGTTTCTAGTCAATGAGGTTGGAATGGAGCCACAGTACATTCTGGAAAGGCCTGTTCTGCTTGGATATAGCCTGGAAAAGCGTCTGCTCCCACAGCATAGGGTTATGAAGGCCCTGCAGGCAAAGGGATTGTTGAATAGCAATAGGACCTATTTTACATTGGCTAATATGGTGGATGCTTTCATATTGAAGTTCATTGACTGTCACCAGGACTCTGTTCCTGGTCTTGCAGCTTATTATGCCAAAGCTTGTGCTGG